>NC_057344.1:31192348-31495378 GCF_016509475.1 Prionailurus bengalensis | reverse complement strand
TCAGCTACCTCCAAAATTATAAATTAGCTGACAGTAGTCAGATGAGTTCTGCTGAAGTAGCATATGCGTCTTCTTAATTTTCTTTGAGAGAGAGAAAGAGAGAGTGCTTGTGCATGTGGGGGAGGGGCAGAGGGAGAGAAAGAGAGAATCTCAAGCAGACTCCACGCTCAGGATGGAGCCCAGCTCAGGGCTCAATCCCACGACCCTGGGATCATAACCTGAGCCAAAGTCAAGAGTTAGACACTTAACCCACTGAGCCACCCAAGTGCTGGTGCATTCTCTTAATCTTAATGTGCTTAATGTGCTTCTAATGTGCTTCTTAAGTTGAAGGCATCACCTGGGTTGCTCCCATCAGGAAGTGTGACATTCCTGAGGTTTCTCTGGGTCTCCTGACTCTGCAAACTTCCAGACTTGCAGTCTGAAATGTTTCCCCTTCCTGCCCCGCCCCCACCCCCCATTCATATAGCGATGTCCTAACCCCCGGAGCCTCAGAATGTGACTGTTTGGGGAGATAGGGTCTGTAAAGAGGTGATTAAGAGGAGGTCATTAGTCATTAATCTAATATGCTTGTGTCCTTGTGAAATGAGAGACACACACACAGGGATGCACACACAGAGGAAGGACCGTGAGGACACAGAAGGCGGCCACCTACAAGCCAAGGAGGGACGCCTCGACAGAAGGCCAGGCATGCCGGCGCCTTGATCTCGGACGTCCAGCCTCCAGAGCTGTGGGAAAAGAAATGTCTCTTGTTTAATCCACACGGTCTGTGGTGCTTTGTGAAGGCAGCCCGAGCAACGTAACACAGGGCTCCTCAGGGCTTTACAAACTCCGTCTGGCTGCAGAGCTCACTTGCATGCCATCCAACACACTTGATCCCTGCAGATCCCTGACAGTCTGTGCCTTGGGCCCGACTGCTCTCTGCTCACAAAGACTTTCAAGAAAACGGCTGCTGGCTTTTCTGATTTTGCTCCGGGATGGATCCGAATCAGCCCCGTGGGACCAGGCGGGAGCAGATTTAATGCTGCCTCCTCTTTCGTCCACGTCTCTCCCCAGGATAGACCCACCCGCAAAGACATCTTCCCTCTTCCTCTAGCCAGTCTGGGAAAACAAGAGCACTGTGTGTGTGTGTGTGTGTGTGTGTGTGAGGTGCTGGCTGCTGTCATTCGGCTCCATTGTTGCCCTTCTGTATTCTTTTCTATTTTGCAGGGGGCCAGGAGTCCAACAACTGCATTTCTCAGACTTCCCTGCGAGCTGTTTACCGGGGAAGCCCTGTCAGCAGGAGGCACCAGTGGGAAACCAGAAGAGGAGCCTCTCCCTGTGTGTGGCGCTGGAAGCAGCAGCCGCGGCTGGTGATAACGGGTTCCAACAACGTCACTGCGGTCAAAGCAGTGACAGAGTTCCAGAAACCACAGCAGCAGCTCCAGTCCAGGCAGCAGATTCCTGATCTCTGGACGATCCCCGTCCTCATCCCATTTTTACCTTCTCCAGTTTGGCCAACACGTTTGTAACCGATTCACCGCATCGCATCCTGTTTTACTCCGTCCAGAGTGGCTTCTGTTTTCCTGCCTTGATATTGACCGATACGATACGCAAATTGTCCGATGCAAACAGACCCTGATCAGGGTGCATGGGGTGGGGGGTGTAGTGAGGAGGGGTTGCTGGCTTCTAAAGCTAATCTCTGTTCTACTCAACCCTGACCACTTTGACCACTTTTATGGCGCAAGTGTGACCCTTGTCACCACCAGCCACTCAAGCTGGTTATTTTTTGTTTTTTTAAGAGTTTATTTTTAAGTAGTCTCCACATCAGGTTGGCCCTTCGTGTTTTGAATTTGACCCCTAGTAACTGTCCCTTGGCTCCACTCCTCAGCCCCACTCTTTGCCCTTTGAAAGCTTGGCTGCCCCCTCTTTGGTGGTGGCCCTTGGTTACCTCTTGATGCAGGCTTCTTGTGTGTATGGCGTTCCTGCTCTGACTCCCCCAGGCCAGGCTCCACACACAATCTGCCCTATTCCCATCCCGGGAAGCAGGCAAAGCTCGTTTAAAAATTCCAAGAGTGTTAGCCTGTGTTCAACCAGAGAAGTAGAACCCATAGTAAAAAGGGTAAAAATACACAGAAGAATAGGGGATCAAGGGATTTTTAGAGGAAGGAGCCCCACACAATTGAGGGAGCTGGCTAAGTAGTCTCTGTGAGTATGTGGTCTCCATGTCTGATGCTGGAACTTCAAGTCCATAGGACAGGGAATCAGGAAGAGAAAATGGATGTCAAGGACGGGGTAGAAGCCACAGAGGGGACTGGTGCCCCAGAGGATGGTCTGAAACCATGTCAGTTCTTGTTGCCTCTGACCCTGTGGTATGTCTGCAGAAGCTGAGTTGAAGATATGGAGCTGGGAGTACAATGAGCAAATACCCTTAAAGCTCAGAAGGCAGAGAATCAGAATAGAACTGCATAGAAAGTGCTCTGATGATCGGCAGAAGGTCCGCCTTGAGTTTTTCAGTGGGAAACTGATCAGTGCAAGCATGTGAGGAAATCACCCAAGCCTAGTAAAACCACCCAAAAGGATTAGAAGGAGCAATCACTCAGCTCACATAGGATCAGGAATGGTTCCTATTCTCACAAAACAAAGTTAAAAAAAAAAACCCCTCATAATTCACAGGGTATCCAACAGAATACCCAAAAAAAGGTTAGCTTTGCCTCAGTACTGGGGCAAAATCAGCCCCGAACTAATAGTGCCTGGTCCTACTTAACCAAACATAAATCTAAGACATGAAAGGGTGAAACTATTCCCAAGTAGTTGAACTGCATTTCAGAACAAAGCTCAAGCATATTTTCAGACATTACAAAATGTCTAGTACCAAACAAAGTAATACTCACAATCTCTGACCTCCAATAAAAAATGATCAGGCATGCGGGGCGCCTGGGTGGCGCAGTCGGTTAAGCGTCCGACTTCAGCCAGGTCACGATCTCGCGGTCCGGGAGTTCGAGCCCCGCGTCGGGCTCTGGGCTGATGGCTCAGAGCCTGGAGCCTGTTTCCGATTCTGTGTCTCCCTCTCTCTTTGCCCCTCCCCCATTCATGCTCTGTCTCTCTCTGTCCCAAAAATAAATAAACGTTGAAAAAAAAATTAAAAAAAAATGATCAGGCATGCAAAGAAGCAGGAAAATATAACCTCCTCATAATTGAGGAGAAAAATCAGTCAATAGAAAGACACAGAAATGAAACAGATGATAGAATTAGTAGACAAAGGCATTAAAACAAGTATTAGAACCAATTTCTATATGTTCAAGGAGATAAAGGAAAGATGGACTGTGTTAATCAGACATATGGAAGATTATAAAAATTCAAATCAAGAATCTAGAGATGAAAGTTAGAGTTTCAGATGAGAAATATACTGGATGGGATTAATAGAAGATTAGACATTTCAGAAGAAAGCATTAGTAAACTTGAAGACATAGCCTTAGAAACTGTCCAGAATGAAACTCAAAGCAGAAGAAAGCTAAAAATAAACAGAGCATCAATGAACTGTGAAGCAATTTCAAACAGCCTAATATATATGTAATCGAAGTTTTCAAAGAAGAAGGGAAGAGGGGGCAGAAAAAAAGAAATAATGGCTGAAACATTTTCGAGTTTGATGAAAAGGATAATTCCACAGATCCAGGAAACTTCACAAATTCCAAGAAGCAGCTGCTCCATCACCACAACAAAAAACCGATATCAAGGTACATTATAATTAAATTGCTTAAAACCAAGGATAAAGAGAAAAATCTTAAAAGCAACCAGAGAAATTTCACTTACAGTCATAGGACTCAAAGAATTGAAAGTAGAAATTCAAACAGTACTCACACACCTTTGTGTATAGCAGCGTTATTCACGAAAGCTAACAGATGAAAACAACTTAGTTGTTTGACAGATGAATGGATAAGAAATGTGATATGTGCATCCAGGGGAATGTTATTCAATCATAAAAAGAAATGAAATTCTGAGACATGCTCCAGCATGGGTGAATTTTGAGGACATTAGTGAATAACAATGAGTGAAATCGACCAGACACAAAAGCACAAATATTATATGATTCCACTTATATGAAGTATCGAGAATAAGCAAATACACAGAGACAGAAAGCACAAGAGAGGTTATTGGAGGTATGGGAAAGAGGGGGGGGATGAAGAGTTACTGTTTAATGGGTACAGAGTTTCTATTTGGAATGATGAAGAAGTTCTGGGACATGGATAGTGGAGATGATTGCACAAGACCGTGAATATATTTAATGCCACTGAATTTTTACTTAAAAATGGTCAAAATGGTAGATTTTATGTTCTGTAAATTTTATCACAATAAAGACAGAGCACTCAGAGAAGGCAAAACTGTAGAAACATTAAAGAGGTCGATCATTGCCCGAGGCTCGGAGGCAGGCAGGGAGGGAGGAATGAGAAGATGAACTACAGGAGATTTTTAGGGTGGTAAAACCATTCTTTATGGTACGGTAATGGATATTAGGCATCTGTGAAAACCCATAGAACTATACAACGCAAAAAAATAAACCGTTATATAAACTAAGGACTTTAGTTAACAATGTGTCAATATTGGTTTATTAATGGTAACAAATGTACCACACTAAGGCAAGATGTTAAAAATAGAGAAAACCGTATGAGAAGAGGGAAGGTATATGGGAACACTCTATGTTTTCCTCTCAACTTTTATCTAAATTAAACTGTTGTAAAAAGCAAAGTCTACTCATAAAAATAAAAAATAAACAATGAGCAGGCAGAGAAAGAAACGCATGCGAAGAAACAATTTAAGAAGGACAGCAGACCTCTCCTAGGAAGCAATGCAACCCAGGGGATAGTGGAGGAAGGCACCACCAGAAAAAACTATCAGCTTGGAATTCTTTACCAAGCTCAATGCTGTTCAAAACTGAAGATGAAATAACGGCTTTTTATTTATAAAAAAAATGCTCTCGGAATTTATCACCAGCAGACACACACTGCAAGAAATGTTAAAGGAAATCTTTCAGGCAGAATGAAAGTGATGCCAGATGGAAGTGTCGATCACACCAAGTGAATGAAGAAGAAAAAAACGGGAACTACGTGGATAAATGTGAAGGTATCTGGGTGCTGCCGATCCCTGAGTTCTGGGGGGGCCCTCTGCAATGTTAAACAGGTTGATGCTAATGTTAAACAGCCTTCTTGATGGTTCAGTCCTTTTGAGCTTGCTACGTCATTTATGTCTTTAGGCCATTATGACAGACCATTTGCTTTCCTGATTCCAAAATTTTCAACGTTTGTCACCTCTCCCATTGTTTCGGCCATTTCCCCCAGGACTGGTGCGCATATCCCATCTGTTGTTGTGTATCAGAAACAGATGAAATATACATATTTGAAATATATGAAATATACATATATGAAATATACATATACGTTCAAATATTAAAAACAAATAAACAGAGCATCGGTGAGCTGTGGGGCAATTCTTCCTTCAAGTTCCATGTCCCTTGGTTAAAGTATATTACCAGTGTGACTTCCCTTCAAATTCATTCTTGCCACTGCTATATAAATTTCCCATCAGGTCTGGAAGGGGTTGATGAACCGTTTTCCAACATAATTCAACTTTGAATCACTTATTTAATAAGAATACTCACATTTGTGAGACACGCAGGTGTTTTAGACTGAAAATGTGATATCACGCAGTTATTAGAAGCAGTAGGAAGTTGTGTGGGGCACCAGGAAGAAGCCTTTCTGGTTCCGGGACGGTCGGTGCTCAGGAGTTCTGGGTTCTAATTCCAGTTTTCTCAATACTAGCCGTCTGTCTTTGGTTAACTGACATGGCTTATCTGGATCTCACGGTCTTCATCTGTATTTTAATGATGGGGTTGGGTTTGGGGGGATTTAAGCATTTTATTTTTCTCTAAAAACATTTTCTGTGTATTCGGGCACAGTGGAGACAAATCTCATTTTTCTCATCCAGTTATAGAATAAAAACAAACTCTGAGCACTTTGTGGCGTTTCATGGAGTTGCTTATCATTACCATGTCCAAGGAATCTGTTGCCTTCCACCCCAGCATGTTGTGATACTCCACCTGTGACCTGACATCAGGGAGTAGATATTGGGTAGAGTGGTCCAGGCGTAAGATTTAGGCATCTTTGAAGAATGGGATCAGCAAAGAGGGCCCTGGACCAGAGCTGCCCAGAAAACAAAAGTTAGGTTAGGCATGGGGGGACACAACAGGGATCCGCTGACTGGTACCAGACCAGAAGGAACAGGGTAAGGCCCTGGTTTATAAGGAGCAGGGGGGTCACACATCACTATCATGGGATAGTAGTGTGGCCTGATCAGACTAGTTCTGATACAGGGGCATGCTGGCTTACAATGTGGGGGGAGGGGGGCAGGAGATACCCTCTGAAGTGTTGACACAAAGATTGTGTCAGTTTCAGAGATAGGACTCTTAGCCATTATGGGACTGATCAAAGTAGGGCTAATAAGAAAGGATTTCTGGAGAAGGTAATTTTGAATCAGCCACCTGACTTCTCAGCATCTTTTAAGATTAAGAAGTTGCATTCATTTAGTGCTGGCCCTGTTCTAAGCACTTTGCATATATTTACCTATTCAGTTACGATGGCGTGATGGTATTTCACACAGTAGAGAACTGAAAGATAAAGAGCTAAAGTAATTCACCAAAGTTTAGACAGTGGCTTTGCTGCGAGTCAAAGCCAGGCTGTCTTGTCTTTAAATCCCAAGCTTCTAGCCACTATGCTACTTCAATAAAATTAAACTTACTAATCAGTTTTGGAAGACAAGATAATATGCTTGACTTTATTAAAGCTACCAAATAGAGTTAGTAGAGTTTTATATAATTTTTCAGTAGTTTTCCAGAGACCAAGGCAATATTGTCTTTGTCCACGAGAGGGCGCGTCCAGCATAATCTCCGTGCTCCTGGTTCCAACAGATTGAGTCCCAGCTATTATCTGCTGATGTCAGTGGCCAGCCTCACACAGCTGTCCATCTTTGACAAAATTCAACGGTGTTCAAAGCACACACAAAGGAATCGTTACTTCCAAATGGTGTGCAGATACAAGGGGCACTAAAACCGAAGGAGTTCCGTTTGTGGCTTTCCTCAAGGAGAGGAAACTGGGCAGAGAAGGACATGTAAGTCTAACTCATGGTGGTGGTTCTTGTGTCCTATGAGAGTGGGTTCCAAAATGATAGCCTAAGTCAGCTGTCCTGCAGGCACAAACCAGGCCAGGATGATGGAGCACGCGGGGCAGGCCAGGCAGGGGTTTCCCTGAAGGAGAAAAATGCCAGGACATGTTTGGGGCTAAGGGCACACTGACCAAGACCTCTCAGTTGCTAATTAATAATATCAACCCTTAAAGCCCATGCAGGGTCTTGGGTAAGGAAGAAGTTTCCTGTGATAGGCCAAAAAGGGAGAGATCTGTTAGGGTTGCCCTGTTCTGTTGGAGATAGTTGAGGAAGCCACAGATGGACTATTCTGTTGGAGTTTTCTTTTCTTTTCTTTTTTTTTAAAGTTTTTATTTATGTATTTATTTAGAGAGATAGAGAGCAAGCGGGGGAGGAGCAGAGAGAAAGGGAGAGAGAGAATCCCAAGGAGGCTCTGCACTGTCATCGCAGGGCCCGATGTGGGGCTTGAACTCACGAACTGTGAGATCATGACCTGAGTGGAAACCAAGAGTCGGACGCTTAGCCAACTGAGCCACCCAGGCGCCCCTGTTGGCTTTTTCTTCATGTATGTGCATGTATGTGACTTTATCATCACTGGGCAAGTGGTCTGTGAGAAATGTGCTACACTGATATTAAGGAAACAGGAAAGTGGGAATTTTCAATACGATAAGCATCACACACACACACACACACACACACACACGAGGGTAGCTCAACAAGGACACCTTTTCTGATGATTTTTTATGGCATTGACTAACACTTTATAGGACTGAGTGTATTTTAACCAGAGAAAATGGATAGTAAGGCATCTTAGAAAAACTTGAGGGGCACCTGGGTGGCTCGGTTGGTTGTGCATCTGACTTCGGCTCAGGTCATGATCTCGCAGTTTGTGAGTTCGAGCCCCGCCTCAGGCTCTGTGCTGATACCTGGGAGCCTGGAGCCTGCTTCAGATTCTGTGTCTCCCTCGCTCTCTGCCCTCCCCTACTTGTGCTCTGTCTCTCTCTGTCTCTCAAAAATGGATAAATGTAAAAAAGTTTTTTTTAATTAAAAAAAAAAAAGAAAAACTTGAAAATCCCAGTGCATACTTTCAAAAACTCTTGGGATTCCAAGGGAGCTGAAAAGACATGTTCTCCCACCATTTAAAAATAATTTTTTTAATTTTTATTTATTTTTGAGAGAGAGAGAGAGACAGACAGAGTGCGAAGTGGGGAGGAACAGAGAGAGAGAGAGAGAGAGAGAGAGGGAGACACAGAACCCGAAGCAGGCTCCAGGCTCTAAGATGTCAGCACAGAGCCCGACGTGGGACTCAAACTCACAAACTGCAAGTTCATGACCTGAGCAGAAGTCAGACGCTCGACCGACTGAGCCACCCAGGCACCTCACCGCCTCTTTTTGATGCTTGAATCTTCTCTGCAGCAACAGCCTCCAAGAGTATTCTGGCTTATGTTTGAAAGTCATAGAGGTGGACATACCTACGAAAGGATCCGCTTCCATTTTGGGTAACTCTGGCCATTAAAAAGTAAAGTCACCTTTCCTCTCTACTCACTAACCTCAGATTTTTAATAGTTGCTGCTAGTATTTATTGAATTTGGAGCTGGTTATCCTCTTGTTTACCCCCTTAATGTATCTCTATGGGCGTATCCGTTTACTAAGGCTGCCATAATAAAATAGCACAGACTGGGTGGCTTAAAAACTTATTTTCTCACAGTCCTGGAGGCTGGAAGTCCAAATGAACGCCTGGCTGGTTCAGTTTTGGTTTCTGGTGACAGTTCTCTTCTTAGATTTTAGATGGCTGCCCTCTTGCTTTGTCCTCACACGGCCTTTCCTTAGTGTGTGTGCCGGTGGAGGGGTGGGGGGGGGGGAGAGTGCTGTCTGGCGTCTCTTCTCGGAAGGACACTGATCCTCTGGGATCAGGACCCCACCTTTATGACCTCATTTAACTTTAATGCCTTTTTCAGTGGCCCCATCTCTAAATACCGCCATCTTGGAGGTGGTGGCTTCAACGACTAACTTTGGGTGGTGGGACAAACATTCCAAAACAGTAGAGTCTGTAGCAATGGGGTAAACATTGGTATCCTCACTTCACCGAGAAAGGGCATCTGAGGAACAGCCCTGTCTAGTAACGAAATGTGCATTTTTCTGGCGTAAGGTCAAAGGAGAAGGGGCCGTGGTCATGGTAATTGAAGACTCAGTGTATGAGTTTGCTAGGGCTGCCCTAACACACACTATAGATGGGGTGTCTTAAGGAAGACGTTTATTTTCTCATAGTTCTGGAGAAGAGATAGCCAATACTGAAGGGTCAAGGTTTCTTCTGAGGTTTCCCTCCTTGGCTTACAGATGGCTGTGTTCTCCCTATGTCATCACATGGTCTTCCGCCTGTGTGTGCACTCTTTTTATTAGGACACCAGTCACACCGCGTGAGGGCCCCCACCCTCACGGTCTTCATTTAACCTTAATCACCTCTTTAAAGACCTGATCTACAAGTAGATCACATCCTGAGGGGCTGGAGGTTAGGGTTTCAACAGCTGCATTTTGGAGGGGACACGATTCAGCCAAGAACACCCAGGGTGCCGTCCATTCGTCCCAACAGAGGGCGCTAACGCCTGCAATGCCGCTTCCAGGATGCTTCAGGCCAGGACATCAGTCTCCCTTGCAGAATGCTTCCGGAAGCACAGCTCGTTCCTCCTGGGTGTACCGCGGTTTACTGTGCACCCCATCCATTTCCAAATGTCAGGGCAAGTAAAAGAGAGTGGCACTTTTAATGTAATAAAATATTGTGCTCTTTTTGGACCCTGGGATTGTTTTCTGTGACCAGGAAACCTTTTTTTTTTTTTTTCCTCTATCAGATAGCATCTCTATGAGTATTCTATTTGCTTTTTCTCCTAGCACTTGGTTTCTATCCCCGCCCATCTGGAAATTACCAGTGAGTTACATAAATTGGTCTCCCTACCTATCATTACACATAGGAGGAGCTTGTCCTGGTACACAGGGTACACACTGTCCCCTGAAAGTGTGAAAGGGCACAGAGTTACGAAACCAAATTATACCAGGACTTTAGAAATATTTGGAGGAAGATACAGAAGCACCCTTGGGCTCGCCACACCGGAACAGCCATTTTCATCTTGCTTGTGGTTTCTTAGTTGCATGCTTATATATCTTGGTCAATATCTGCAAGGATCCAGGTGGGAACACAGAAACTAAACTGGCTGTTTTAACTGAGAAAATTTAACATAGAGAACTGGCTACACTGGAGTTGGAGAACTGACTAAAGCACACAGGGGAAACTGAGGTAACACACAAACAAGGTGTTGCAGGTAGCATCTCCCACACCTAGGACGGGAGCAAGGGAGGGAAGAGGGTGAGGTCATCAGCAAACAGGAGCTTGGAGGGGGTCTGTGTGGGGCTGGGGCCATCTTTCAGGTAAGCAAAGATGCCAGGACTCCCACCCTCCGCCTCCAATTGGAGACATGAAGCGTCAAGGAGTCAGTCATGGCATCGATCTCTGTGTGATATAATTACCTCCCCAATTCAGTTAGACTTCCCCCTGGAATATTCTGTAAACTCAATAAATTTTTACATGAAATAAAAAAGACGAAAGTGAGAGA
This sequence comes from Prionailurus bengalensis, assembly GCF_016509475.1. NCBI lineage: Eukaryota > Metazoa > Chordata > Mammalia > Carnivora > Felidae > Prionailurus > Prionailurus bengalensis. Next base: position 31,484,603 of record NC_057344.1, on the reverse strand, counting down.
GAGGGAAATACTAGTTGAGATGCACTACACAAGGCCCAAGAAAGTGAAAATATGCATAAGCCACTGGAGTACTTATTTTCTTTTATTTGTTTATAAGGCTATAGTTAATATTTAAGACTTCCTTTTCTCAAAGTTACAGGAAAGGCTAGAATGAACTTTGTAGTACTGGGCTTGAGATGGAGACATCAGTAGGAACTCGGGTTCACCTAACTTCTGTATCAGGTGGGTGGATCCAGAAACAATTACAGATGTGTCTATACACGCGGGGTAGTATGTACGTACATATCACCTAGCTTTGTCCAATGAGAAGGCCCAGAAGCAATGACACCCCCGTAGCAATGAGGGCACCCAGTGCCCAGATCTTGATTTCTAAATACTACTCTCTAAAAAAAGGAATCAGAGTTCTATCTAGGGCAGGGAAAACACAAGATGAGCCTGGGGCATCTTGTAGTGCCAGAAAGTAAGGAGACGCTCAAAAAACCAAAAAGATGGGGAGTATGTCAAAGGGACATAGGCATCAACTTGAGTGGCTTTTCTATGGCTACAATGGGCCAATCTGAGCTATAGAATATAAAGTAGCATTAGATTCTAACCCAAGGTATAAATGAGTCCATACTATGATAAATAAATGATTTAATTAACAAACAAACAAGAGAGCAAGCAAACAGACACAACTGTTCCTTATAGAAGAGTTCCACAGAACGTCTGTAGATGGGGTCCTTCTTCCAAGAGGGGAGGATCAATTCTGCCCCACCCTGCTCCTTGAGGTTGGACTGGACTTGGTGACTCACTGTTAACACATACAGTATGGAGAGGGGTTAATGGCGACCTGACCGTGCGGAACCTGGCAAGCACAACCTTAACGAAGGGATAAGGGCTGAAAGACCCCGGATGCCATGCGAATGTCATATGCCCCCTGATACGATGTGACAACAAGAGTGCTTCATCTCCGTGGTATTCTTTCCCAAATCCTGTAACCCCCCTCTAATCATGAGAGAAATGTCAGACCAACTTAACTTGAGGGACATTCTTCAAGATGCCTGACCCATCCATACTCCTCAAAATTGCCGAGACCATGGAAAACAAGGAAGGGCTAAGAAGCTGTCACAGGCCAGAGGACACTAAGGAGATGTAACAAGTGAATCTAGGAATCATATTATGGACTGGACCCTGGAATAGAAGAAAAAAAACATTGATGGAAAGCCAAATTTGGGTTTAGTGACTCGTAATGTACCAATGTTGGTTTCTTGGTTTTGCAAATGTAGCACCGTAACGGACGATGATGACATTAGGAGGAACTGGGTGAAAAGCATAGATATTCAGGCACTTTCTGCACTATCTTTTTTATATTCTAATATAAAAATGGATTTTTATACATGGGCTTTCATTGCCTCTTCCATGTTCCCCTTTTCCTCAGCTGATTGGGGTTCTTTACCTGTTAGGGTGGCCCAAATCTTTATTCCTAAAGGGTCTGAATCCTCGGTGGTCTTGTTTTTTTTTTAGTCATCATAGTGTTTCATTAGCCACCATTACTGAGCAGGGTAGTACTAAGGAAATTTTGGAGCATCCACTGGAACCACTGGGTCCCAGAAATATCCCCTTCCCTCCAGTGTATGGAAGTAAACCCAGTCACTTGGAATCAGCACCAATCACTCAAGCTACTTCAGGAGTCTCCTTTTTTGCCATTGGTTCCAAGGTATGAGGACTCCAGTATGGCCCGGTGGCAGTCATCTTGGAACACTGTGTCTGTGCCCAGTGGATGCGCTTCTCACAGGAATGGACGCCTGACAGGTTAGGCACTGGCGGTAGCTAGATTAGCCTTGGTGGAGAGAGACCCAAGTTAGTGGGTTTATGCAAAGCCCCCATTATGGGCTAAATGTTCCCCTGCAATTCATATGTTAAAATATAATCCCCAATGCGATGTCATTTGGAGTCGGGCCTTTGGAAGAATAGATTAAATCATGAGGGTGGAGCCCTTATCAGTGGGACAAGTCCTCTTATAAAAAGAAGCCAGAGAGGTATCTCTCTCTGTACCTTGTGAGGTTACAGCAAGAAGGTCACTATCTGCAACTTGGAAAAGGACAGTCACCATATGTCAATTGTGCCAGCACTTTGGTCTTGGACTTCCAGCCTCCAGAACCATGAGGAAGAAATGTCTGTTGTTTAAGCCACTCAATCTATGGTATTTTGTTATGGCAGCCAGATCTAAGACCGCTCCTTCCCCAACGCCAGAGACTTGCACACGCACAGAGAGAAAGAACTGGGTTTCTGGGAAACAGGCTGGCTCGCTCTTGCCTAATTAGGAAGAGCCTCCACTGGAGTGAGGCCCTGTAGTTAGACATGGGACACCTATGTCGTCACATCCCATGCTTATTCCCAGAGATCCACCCACATACCTCTTTGTCACCAGACAGCCTACTTACCCATCTTCCAGTCCTGTTCCAAGTCCTCGATACCGGCCCAACCATTAGCCACTCCCCATGAGTCAGTATAGATGTTGGCTCTGGCTACTTCTCCAAAGAGAACAACAAATGTTCCCGTTGGAGTTCTTCCCACCATCTTTCAGGGACACGCCTGGTGGGGTTGCAGCAGGTAGCAGTCCATTCCCACTCCATGTATTGTGCAAAACCATCCCAAACAAGGGCAGAACCTTCCCCCCCCCCCCCCATCAGTGAGTCTTGAGCAACTCCTCCTCCTGAGCTTGTTCGAGGAGACTGAACAGGAGCAGATGTCCAGGAAGCCTGTGACAGATGTTCAATGCCAGGTACTCGTGCATTGCACCATTTCTGCTTGGAAACGTGCATCTCTGATCTTGTGCATCCCCAACGTTGTGATTAAGCGTATCAGATGATACCGGTTCACGATGGGACGCTGGGGTCCCATTACCACGTGCTATCCCATGGTGAGGCAGGTATTCAATCCCTATCAAGTCCAACAGAAAGCCAGGAGCCATTTCCCAAAAGGAAAATAATGATCGGTGGAACAGGACAAGGCTTTGCTCCCAAACCTTAAGGTTCTGCACTTCTGAAGCTTGTCAGAAACTTCACACCACATTGTTAGTTTCCACAGAAACCTCATGCGTCATGGATATGCCGTGTCACAAGGCGCAAATGACAAACGCTCTGTCCTGAGTCTGGGCCTGTTGCAGACTCCCTCTTGGCCTCTGGTCTCCACTTAAAACCGGAACTGTGATGGGTCAGAATAGCACATTCAATGTGACATGTTCCCTTTAAAATAAGAAAGGACATGGGGCAGCTGCTTGGCTCCGTTGGTAGAGCATCTACCTTTCGATCCCAGGACAGTGAGTTTGAGCCTCACATTGGGCGTGGAGCCTACTTCAAAAAAGTAAAAAACAGGGACACCTGTTCAGCTCAGTCAGTTAAACAGTTAAACTGAAATCTGGTTCTTGATTTCAGCTCAGGTCACTGACTCTGCAGAGCCTGCTTGGGATTCTCTCTCTCTCTCTCTCTCTCTGCCCTTCCCCAGCTCTAACTCTCTTTGTCTCTTTCAGAATAAATAAGCTTAAAAAATATTAAAAAAGAATATAAAAATAAAAAGGGACTTGGTAAGCATTACGCCTTTTTCAGAGGCAAGAGGGGGAAGGCACAACCTGTTTTCACTTTGGAGAAGATATCCCGACATGCTGCGCTTACCACAGAGCTCATCTCTCTCTCCACCCCTACACCCAACTTGCACGTATCTTCTTACGGAGGCATCGAAGGTACCTGTTACTTCTTAGGCATCTCATCTATTATGCATGATGTCATTGATATAGCAGACTGGTGTGGTATTTGTGGATGTCAAGGCCATTAATATTTCTACCCTCTGGCAAAATTTGAAGGTGCACTGTTGGCTCTGCCAGTGAAAGCAGATTGTTTCTAGGGGTCCTTGGAAGCTGAGGTAGAGACAACCAAGAACCTGCCACCTCAAGTACTACATGCAAGATGCAATGAGTTGTCCCAATTTGCTCCAGGAAGGTTTTCACATTGGGAGCAGCAGCTGTAATAGAAGCCAGCACCTGTTTACATTGACAATAATTGACCCCTCTGAGATCTATCCACCTCCCAAAGGGCCAAACAGATCTATAGAGTGAGGGGAGTGGTATGTTTCACCCCTCCTTCCTTCAAGTTCAGTGGTGCCCCGATGTCTGCAAACTCTTCTCAGGATGTTGTATAGCTCTGGGTCTACTGTCCTAGCAGAGAAGGGATGTTTGGAGAACTCCGAGAGCCAATGTGGGGATTCTTCCAGTTGTTGAATGTGTCCGTTTTAATTATGCATTAGGAAATGGAGAAATAATGAGAAGGGTGATTCTTGGACCTCCTGGGCCCACCGTGGTCACTTGTCAGCTCATGATTATAACCTCCCACTTTGATTAGTGGATCATAGAGATGTTTTAGGTTCTTAGGATAAGCATCCACTCTGAGCTAGCATCTTCTTCTTTTTTTTCTTTTTACATTTTATTTATTTTTGATAGAGCACAATTGGGGGAGGGGCAGAGAGAGAAGGAGACACAGAACCCGAAGCAGGCTCCAGGCTCCCAGCTGTCAGCACAGAGCCCGACGCGGGGCTCGAACTCACAAACCGCGAGATCATGACCTGAGCCGAAGTCGGACGCTTAACCGACTGAGCCACCCAGGCGCCCCTTGAGCTAGCATCTTCTAATCCCGACAAAGCCTGGACATTCTCCTTCCCCACAGTGCACACTCACCATTTACTAGGCTCTCACGTCCTTTGGGAGAGAGCTTGGAGGAGTACGTACTTGTGACCTTGTTGCAGGGTCTTTCCTTAAGATGACCCAGTCCCTCTTTCAATCAAGGGTCTGTGAATTAGGCTGAGGGTAGGAGTAGTTTTTCCACTGTTGTGACTCCAGTTAGATGTCTGACCACCAAATGTGGAGTTTTCCTTTAATGCAGAACAAGAGGGACATTAGTAGGCTGTCCGTCCTATTCTCTTCCTAGAAATACTGTGATCAGTGAACCACATTAGATCAGAGACCATGCAGATCAAAAGTTCTGATTTACCATGTCAGACTTGCTGTCCTCACTAATTGTGCCGCCTTGTCTCTGACAGCTAGGTGCTGCCATCAACCTCTGCTGCTCCGGGATCCCGTCATTCCCCTGAAGCCAAAGAGCCCATCTCAGGAGATGTCACTCTGGCATCCAGGAGACAGCTACCACTGAGGTTTGCGAGGGTATGGGTGGTTTGCTCACCACTGAGGTTCTTGATACCTTAGAGGGGAGGTGTTCCCTGAGTCCTTGTGGGGAACATCGAAGGGGTGCGAATAGATGTGCAGGTTGTGTATGACAAATCTACTCGAAGGTTCTTATCTCCATAACCCCTTGGATTCCTTCCTCTATGTTATGCCAGAAAAGTTCTGGAATCCCAACCGCAGCGCATGTAGGCTACTGCTGAGTCCAAGCTTCAGTTGCCCAGCCAAGCAGACTGTGAGACCCACTTCCAGTAGTAGTAGCCGGCACATGGAACCCTGCATCTTGGGTCGTCTCGCCCATATCAATACCGTTGGCCCAGTCCTATGCTATGCTCTGTCCCCTCGGTTTAGCATCATTACAATCTGCTTCTGCATGAATTACCAGTTTCCTACTGGAATCGACGAGCACAGTCTTGAACTTCGTTTGGAGCCTAAGCTATTTCTTCCAACGTCAGCTTTTGTGTTTGATCCTCTGGAGTGTCCTGAGGAGAGTTTAGACTTTTACTTTTCTTTGCTTAACAGTTGGTCATCAGCTTTCCCCTTGAGTGTCTGCTTATGATTGCTTTTAATGATTGTGTGCTATTCCTTTATGTTGAAATATACCCTTCCAACCTACTCGCCTAATTTTGAGAGTTTAGGTTGTTTGCAAAAAAATACTTTTCAAAATATTCTGAAATTGAATATATAATTATTTCATTATATATCCTGAGTCTTGTTTTGCGAAGAAAAAATAAAATTACGAGGAAATGATGAAGAAGAAATATTTTATTTAAAAAATTAAGCAAACATCTGGAGAGTTTAGTTCATGCTTAGCTGCCTGACAGGAGAAATGGGTCGATTCAGAACATAATAGAACATCGTAGACCAAAGACATTGAAAGTTGAGGTAGGAAAAAAAAAATCCAAGAAATTGTTTTATTATTTTGTATTATTTTTATAATTCATGGATCCATGATTGAAGTGATTCTCAGAAATAGTCACTCAGAATGACAAGCTTGGGGAGTGTCTGTTTTCCAGAACAATGTGAATGATAACTTTTTAACTTCATGGCTTATACTGAGTTACTGAGGGTCCACATCAAACTGCAGTGCCTGGCCCCAGGCCATACAGCTCAGCAGTCCCCATCCTTTGTCCTTCTTAATGGCCAGGTCTTCCCAGGTAGAGTTATATTGACGTTTTCCAACTTGATTTAGAACTGCCCACTTTTGAGTAGAAGCCGGAAGCCTCTCAGAAATGAGAGTTTGACTCCTGGATATCTATATTACCTTTCAGTCACACCATTTCCTATTTCTCCAATCCTTAAAAAAAAATTAATGTTTATTTATTCGTTTATTTATTTTTAAAATGTTTGTTTATTTTTGAGAGAGGTAGAATGCGAGCAGGGGAGGGGCAGAGAGAGAGGGAGACACAGAATCCGAAGCAGGCTCCAAGCTGTCAGCACAGAGCCCGACGTGGGGCTTGAACTCACGAACCATGAGATCGTGACCTGAGCTGAAGTCGGACGCTTAACTGACTGAGCCACCCAGGCGCCCCTTAATATTTATTTTTGAGAGAGAGAGAGTGCGTGCGCAAGTGGGGGCAGGCGCAGAGAGAGAGGGAGACACAGAATCCGAAGCAGGCTCCAGGCTCTGAGCTGTCAGCACAGAACCCGACACGGGGCTCGAACTCACGAACCATGAGATCCTGACCTGAACTGAAGATGGATGCTTAACCAACTGAGCAGCCCAGGTTGGACTGGGCTTTATGATTGGACTTCTGCCTTTATTTCCCTTCTGAAACTGGAGATTTGCTCCAAATTCCTTTCAGCTTAGGCCTTGACTCCGTGCTGATATCTAGGAGCTCCTTTCCTCGGGCCCTTGGTCCAGCTCCTTGGGTGCCCACAATTGCTCACTGGGGCTTTATTGTTCATGGAATCAATGTGTTGCAGCTGACTGTAATCACTATTCTGACTCTTCAAATTGGATTATCTCTTGTTGGTGCTTGTACAACTATGCCTAATTTCCCTCTACTTTTGATTATTACTTGGTTGCCTTTATTAGTGTAATTAGACAGTTTCATTCACCATGATCCCTGTTTGTCGGAGTACTTAATCTGTTTAGAAAAATAAACTACCAGAGGTGAGGATTTTAAATGGGATCCCCTAGATTATGTGACAAAATAAAAGATGGTGTTTAGCTACCTCTGTAGGAGGGTAGATCCAATACACTAAAGGACCCCAGTGATGGTTTTGGGGGTGCATACTGGGTGCAGAGGTTGGGGCTCCAACAGTTTTTAATGAAGATTTTAAAGGGGGTGCTATGGGCTGTGTGACATAACACGTCTCTCTATTGTCTCCTTTGTGAGATCTTTAGTAAAGTTCATATTAATTCCAAATGCTTTGTGTGAGTGGATTCCTGGGGAGGGGGGTGCAGATCTAGCATACAGTCAAATCTTAGGCATCCAAAACATGTGGAAGCTTCTATCTGAACCACAGGGGGCCAGGACCAAGGCTAAGAGTCTATTACAGCCTCGTGTTCACTGTCTACAAAGTTAGTCCTTGGGAAATAATCCAGGAAGCAGAACACCTTGACTTGAACCCTTGAAATTGCAAGACGGGAGTGACCCAAGCTCTAGCCTTTGAGTCTAATCTTAGGCAATGACAGAGGTTCAGAAACTCTACCAATATCCCTTCTTGCCAAGGCAGAAGTGCTGTTCAATATCCCAGTGGAGAATACCTTCACTTCTGCCATTACGAAGCTCACCCTAACTTGCCCTCACTTGCTCCCTGGAGATGGACTTGGAAGGAGCAAGTGATGGCTTTGTAGTTGATAGAAAGACATGCATTTCCAGTTTTTGCATTGTCTTTCCCCAACCGCTCACTGTTCCCCATAATGTTTCTCTCTCACACCATCCCGTCCATTCCCTTTATGGAACATATCACAATTTATAAAAATACATTTGTTCTGAATACCAGTAATCCTGTTTATCCACGGCGGGACCTAGTAGGGACTCACGGAAATTTTGAGGCTACTGGTTAAGAGAAATATCTGAGCTTAAATCTATTCCTTGGCTGAGGTGACAATCTGGGGTATCTTAGTTAATGTTTGTTAGGCTGATGACTTAATCAGGTAGCTTTACAGTACTTTCATTTTATTGCCCCAAACATGTTTGCCTTTACTAATTCAATTTCCAGAAGTAGTCTTCCAGGAACCAACTAGAATTAATTCCCTGGTGTTGCCCTGAGAACTGAGTGAACAACCTCTCGCTCCTGTGTGCCCTGCCTGGAGAGCGACAGCAAGGTCTGGAGGCTTCTTCGAAGGGTCACCATATTTAAGACTGTTGCGCAAAGAAAATATGCCAATGTTCATTTGAGAAGCAATAAAACTTTAAAAACGATTTTTTTTTTGAAGGAGACGTGAATGAAACAGCTGGTATGACTTTCTAAAACTTGGAAGAAACTGCAGAGCTTTGAAGCTAGGCCCAAATATTACAGGCCCACTCGTGGAAGGTGTTTTGAATGCTGGCCATCCAGGGCTGTTAATATCTTCCTTGCACCTGCTGTGAGGCTAAAAATCAAAACAAAAAATACCCTTTTGCTCATGGGAAGCAAAATGGCACAGTTCAACTGGAGTAGATCCCTTGAAGTTTAAGAGGAAATAGAAGGCCACAAGTGCCAACGCTTTGACTTCAGTTCTTAGACAATGACAGTAATATTTGCAGTAATATTTCTGTCCAGATTTGTTACTGCTCTAATGAAGTTCTTTTTTCCTGCTGAAAGCTCATAGCACATGGCATTGCTACCAGTTTGTTACTAGCAATGGATTCTCTGTGGGTAAAGGCAAGAATTCTTTGCAATGTCAAAGAGAACTAAGGCACGGTGCTCTTTTTAAAAAAAATTTTTATTTGATTTATTTTTTAACTTATATCCAAGTTAGTTAGCATAGAGTGCAGCCATGATTTCAGGAGTCGATTCCTTAATGCCCCTTACTCATTTAGCCCCCTCCCCAGCCCCTCCAGTAACCCTCTGTTTGTTCTCCATACTTAAGAGTCTCTTCTGTTTTGTCCCCCCTCCCTGTTTTTATATTTTTTGTTTCCCTTCCCTTATGTTCATCTATTTTGTCTCTTAAAGTCCTCATATGAGTGAAATCATACGATATTTGTCTTCCTCTGACTAATTTCACTTAGCATAATACCTTCTAGTTCTCTCCACGTAGTTGCAAATGGCAAGATTTCATTCTTTTTGATTGCCGAGTAATACTCCAGTGTGTGTGTGTGTGTGTGTGTGTGTGTGTGTGTGTGTGTATACCACATCTTCTTTATCCATTCATCCATCGATGGACATTTGGGCTCTTTCCATACTTTGGCTATTGTTGATAGTGTTGCTATAAACATGGGGGTGCATGTGTCCCTTCGAAACAGCACGCCTGTATCCCGTGGATAAATACCTAGTAGTGCAATTGCTGGGTCGTAGGGTAGTTCTATTTTTAATTGTTTGAGGAACCTCCATATTGTTTTCTAGAGTGATTGCACCAGTTTGCATTCCCACCAGCAGTGAAAAGATACCCTCTTTCTCTGCATCCTCGCCAACATCTGTCCTTGCCTGAGTTGTTAATTTTAGCCATTCTGACAGGTGTGAGGTGGTATCTCATTATGGTTTTGATTTGTATTTCCCCGATGATGAGGGATGTTGAGCATTTTTTCATGTGTCTGTTTGCCATCTGGATGTCTTCTTTGGAGAAGTGTCTATTCATGTCTTTTGCCCATGTCTTCACTGGATTATTTGTTTTTTGGGTGTTGAGTTTGATAAGTTCTCTATAGATTTTGGAAACTAACCCCTTATCTGATATGTCATTTGCAAATATCTTCTCCCATTCTTTTGGTTGCCTTTTAAGTCTTGCTGGTTGTTTCCTTCACTGTAAGGCACTGTGCTCTTACATTAATGCTCGTATTTTAGAAATCTTAGAGCTCTTATTGCAAACCCTGCTTTGCTTATAAGAATCAGAACTTGGTGAGAATCTCATCTCCATTCCTTGGAGATTCAGGGAGAACCAAGTCATACAAGCTCAAGAGCTTAATTTACATCCTGGACAATGAAAACAAAGATTCTAAGCATCTGTTGGAAAGTGATACAGTTAGGAAAATTTAGCTAACTCCATCTCAGCCAATAAGTCATATTATTAGTACAGATGCATCTACTAGAAACTTGGGCAGTGTTAGTCTGGATTTAAGGCAGTTTCAAGAGACATTTTCAATACTGCAGTAAGATTATTTTTAATTTTCTCTCCAGAAAATTCATATAGTCTTGTGACTTATTTTTGGCAAAATATAAAAATGCAAGAAATTATTGGCGTGGATTCCTTGACATTTCAGGGAGGACTAAGGTTCAGAACTTTGGTTCTAGTCCTCAATAACAATGAGATATTGTTTAGAAGCTTCTTTGAATGCTCACTTTTAGGTGAGATGAATTAGTTTGCTAACTACTATTGTTTTGGTATTAAAAAGGTCAAATACTTAATACTGTGTTGGTTGTTCCCGGACATACTTAGAACTTACAAGTAGAATTTAAATTTCAGTTCTAGCAATGTAGACCAATGTTAGGGAACTTCGGTGAATGCTTACACAAGATAGGAGTGAGTTCGAATTCAAGTTCAAGTTCCAGTGTGTGAATGAACTTCCTTTCATCTGCCATGAGCCTTTGCGTTGCTTTTAGGAAGTATGTTCACACGGGATACCTGGAATGATTCCTTACAACTGAGGGAAGATCTGAGAAATTCATATTTTGTGAGAAGTGGACCTGGGCGGGTCATTTATAAGTGGTAACTGTTGGGGAAGGAAGGTTTGTCTTTGTGCCCTCTCCAACTTGATAAGGCTTGATCAGAATCAGGAGCATAGACTGGGACACATTTGCTTCTAGAGAAATTCCCTGGGTATTGAAAGAGTGTCTGGTGTGATTCTCATCACTTTTCCATGAGAACTGGTTAAAGAGATTCTGGTTCGAGACATTGGTAGCAGTATCAGCAATGTCCTGTGCCAATGCTATAAGGCCAGGGTGGACACACAGCCAAGTTTTATGCTCGCCTGTTCGTGTCTCTCACTACTCGCTGCATTTTCATTTCCTAAAAATAAGACAATACCACTATATTCTTCCTAGCAGATGCAAGGAAGGACTTATCCATGAATTGTGTTTTTCTGGCCTTGGGTAGCATGCACAAAACATCCAAACGCTGCTCTTCCCTTTCTAAGATCAGAATTGAGACACCAGAGAGTGTCTCTCAGGTCTTATTTCTGAGAACTCAATCTAATTGCTATAAGTTCTCTTCCTGTAAGCAAATTCGTATCCTGATTGTGAGGTTGACACCAACTTTAATGAAGCGCTCGTCATTTCATTGAAAGCGATTTAACAACAGCTTATACTGGGCACTGACAGGAACCTCCAAAACGTCCAGTACTCAACTACAAATACGAGAGTTTGCGACAGTTCTCTAGAAATGTCAAGGAAGCACACCAGCTACTTGCTTCAAGTTCTAGATTTGAAAGCAAAATAGAGCAGTACCAGAAATCCCTGAACTAAAGAAGGAAAAAGAAATTGAAAGAGTCAATAGAAAGACATTCCTGGCTTTGATAAAAAATAATGGACTTTGATGGACATGTCCAACCATCATTTTCCATGCCCAGGACAAGACATTTAATCACAGGAATGTGGTGGCATAGTGGTCCTGGAAGCTTGAAGGTATCCTTCCCAGTGTCTCCCTCCATGTCAATTTCTCATGATTAATGTTTATTTATTTTTGAGAGAGACAGGGACAGAATGCGAGTGGGCTGGGGGCAGAGAGAGGGAGACACCGTATCCGAAGTAGGCTTCAGGCTCCGAGCTGTCAGCACCGAGCCCGACGCGGGGCTCGAACTCACGAGCTGCGAGATCATGACCTGAGCCGAAGTCGGATGCTCAACCGACGGAGCCACCCAGGCGCCCCTCTCATGATTAAAATGGTGGCGGCACATGAGCCTCCAGGCAAGGGAAATGAAGGTTGTCCAGACACCAGCTCCCAGGTGAGAGCAAGCCATCAATACGGGTGCAGTCAAACCGCTCTTGTTTTCTACCGACTTCTGAATTTAGTTTTCCCCCAAATTTCAAAGCGTGAACAGCAGCAACTCAGTGTGAGCCCAGTTCTTGCAAACATTTTGAGAGCGCTACCCTGACTCTATCGTGCACGAAGGGAATACACTGACGCGTGCAGGAAAGTACACCGCCCTCCATTGTCGCGGTCAGGATGAGTAGAATCCTCTAATTGGCCGACTGCTTATGATCAGGCCCCACCACATGGTGAACTGACATGTTGGGTCTCTGCATATTCTCAGGGAAGCAGCAGCAGCTGCCCGTTGGGAATTTGCAAACAAGTTTGCGGTTGTGCTCATAGGTCATATCAGATGAAATAAAAAAGAGAAATCCGGCCGCATGAAATCGTCACCAACACGTTTACCTTCGTCTGTCTCTCTTTTTCCTGTTGTGGGTTTTCCTCATTTGAGGAAGGTCTGGTAAACTTTGCCGGTTCATATCTAAGTAGGAGGCAACAAAAAGGCTGATTTGCAGGTGACGGCTAACTAGGTAAGAGGGCAGAGCGTGTCATTATGTCAGTGCCTTTCACATTGTGTCTTTGTTCTTACTTGGCTGATAACAGGGCAGCTCATTCATTTCTTCTTTCTTCTCTTTTCTTTTTAATTTAAATCCAAGCTAGTTAACATACAGTGTAACAATGGCTTCAGGAGTAGAATCTAGTGATTCATCACTTTCATATTAACCCCCACTGCTCATCCCAACAAGTGGCCTCCTTAGTACCCCTCACCCATTTAGCCCATCCCCCCACCCAACTCCCCTCCAGCAACCCTCAGTTTGTTCTCTGTACCTAAGAGTCTCTTAGGGTTTGCCTCCCTCTTTCTTTTCATCTTTTTATCTTACTTTTCCTTCCCTCTCCCCACGTTCATCTGTTTTATTTCTTAAATTCCATGTATGAGTGAAATCATGATGCTTATCTTTCTCTGACTTGTTTCGCTTAGCATAATACATTCTAGTTCCATCCACATTGTTGCAAATGGCAAGATTTCATTCTTTGTGACAGCTGAGTAATATTCCTGTGTGTGTGTATGTGTATATACATATATATATTATATATATGTATATATATTTATATATATATATATAATATATATATATATACAAACACACACATACTACATCTTCTTTACTCATTTGTCAGTAGATGGAGATTTGGGCTCCTTCCATAATTTGGCTATTGCTGATAGCGCTGCTATAAACGTTGGGGTGCATGTGCCCCTTTGAATCGGCATTTTGTATCCTTTGCATGCTTATCCTAGTAGTGCAATTGTTGGGTTGTAGGGAAGCTCCGTTTTTAATTTTTTGAGGAACCTCCAGAGATACTGTTATCCAGAGGGGCTGCACCAATTTGCATTCCCACATTTCATTTCTTTCTTTCTTTCTTTCTTTCTTTCTTTCTTTCTTTCTTTCTTCTGTCTTCCCTTCCTCCCTTCCTCCCTCCCTCTCTTCTTTCTTTCTCTTTCCTTCCTTCTTTCTCTCTCTCTCTCTTTCCTTCATCCCCTAGCTTATGTCTTGCTTTTCCTTTGGTCTTTGCTGGTACTGTGTTGGGGAGGAGTATCTACTTTTTCTGCTTGCTTGGTGATGGCTGTAGGGTTGGGTGGATGGTGAACTTTGACACACCTAGACCTTCCATTAAGACCTTCCAGCCCTGTCTTCAAGGCAGGCCCGAGGCCTTCCATAGCTGAGTTCAAACGCTGGACGCTCAACTCTGCTTCACGGGCTACTTCCATTTACTTGCCATATTTCAGAGATGTATTGAGATCTCCTATGTGTGGTTCAACTTCCTGAAATTCTCTTCGTACAACTTTAAGGGTTTGGCTGAAAGCTTATGAGGAGATGGATGTTGCATTTCAAAAGTCAGGGAAATGGAAGTTTATCATTCTACTGCCTCCGAGTAATCGATCTAAGACTTCAAGGAATCCAGGCCAGTTCTTCACAGCAAACCTAGTTCTTTCAAATCAATTAGCACCCCTCAGCATCATACAGGTGAATGAAAAGGTTGGTGGGTCGAGGCCGCCTTCCTATTTTCAGGCATTTGCTTTGTGTCTATTGTTTTCTTGTAGATTGATTCTTTTCTCCTATAGACGTGCTGTATCACAAAATTTTATTAAAACAATTTCCAACTAGTACTGAGATGCTTAATAGACGATTAACTTCTTTACCGGTAGGAAGTCACTAACAGAATTGGAAATTCTAAATCTGAAGGTCTTCGAAGAAAATTAATCACTGTCATCTGTTTCTTACACTTAAAGGCATTCTTTGAATTAATTGCCATTATTAAGCATTTGGGCCTATAGATTTAGAGATTTAGTGCTTTCTTTTTCTTTTTTGAAAATAAAACTGGGTCTCTGTCCAGGATTCCTTTGAATATGTTAATTAAATATGTGCTGGTCCATGTTGATATGTAAATAAAAATACTTTTCAGTCAAATCATAAGGAATTCTAGATGGCCAAAAACATGTTAAGAAATATCTAAGCTCATTCGTAGTAAAATGCAAATTAACACTAATGATAATGAATCAGTAGAGATTTTATGTAATGGTAATATTTAATGTTGGCAAGGGAACAGGCTGCTTGGAGTAAAAACTGGGATGTTTTTGGAGAGAAATTCTGCAATAAATATGAGAAGTCTTAACTATGCATGTGACTGAAACAACTTTGAGTTTAGGAGCTTATCCAAATCAAAGAATAACTTACATTTGAAAGATATAATTGAAAGAATGTTACCATTCTATTTATTTACCTACTTATCTATTTACCATGCTATTTACTTACCGGCTGCTGGGACTAACCTAAATATCTAAAATAGGAAATTGGCATAATCACTTATCGTATTACATAGATGAAAATCAATATAGGCAAAATCATGTTTTAGATTTAGTTCATTTAGTACTTTAGAAGAATCCTTAGAATATACAGTTAGAAGAAAAGATAAATTCCACGAAAGAATATTGATAACTATGATCCTATTGTTGTCCATTTAATTTTTCAGATATGTATGCAAAAAAAAAAATCTGAAAGGGGGTGCAAGGCAGGCACAGTCCATTGTCAAAGAGAAAACAAAGTTTTTTTTCTAAAAATTATTAATAGACTTCATTTTTTAGAGTAGTTTAGTTTATTATTTATTTTTATTTGTTTTTAATGTTTATTTATTTTTGAGAGACAGAGAAGTGCTAAGTGTGAGCAGGCGTGGAGCAGAGAGACAGGGAGACACAGAATCTGAAGCAGGCTCCATGCTCAAGGCTGTCAGCACAGAGCCTGATGCGGGACTTGAACTCACGTACCATGAGATCATGACCTGAGCTGAAGTCGGACACTTAGCTGACTGAGCCACCCAGGCACCCCTGGGTAGTTTTAGTTTATAGAAAATGAGCAGAAAACACAGAGAGTTCTTATTTGCCCATTCACCCCATTCCCCAGTTTCCTTTATTATTAACATTTTGCATTAGTGTGGTATATTTGATGCAATTAATGAGCCAATTTTAACACATTATCATTAACTAAGTCCTTCAGTGATATCAGGGCTCACTCTTTGCATTTTCATTCTGTGAGTTTGGATAAACATATAATGACATGTATCCACTATTACAGTATCATACAGAACAGTTCTATTGCCCCCTAAATGCTCTGTGCTCCACCCCTCCCTCCCTCCCTCCCTCCCTCCCTCCCTCCCTCCTTCCCTCCCTCCCTCTCTCCAAGCTCCTGGCAATCACTGATCTCTTTACCACCTCCATAGATTTGCCTTTTCTAGAATGTCATATAGTTGGGATCATACAGCGTGTCTTTTAAAATTCGCTTCTTTCACCTAGTAATATGAATTTAACATATTTTAACATGTTTTTTCATGGCTTGATTAATCATTTCTCCTTAGTGCTGAATAATGTTCCATTGTCTGGATGTATCACACATGAATGTATCCATTTATCTACTGAAGGCTGACGTACATCTTGGTTGATTCCAAGTTTTGTCAATTGTGAATAAAGCTACCATAAACATCCATGTGCAGATTGTTGTGTGGACATGTTTTCAGCTCATTTGGGTAAATACTAAGGAGTATGTTTACTGAATTGTATGGTAAGAGTTTAAGTTTTATAAGAGTTTAGTTTTTTAAGAAATTGCAGGGGCGCCTGGGTGGCTCAGTCTGTTAAGTGGCCGACTTCGGCCCAGGTCATGATCTCGCGGTCCGTGAGTTCGAGCCCCGCGTCGGGCTCTGTGCTGACGGCTCAGAGCCTGAAGCCTGTTTCAGATTCTGTGTCTCCCTCTCTCTGACCCTCCCCCGTTCATGCTTTCTCTCTCTCTGTCTCAAAAATAAATAAACGCTAAAAAAAAAAAAAAAAAAAAAGAAATTGCAATTGCCACTATTTTCCAAAGTGGCTGTACTATTTTGATTCCCACCAGCAATGAGTAAAAGTTCCTGGTGCTTTACATCTTTGCCACCTTTGGTGTTTTAGTATTTTGGATTTTGGCCATTCTAATAGTGCTGGTGGTACCTCATTGTTTTAATTTGCAATTCCCTAATGACTTATGATGTGGAGCAAACACCTCTTCATATGCTTACTTGCCGCTACATATTTTCTTTGGTGAGATGTCTGTTCCGATCTATTGCCCATTTCTTAATCAGATGCCTGTTTTCTTATCATGAAGTCTTTTATTTAATTTTTAAAAATTTTTAGAGAGAATGAGAGAGAGAATAAGCAGGGGAGAGGGGCAGAGGAAGAGAGAGAGAATTTTAAGTAGGCTCCACACTCAGCACAGAGCCCAATGTGGGGTTCAACCTGGGATCATGAGCTGAGCCAAAATCAACAGGTGGATGCTCAACTAACTGAGCTACCTAGGTGCCCCTCATCATAGAGTTTTAAGATTTCTTTGTATATTTTGGATACAAAATGTTTATCAGATATGTCTTTTACAGACATTTTCTCCCAGTCAGTGGCTTGTCATTTCATCCTCTGAACAATGTCTTTTGCAAAGTAAAAGTTTTAAATTTTAATGAAGTCCAACTTATTTTTCTTTCATGAGTTGTGCTCTTGATATACTTAAAAAGTCATCACCATTATATATGATGGCATATTATTTAGCCATAAAAAATAATGAAATCTTGCTATTAGCCACAACATGGATGGATGTAGAGGATATAATGCTAAGTGAAATCAGTCAGTCAGAGAAAGACAAACATCATATGATATCACTCATATGTGGAATTAAAAAAAAATTTTTTTTTCAACGTTTTTTATTTATTTTTGGGACAGAGAGAGACAGAGCATGAACAGGGGAGGGGCAGAGAGAGAGGGAGACACAGAATCGGAAACAGGCTCCAGGCTCCGAGCCATCAGCCCAGAGCCTGACGTGGGGCTTGAACTCACGGACCACGAGATCGTGACCTGGCTGAAGTCGGATGCTTAACCGACTGCGCCACCCAGGCGCCCCTCATATGTGGAATTTAAAAAACAAAACAAATGAACAACAACAACAACAAAAAGAGACAAACCGAGAAATAGACTCTTACCTATAGAGGACAAAATGATGGTTGCCAAATGGGAGATGGAGGGGGGAATGGGTGAAACAGGTGAAGGGAATTAAGGGTACACTTAACATGATGAGCATTGAGTAATGTATAGAATTGTTGAATCACTATATATTGTAAACCTGAAACTAATATAACATTGCATGTTAATTGTTACTTTAATTAAAAAAATGAATGACATAAATAAATAAATTAATAAAATCAGTCATCGCCATTTCAAGGTCACTTAGGATTTCTGTGTTATCATCTAGGAGTTTGATAGTTTTCAATTTTAAGTTTACTTCTATAGTTCATTTTGAATTAATTTTGTGAAAAGTTTAAGGACTGTTGAGATTTTTTGTTTTGCATGTGGATGTATAGTTGTTTCAGCACCACTTATTGAAAAGGCTATTTTATTTCCCACTGAATTACTTTTACTCTTTTGTCAAAGATCAGTTGACTATAATTTGTGTGGAACTATTTCTGGGCTCTCTATTCTGTTCCACTGATCAATTTGTCTATTCCTTCACCAATACTACATAGTCTCGGTTACTGTAGCTTTTTAGTAAATCTTGAAATTGGGTAGCGTTAGTCCTATGACTTTGTTCTTCTTCAATATTGTGTTGATTGTTTTGTGTCTTTCTCCTTTTCCTATAAACTTAAAAAATTAGCTCATCAATATTCAAAAAATAACTTGCTGAATTTTGATTGAGACTGCATTGAATATATAGATCAAGCTGGGAAGAACTGACCTCTTGACCATCTTGAGTCTTCCTATCCATGAACATAGGATATTCCTTCATTTATTTACTTTTTCTTTAGTTCTTCTGTGATTTCTTTCATCAGAGTTTTGTAGTTTCTTCATATAGATCTTATACTTTTTTTTTTAGATTTATATTTAGTATTTCACTTTTTCAGTGCTAGTGAAAATGCTGTTGTGTTTTTATTTTTAAATTCCAATTATTTGTTGCTGGTCACGAATTACTTCTAACATCACAACCATACAGGAGGATGGTACAGGGCACCTTTTATCTATTGAGTTGTGGCCAAGTAGAAGTATTTCCTGGCAGGTAAGTTAAAAACATGTGCCAAAGTTTTCTTTTAGTCTTGCTGCATAGGAAAAGACTTTAATATATTCTAGAGATTCACTTTTGGAAGACACATTTAAAGGCAAATAGAATGATTAATCATTGTTAAACTATATATAAAAAGTTGAACTATATAAATAAAAAAAAGAGTACTTGTCCAAAGAATTAATTGTCCCAACTGGCACAAATTTGAGAGAACAAGGGCACTCTATTAATGATTATACTGAGATGAACCTGGGACTTTACCCTGTACCCAGAGATGTGTGACTGTTAGGGTCTTGACTGATGGCACAGAGCATGGTTTCCAAGAACAAGTCTTTTTTTTTTTCCAAGAACAAGTCTTAATCCCATTAAAGTTTATCAGAAAATTGCTCAAGCATTTGATCAGAAATACTAATTTCTTTTCAGAATGAGTTTTGAATTTCATCATACACAAAGGTTCTGTCACAGGCTGGGCTTAGGACAATTTTTCTTTTACATTGCTTTCGGTCCTTACGGAGTTGGGTGAGTTGGAATACCTTCTTCCCTCCGGCTTGTCTTCCTCTTCTCTCTTCCTCCCATGTTGCCTCTGTCCCTCTGACCTATTCTTCAAGTTTCAGCTCTGTGCTTGTGGTAGTCCACCCGAGAAGTCCACAGTAGTAACAGACACGGTAGAAGTGAATTCTTGTAGAGCGATTACCATATAACAGATGCAGTCCTAGATAGTATAAATATATTTACTAATTTAATCCCCCCAAGAGCCCTTTGAAAGTGGTACTGTACATATCCTATGTTAGGTAAGCAAACTGAGGCACAGAGCGATTAAATAGCTTGCCCAGGGTCACACAGCTATTAACTGTGTATTATAGATTTGAACAAACAGACTGGAGCCCCTGCTTTCAGCCAATCTGCTACAGGGAGGAACATCTACCAGACAAACCCTTCTCTCTTTATAGAGCACAACTCACCTGTGCCAAGTAAAAAAGGAAACTGGGAGTGAGAGGGATGGAAAACCATTGGTTCACTTTAAACAAATGAAGAAACAAACAAACACCTGTACTAGTCAGCTCTGGCTCCTATGAGAAAATAGCGCAGACTGGGTGGCTTAAATAAGGTGAATTTATTTCTCACGGTTCTGGACGTTGGAAGTCTAAGATCAAGGTGCTCGCCGATTTGGTTCCTGGTGAGAACTGCTTCCTGGCCTTTGGACAGCCGCCTTCTTGCTGTGTTCTCACATGGCCTCTTCTTTGTGTGCGTAGAGAAAAAAGAGAGCTCCAGTGTCTTCCTCTTCGCATAAGGACACTAATCCCATTATGAAGGCTCCATCCTCATGACCTCATCTAACTTGAATTACCTTCCAAGATGCCGCCCCTGAATACTGTCACGCTGGCAATTAGGGCTTCAGTGGATGAATTCTAGGGATGCACGTTCAGTCCATAACGACACTCGCCCCTATAATACACATGGACAAGTTAATAGTGGTTACCTCTGCCTAGCAGGACACGAGGTGATGAATTTTTGCCTGTCATTTTCTTTCAAAAGAAATTTTACTTTTATGTAAGGGAACACATGCTATTATAATACCTTACAATTGAATAATGACCTCCAAATGTGCTTCTCCTTCAGTTTTGCATTGAGGTGTGAAACATTCTGCCTGAATTCCAGGACAAAGAATTTGCAACAAACACCACCCTTTAAAATAGGTGAAACGACACGGTGGCATTCTGTGCACATGGTGTGGGCTCTGGCCTTTATGGGAACTACAAACCAAGTGAGCTAAGCTTTCATCTCAGGCAGGGGGAGTCTTCTACACACGAGAAGAGTATCATTGTTGAATGCACATGCCATCCATCATTTCAGGTTCACTCCGGGTCGAAGCATAGATCATTCCCTCTCCTATTAAAGAACAAGCAGAAGAGGCTCCTGGGACTTGGCAATTAAGAGCAGCATAAATCAAGCTGGAAAGCTGCCCACAATTTCAGCCATTTGTTCAGACACTTTCCCCATCTCCTATTTTCTCTGCTTTTCCTTAATTTCATTTTTTTTTTGTTGTTCACATAGGATTCAATTATGGAGGGCTGCTTTATCTCTCTGTTATGAATGTAATTAATACCTTAAAAGAAAAAAAAAGCTTATAGAGTTAAGAAAGCTGCATTAAGAGTCTATGTGTGGGGCGCCTGGGTGGCGCAGTTGGTTAAGCGTCCGACTTCAGCCAGGTCACGATCTCGCGGTCCGTGAGTTCGAGCCCCGCGTCGGGCTCTGGGCTGATGGCTCGGAGCCTGGAGCCTGTTTCCCATTCTGTGTCTCCCTCTCTCTCTGCCCCTCCCCCGTTCGTGCTCTGTCTCTCTCTGTCCCAAAAATAAATAAACGTTGAAAAAAAAAATTAAAAAAAAAAAAAAGAGTCTATGTGTATCTAAGGACAAAGCAAAGCAGTGAAGAAGTTTTCAGAAAGAACAATGGTATAGAGCTGACTGGAACTAGGGACCAACATAGTCCCCAAATGCTGACAACCCTCTGTGGTGCTATTGTCATGTTCATAAAAGTTACGATTTTTTCTGGGTGCTAAATGCATGAACTCAAGAGCACAAAAAGTGAAAGTCTAACTTGGTGGTGGTGAAGTCTCCTTGATGTCAAAATAACCATATAAGTAATTGAAAAATATTACTCGGCTCTGTGGACAAAATTCAATCTAACCAGTTGTTAGGTTTTAACCTTTTGTATCTTGGGTCCAATAATTCAGTGTAAGAAGTTGGATCCTGTGTTTACATGAGGGAGAGCAAAGGCCATTATTCTAAGATGATCATTGCTATGTTTTAAAGTACGCTGTTCATGCCTTAGAACAGCTGTATTTCTCCCTATCTGAAAGCCAAAGGAAAAGAGGAAATCTAAGTGTTTCAGTCGCATTGGAACTACAATAGCATAGAATTTAGATCTTTTCGTAATGAAGAGCCCTGCCACATGGAGAGCTGGAGCATCGAGGTTCTTCTTCCTGAAAGTGAGGTCTTTATGTAAAGTAAAAAGGATAAGAAAATAGTAATGGCTCCTGTTTTCTTGCATCAGACACCGAATTCCCTCCTTTATATTCCCTGCCTGGTTTTATTTCTTCAATCGGCTTTGTTCCACTGCTCAGATCATATGTTCTGCCCCATCCCTGCCGACACCCCCACTGTCCTGCAGGTACGCCGTGCTCGAAAGTGGATGCAGAAATGAGAGATATGAATCTTTCTCTTAAAGAGCTTTCTGTCTAATGGAGGAGATACGAAAAGGTAAAAAGAGGTACAAAATACCATGCGGGCTTCATAAGAAAGAGACTCAAGTTGTTAGAGAATGGGGGAGGCGAAGATGGGGCACTGCCAGAGAATATGATATAACGATGTTTGGATATTTTATCATGACTCCCCAGCTGTCCATGTGATGCTACATACACTATCTGGTGAACTTCTCAATGCTAGCTGGAAAGTAATACTTTTATAAATCCTTTTTCATCGAAAAATGTAAGCATCTATGGAAGAGCACCTCAAACAGAAATACACAGCTCAGTTTATTATTGAGGAATGAACATCTCTGTAACTACCATCTAGGATAAGAAATAGAATATTCCTAGCAACCCAGAGGCCCATTCTAGATGATTGTATTAGAGTTCTCTAGGGAAACAAAATCAATAGGACACATGTACATGCATATATGGAGAATGAGAGAGTGAGACAGGGAGAGAGGCAGGGAGGGATATATATATATATATATATATATATATATATATATATATTTAGGGAATTTGCTCATGCAACTGTGAGGACTGGCAAATCTGAAACTTGACAGGGCAGGCCCATGGCTGGAGACCTTGGGAAGAGCTGACATCGCTTGGAAGGGTCTGAAGGCAATCAGGAAGCGGAATCCCTTCTTCTCCTGGGGACCCCATCCTTTTTTCCTTAAGGACTTTAACTGACTGGGTGAGGCCCACCCAATTTACGAAGGTCAATCTCCAGTTCTCAAAGTCTACAGATTTCAATGTTAATCTCATCTCAGGCATGCCTTTAAGGCCACATCTAGACTGGTGTTTTACTGAGTATCTGGGTCCCCTGGCCTAATCAGGTTGACATGTAAGATTAAGCATCGCATAGATCACAATGGCCATTATTTGTTTTACTTTATGATTTTCCACCTATGTATGCAGTCCTAAAATTATTTTTTCCATATTTTGAACTTTATAAGTGGGATTGTGCCAAATGGGTATTTTTTGTGCCTGGCTTGTTTTGTTCAGCATTACGTTTTTAAGATTCATCTGCGTGTAGCTATTCATTGCTGCGTGTAGCTATAGTTTAAAAAATTTTCATTGCTGTATAGTATTCCATTGGATGAACAGACGACAATTGAACTATGCTTCTTTTGTGGGCACTTGGTTTCCAGTTTGGGGAATTACCAACTCTCATGCTACTATGACCACATTTCAGGAGCACATAAGCATATTTGTACAGTATTTCCTTAGGAGTGGGATTTGGGGGTTGGAGGGTGTGTACATCTTAAATGTTATCAGATCATGACAAGCTATTTTCTGAAAGGATTAAATCAATTTCCTGCCTCAGCAGCAGCAGTATGAGGGAAATTCTTCCCCTCCCCTTCTCTCTCCTTTCCTCTTCTTCCTCCTCCCTTCTTTCTTTTCGTGGTCACATCTACCTTGAGTCAGACTCTGAATTTCCTTCTTTATATGCCTTACTTCATCTAGTTGACTAGCTATATTTTTATAGTCAATATCCAGTAAAATATGTCCCAGAACTGATTAAGAGACTGGATTAGTGACTGCAATATTTCTCATATTCACTAGGGTGCTATCTTGAAGAAATAAAATATCATCATGCATTTAGCCATTTGGAGCAGGGGGAACATGAACTTCAGATTTTATTCTGCTTGAGTTTTATTTAGTAGAGTTGTATATGTGTGAGACCGTATGTGTGTGTGTGTGTGTGTGTGTGTGTGTGTTTGTGGGAGAGAGAGAGAGTGGCAGGGGTTCCCATGCTGTACACAGGCCGCCCGTATCCCCAGCTGATGGAATGATAACTGAGCATCTTTGGTCTGCAGTGCCCCCTTAAAAAAAAAGGTTTAGGGGCGCCTGGGTGGCTCAGTCGGTTGAGCGTCCGACTTTGCTCAGGTCGCGATCTCACGGTCCGTGAGTTCGAGCCCCGCATCAGGCTCTGTGCTGACAGCTCAGAGCCTGGAGCCTGCTTCAGATTCTGTGTCTCCCTCTCTCTCTGGCCCTCCCCCCGTTCATGCTCTGTCTCTCCCTGTCTCAAAAATAAATAAATGTTAAAAAAAAAAATTAAAAAAAAAAAGGTTTATTTACTTAAGTAATCTCTACAACCCAACGTGGGGCTCAAACCCATGACCCTGAGATCAAGAGTCACATGCTCCTCTGACTGAGCCAGCCAGGTCCCCCTGCAGTGCCCTTTGATTCACGTCCTTCCCTGTGCTCCTTCCTTCCTTATTTCACAGCCTCATTTGCAAGGAAACCAGGCCTCTCACTCTCCCCAGAAAACGCTGCCAATTTTCCATTTTCTCCATCTCCTTTGGTTCTGCCTTTATCCACTTACTCCTCTTATAGTTCATCTTGTATCTTATTCTTTCTGGGCCTTGACCTGCACTAAAATCTGAGAAACCATTTGGGTTCCAGTAGTTTAATATACTTTGTTTAAGGCTTAAAACTCGTTAAAACTCTTCAGCTACGGTGACTCAAATGAAAGGTGGTTACAGATGGGAATTTCTGTGTAACAAGGATTTTCAGTTTCTTATTTCTTTACCATTTATCCATTATTTACTATTGATTAAGTCATTCTAACTTTTGTAGAGTGAATGCTAGAAAGCAGACTGGCTAATGATCCCTTTCTGTATGTTGGGTATTCTTGGGAATGATAGAGGAAAATATGTAAATAAACATGATGTTTCATGAAATGAGAAAATCACAGGACATAAAGTGACATGAGGACCACATTCAGGGGTCCGAAGCGTCTTAATTCGCTGTTTTAGTTTTTGTTTTTTTTTCAAGCGAGTAAACTATGTTCATGGAGTTCAAATGGCTTGTCCTAAGTCACCAGCTAGCAGCTGGGAGAACTAGTCTTCTAAGTGTATTCTCCCTTCTTGTTACTACTCCATATCTTAGCAAGGAAATGTGAAGAAATAGCACTATATTTTTGTGACTGTTAAGTAAAGAATATGTATTAAGGGAGTTAATATTTAAGATCTATTTCTAAGTGTCAGCTGTTTTACATATATTTTTTTCATTAACTCATGCAAATTTTCGTGAGGTAAGTGTTATTGGCCCCATTCTATTTTCTTCTTTTCTTCTTCCTTTTTTTGGCCTCCTAAGCAAATGTAATGATAAACGACAGTACACTGCATTTTAAGGAAATTTCTACCAAGATATATATAGATGAATGCTAGGTAAGTCTTGTTCAGCCCCATTCTATTTTATTTTATTATTATTTTTTATTGGATCCCAGCGTTAGAGAATTGGGTTAATCATAATCTTAGGTTTATGACACATTCTTGTTATTGTACCATGCATGGTCTACTTTTATTTATATAGTTGGATATTTTCTATTAATGTAATAAACACTCCAGATCTTCTACCCAAACAAAAGCTAGGATATATTTTTTTTTCTTTTACGTTTATTTATTTATTTTGAGACAGAGCGCAAGCAGGGGAGGGGCAGAGAGAGAGAGAGGGAGAGAGAGAATCCCAAGCAGGTTCCGTGCTGTCTGCAAAGAACCTGACGAGGGGCCCGATTCCACGAACTGTGCGATCATGACCTGAGCTGAAATTAATAGGCAGATGCTTACCTGACTGAGCCAGCCAGGTGCCCCATGGGATCTTGACAATAACTACATCTACTTCCATTTCACTGATTCCTCCCAACTAAGGTAACCATCATCCTGGATCCTGTTACCTTGTGCTCCTCTTTATATCATCTTATTACATCTATACGTATTCTTATACTCATTTTAACTTTATGAAAGTTCACAGCGTAGTTGCATTTTTCAAAACCTACCCTTTATATCCAATATTGTTTTGCTGAGATTTATCCACATTGTACGGATGGTTGTATTTCATTCATTTTACCTGATGTATTCTGTCCGATTGTGTGGCCGCACATCAGTTTGTCCACTCTCCAGTTGCTAGGCACCAGGGTTGTCTCCAGGATTTCTCTTTTGTGAATGATATTGCCGTGAACATTCTTGTGCGTGTCTTTATTTATTTACTATTATTATTTAGTTCCAGTGTAATTAACATACAGTGTAATATTTGTTTTAGATGTACAATACAGCAATTCTATACATTACTCAGCAATTCTATACAGGAGTATAGAATATATATTCAGCAATTCTATACATTACTCAGTGCTCATCACGACAAGTGTACTCTTAATCCCCTTTACCTATTTCCCCCATCCTCCCACCAACCTCTCCTCTGGTAACCATCAGTTTTTTCTCTGTATTTAAGAGTCAACCCAAGTGTATATTGATATAGGAATGGATAAAGAAGATGTGGTGTATACACACAATGGAATATTACTCAGCCATAAAAAGAATGAAATCTTGCCATTTGCAACCACATGGGTGGATGCAGAGGGTATTATGCTAAGTGAAATAAATCCATCAGAGAAAGACAAATACCATATGATTGTACTCACATGTGGAAGTCAAGAAACAAAACAAGTAAACAAAGAAAAAAGAGAAGAAAAACCAGACTCTTAAATATGGAGAACAGTCTCATGTGTTTTTGCTGTATGTGGGTCAATCTCTCCCGTGTGTATTTCTAACAGTGGAATTGCTGAGGCACAGCGTCTATAAATATTCAACTCCAGAAGATTGTGCCAAATTGTTTTTCAGCATGGTTGCACCAGGTTTTATATCTGTGAGTAATCTGTAAGACATTCAATGGTTCCACATGCTCTCCGACACTTGGTTTTGCCAGAGTTTTACATTTTTTCTCACCAAATCAGTGTAAATTGACATCTCATTGTGACCTTGATTTATGTTTCTCTGAATAAAACCATGTGGAACATGTCCAGATGGTTATTGGCTGTGTGTGGTTCCTGTAGTGAAATGTCTCCATACTCGCATTTTACAGATGAGAAAACTTCAGCTCAAAGAGGTTAAGTATCTCGCCTTACGTATCATGGGGCAGATCTGGACTTCAAAATCAGGTTCTTCTGAACACAAAACATTTGTTTTCTCCACCACTTGACACAGGTTCCTTAAGCAGTGGGACTGGTTTTTAATAAAGTTATCAGAAATCATTCACTTGAGTAACTGCTTTCTTTTAAAGGACTCATTTTAGAAGTCTGCCCCTTTAGTCCGACAATGAGGCCACTGTTGGAACAATTTGTAGATTTCTTTTCACAACGGCCACCAGTTCAAACGGTCAGTTTATAGGCATTTGTAAGAAAAACAGTCTTTTTGTTATATTAAATTTTCTTGGCTTATTTGGAATCTGAATGATATCCTCCAGAATTTTCATTCACTTTAGGGACTAGGTTCATTCTGCATGAGTATCAGTTGTTTCAAAAACCAAACTACCATTAAAATGTTTGAAAATGTGTCTCAGGGGCTCATTTCAGTGGCTTTCTGGTTGCATCTTTTGAAGCCCTGTGGACAGACCCAAGGACCTCTGAGGGGAATTGAAGGAAGCAGAGTGCCCATCGTAACTGAAGGATTTTGTGTTTTCTATATTAGACTTCGATATAATATTTATTTGGAGGAAAGAAGCTGGTAAAAATCAATTTATGAGATGCCTTTCCTAAATCCTTAAGCCCCTCCATTACATCCCACCCCCCAATGTTCTTCATGACCCTTCCCCACCTGATCAATTTGGCCAGTCATTGGTTTTGTACTCACCAGAACATAACCTCCACAAGGCGGGGGCTTTGTTTTGCTATGTGCCCTCATCATACGAGAGTGCCAAACACAGAGTAGATGTTCAATCACTCTTCAATAAAAGAAGAATGAAAAATGTCACACCGAGTGGCCGCTGCTTTGAGAGGCACCCTCGTTCCTTCTTTACCTGTTGCTGTACCTCCCCACACAGATTGCATAAAGAAGAAGAAGATAGCAAGGGTGCATTACATCATGAGAAGTTCAACGCCTCCCTCCTTACCCCCACCCCCCGCATCCCACAATTAAGCATTCTATGTGGGAGTCAGAGACTAAAAGAACTCAATAGTGGTACTTTTAGGGAATTCCGGTTTTGTATGTGCTTTGTCCCTTCACGGCATCAGAGTCAGGTACTGGAAATACCTGAAAAATTTGATTTCATTTTAGCTTAATGGAATCACATCAGGTAAAAGCTTCCTAGACGTGAACATTGATCCAGGAGCTGAAATATCCACTCCTCTCCAGCTGCATATAAAAAGAATAAAATTCACTCAGCACCCTCGTGGAGAGGGTTCAGGGCCAAGGACAGTCCACACACCTTGAATTTCAGTAAACATTGAATCCAGATGGATATCTTCTCTTTATTGAATAAGCCAACGGAAAACATTTCATCACAGGGCTTATGAAATCTCCCGCAAAAGAAAGGAGAGGGAACCTCTTTCTGAATATTCAGATGAAGAGTAAAGTCTGAAACAACTTACTGCAGAAGGACAAGAACATTCCAGGGAACATTGGCATAACAGGATGCAGGAAGACCCGGCGTAAATAATGAAGGGTTAGGACTTTACAACAGGAGAAACTATCTCTGTGAATATATAGCAGAATGAGACAAGGAGGGAGTGGAGTAAATTAAGGAACCATTGCAAAGCAATTAAAAATGCAACAGCCGAGTGGCTATCCCCACTGATGGCAGTAAACTGTAGGGTGGGCAGAAAGTGATGGGCCCACCGAGGTAGAGCGCAAGTATTATAACCACCTCTAAGAATGCAGAGGAAAAGTACAAGGACTTGTAACCAAGATGATGTGGGCTGGATAATAGCTACTGAAGATAGCAAAGAGAGCCAACCTCAGAATTTCAGGTATTCCCAAGGAGGAAACGAAACAACTGGAATGGAAGCAATAATCAAAGATCTGCTTGAACCAACCTTTCTGAGTTTGTTCCAAGGAGGACATTTTCACCTATTCTAGGAAAAGGCAATGAAAGCTCTTCCCTCCTCTCCTTGCTGCTCTTCATTTTGGAGTGGTGATCGGTGAGGCAGTGGCAGGAAGTGAGGTCCACGTTCCGAGCACCTGAGGTGGTGTCTTGGAACGGAAGTGCATGATGGATAGGGCATGTAAGTGTTCTATGGTATTTCTAGAACAGTCATGTCAGTGGCTTCTTGGTACCTTTATTTCTTATTTTATTTATTGTATTTTTTTTAAGTTTTTATTTATTGATTTTGAGAGAGAGAGAGCATCCCAAGCAGTCTGCACACCTTCAGCACAGAGCCCAATGTAGGACTCAATGTCATGAACCGTGAGATCATGACCTGAGCTGAAATCAAGAGTCCGCTTAACTGACTGAGTTACCCAGATGCCCCTACTTTATGTTACCTTTAAACTGGAGTAGCCTGGGCTTACTTTGCCAGTGGTTATGAATTTTAAGAAATCCGAGTTCTCCAGAGAAGTGGAACCAATAGAATAGAATGTCTGCATATATGTATATGTATATGTATATGTATATGTATATGTATATGTATACAAATACATATACCTATGTACGTACACACATGTACGTATACACATATTAATATACATTTATTTCTCTCTCTATTTATTTATTTAATTATAAGGAATTGGCTCCCACAATTCCAGAGGCTGACACGTCCCAGCATCTGCAGAGTGAGTCAGCAGGATGGAGACACAGGAGAGTGGATGTGTAATTCTAGTCCAAGTCTGAAGACCTGAGAACCAAGGGAGCTAGCTGAGGGTGTAGTTCTAGTTCAACAGGTCAACAGACTGACAAGCTGATAGTTGAGTTCCAGCCTGAGGGCAGGAAACAGCCATTGTCCCAGTTTGAAGACAGGCTGGCGGGAAGAATTCTTTCTTATGAAAGAGTTGAAGCCTTCAAGTGATTGGATGAGGCCCAAGCACATCACAGAAACAATCGGCTTTACACAGTCTACTGATTTAAATGTTAATCTCATCCAAAACCTCCTTCAGAGAAACACCTAGAATAATGTTTGGGCAGCCCATGGTCCAGTCAAGTTGTATAAAATTAACTGTCATAAAACTCTTGCCTGTCTGTGATCACATGTGCCCATTTTTTTTTTAATTTTTTTTAACGTTTATTTATTCTTGAGACAGAGAGAGACACAGCATGAATGGGGGATGGGCAGAGAGACAGAGGGAGACACAGAATGGGAAGCAGGCTCCAGGCTCTGAGCCATCAGCCCAGAGCCCGACGCGGGGCTCGAACTCACGGACCGCGAGATCGTGACCTGAGCTGAAGTCGGACTCTTAACCGACTGAGCCACCCAGGCGCCCCTCATGTGCCAATTTTTAGTATATTTTACCTTCTGTGTCTGGGGGAGGAGAGGGGACCAGAGTGATGGTGAAATAGCCCTCAAACACAACATCTCAGTCTCTCCTATGTCTAGTGGGACTATTTGGGGGCAGTGAGCAGGAGTCCTAGAGACAGAAATCCACGCTAATCATAAGGAAAAGTGTCTCTGTGAGAACTGAAGTGCAAAAACCCACTTTACACCCCAGAGTGTGGCAAGTGGGTCCCAAGTGACAGAATTCCCCTGGGAGGTGGGGAATTTGCTGCTAGCAAAACAGCAGCTTTCCCTGTCAAAGACACATTGCTCCCATAGACCAGTGTTTCTTAACCTTGACTGCACACTGGAAACCCCTGTGAGCTTTAAAAAATATGGATGCTTGGATCCCACCCAGAAGTTCAGATTTAATTAGCCTGGATATGGCCTGGACATTGAGATTTAAAATAAAAAATATATATAGTAGTATTCACTTTTTTCTTTTTCTGATGTACATGTCTATGAGTTTAACACATGTAAAATAGAGTCACGTAACACCCATCACAATCAGGGTACAGACTAATTCTAACACCTCCCAAATTGTCCTTGTACATACTTTGAGCCCAGACCCCCCTTCTCTCCCCCCAGGCTCAGACCCTGGCAACCATGGATCTGTTCTCTGTCCCTAAAGCCCCTCCCACGCATCTCTCTTCAAGAACATCATGTAAATGGAATCAAATGTGTGTCATTTTTGGAGCACTGGGGTTTTAAAAAGCTTTCCATGTGATTCTAATGTACTGCCAAGGTTGAAATCACTGACGAAGTCTCTGTAGCTGGTTCCTTCAATAAGCATGAAGCCTGCTTCCTTCTTAACTGAATGAGCAGAGACATCGCATAGAGACTCAAGAATATTCCAACATGGAATCCAGAAGGGCCTCCCAGTGTGGAAAAACGAGAAATCATGTTTGTTTATTTTATTAAAAAAATTTTTTTTTGTTTATTTATTTTTGAGACAGAGAGAGACAGAGCATGAATGGGGGAGGGTCAGTGAGAGGGAGACACAGAATCTGAAGCAGGCTCTAGGCTCTAAGCTGTCAGCACAGAGCCCGACATGGGGCTCGAACTCACAAACCGCCTGATCATGACCTGACCCGAAGTCGGAGGCTCAACCGACTGAGCCAACCCAGGTGCCCCGAGAAATCATTTTTAAAGGAAAACAGGTGATGCAAATTATCCCAAACCTCGTCCAGATTAAAAAAAAAAAAAATGCCCTAAAATGGGATTGTTCTAGGAGCTTAAAAATAGGGAGCAAGACTTTCTTGGCAAAGAGCAGCATCGGATGACATTCAAGAACTCTGCCTCCTCTAATGTCCATACTTGAGGGTTTGCACAGAGGGGAGGAAATAAGACACCATTCATTCGGTCCAAATGAGTAAATTACGATTGCCGCCAGCTGTCCCTAGGCAAAAACAGACTTTCCAGCCAACGATGAAGCCTGCGTCGTTGTTTTGGTGGCACTTCTTTGTGAGATTGTCACTGAACTAGGACTATTGCAACAGCGAGGCTCTCATTAAGGCATTGTGTGCCACTTCGCCGCGGGGCGTGAGGGTGATAATCTCAGACAGCTTTGGGGATAAAGCTTAAGGGGTGTTTTACTGCATTCTTCTGTGTCAGGGATTCAGGAAAGAGGTCCCCTGGAATAGTGATAACCTCCACCTCCCTCCGTTAGGAGCTAGTTGTGAAGGAAGGATTGCCTGCCTCCTTTGGGCCATGTCCCCCCCTGTTCTGTCTCTTCAGTGCACTGTTCCCCTGTTGCTATCTAACCCTGTCCTCGGGCAGCACCCGGGAGAGCGTTGACATTCAGACCCGAGGGGCGGGTCATTTTGAGGAAGCCCCTGGAGCTCATCAGCGTCCACCAGGCCATATGCAAATGTATTTTTGAGTTGAATTTATAATTGAGTATTCCCTAATGGAAGTAGAAGCGTCTCTGGGTAATGCCAGGAGGCCAGGAATGAGAAAATTAAGCTTTGTAATTTAATGTGACTGCCTCTTTTGGTTTTGTGAAATGCATCAAGGGAGACAGTGATGTTATGGTGTTGGGTTCACCTAAAAATAGCCAGACTGCAGACCTGAGACTGCAGAAGGGATCTTTTTGGCAACGGGGATACTAGTCGATTGATAACAGAGTATGTTATGGGCGCTGTTTTCTTGAAAACAGATTGTGGTTTTCAACAAGAGGTTATGAGGGGTGGGAGCTGATTGGCTTAAAAGTCCTATTTCCTGTCCTGAGATTCTATATTTGAGGTTAAAGGGCTCTTAGTGTATTATTGCTGGTCCATTAAAAAATACATTTTCTTCTTTTCTGTGTGTGAGTTTCCCATTGGACGGAAGTTCAGGCCGGATGATTGTTTTTAACGTTTATTTATTTGGGAGGTGCTGGAGGGACAGAGTAAGAATCCCTAGCAGGCGCCATGCTTAGCGTGGGGCCCAACGCGGGGCTTCATCTCAAGACCTCGAGATCACGACCTGAGCTGATATCAAGAGTCAGTTGCTTAACCAACTGAGCCACCCAGGTGATTTTTAATTCATTTACTTCTGAGTCATCATAATGGGCAAGCGCTGGGTGATGGAACAATCGAAATGGTTGCCATCATCTGGATTGCTTTAGTGAGAGCTGATCACATGCTGTAGGGATGCCAGGGATCTGCTGGGCAGCTTAGCCACTGCCCCACTGACAGTGGTAGGTCTGGGCAGATACAGGTTCAGTTCAGCAGTCGGGGTCTTTAATGTTTTTCCTCCTCTCCGAGATCTGTGCTCCTGTACATCAAGAAGCAGCCCTGCGTGTCCATGGCTGATAATGGTAAAGGACTCAGACCAAAGGCCAGAGTAGGAAGAAATGGGTGTGATGTTCTAAAGCAGGATTTGGAGTTTGTCAGCACGGGCACTTTTGGTGTTTGGTGCAGAAATCTCTCATGGATTGCAAGATATTGGCAATCCTTGGCTCCTACCCAGGAAATGCCACTCCCAGTGATCGTGAGAGCTCAAGCCTAACAGATCAATTATTCAACCAACCAACCGACCAACCAATCAACCTTACATTTCCGAAATGCCTCAAGTGGGGAGTACTGAATAGTAGACAGAATTTCTGGCGAAGAAGACTGTAGGGAATGACCCAAAGTGATCAAAGTCTTTGTTTAGTTTTGTTTTTTTTCTTTTAAAGAGGCTAAATATTTTAATTTATTATAAAATTTATGTGCTCATTTCAAAAGTTTAAGCAGTATAGGATTGCATAAATAAAAATATCCATAACACCCCTGATAACACATTTAAAATTTTTTTTAATGTTTATTTATTTCTGAGACAGAGAGAGACAGAGCATGAGTGGGGGAGGGGCAGAGAGAGAGGGAGACACAGAGTCAGAAGCAGGCTCTAGGCTCTGAGCTGTCAGCACAGAGCCCGATGCAGGGCTCGAACTTACAGACTGTGAGATCATGACCTGAGCTGAAGTCGGGCGCTCAACCGAGCGAGCCACCCAGGCGCCCCAACACATTTTTAATAGTAAACAGTTAAAGACATGCCTGCATTTGGACTCAGCAATATCATTTCAAGGAATCTATTCTTTAGAAATAATATAACCATGTATAAGAATGTTTGTGGCAGATTTACTCATAATAGCAAAACAGTGGGAACAACATAGATGTTCATTTATAGTGGAGTTGTTGAGTAAGTTATGGTGTATACCATTAAAAATGGCCAAAATAGATCTAGCTGTACTGATTCATCCCAGATACATTATTCATTCCAAATATATTATTAATTGAGAAAGCAGGATGTAGATAATTTTGGATAGCAGGATTCCTTTTTCATTTAAAAAAATATGTGTGGAAATGGATGTGTGTGTGTGTGTGTGTGTGTATGTGTGTGCAACTATATATGCTTTGGAGGCAGGAAAGAGATGTAGTAAATGGAAGTTCTTTGGGGATGGGACTAGATGGGAGGAGGGAACTTGAGGGGGAAAGATGATTTTCTGCCTTGGGTTAATTTTCTTTCTTTCTTTCTTTCTTTCTTTCTTTCTTTCTTTCATTTTAGATTGAGAGTTGAGAGTGTGAGTGGGGAAGAAGAACAGCGGGAGAGTGAGAGAGAGAGAATCCCAAGCAGGCTCCACACTGAGTGTGGAGCCTGATGCAGGGCTTGATCCCATGACCCTGGGATTATGACCTGAGCCCAAATCAAGAGTTGTACACACAACTGAGCCACCCAGGCTCCCCCTGCCTTGACGTAATTTTAAAAATTTTATTGCCGAATAAAAATTTTTTATGATTAAAAATGTTTTAGTGATATTAATTTTTTGTTAAATTAATTTGGTCCTTTAAAATTATGTAATAGTGGGGCACCTGGGTGGCTCAGTTGGTTGGGCGTCCGACTTCGGCTCAGGTCATGATCTCACAGTTTGTGGGTTCAAGCCCCGCGTCGGGCTCTGTGTTGACAGCTCAGAGCCTGGAGCCTGTTTCGAATTCTGTGTCTCCCTCTCTCTCTGCCCCTCCCCTGTTCACGCTCTGTCTCTGTCTTAAGAATAAATAAACATTAAAAATATAAATAAAATTATGTAATAGTACAGGAAGGTCAGTCTGTTATAAAGTTGAATGTATTTAACACATAGTAGACAATCAGTGACATTTGGTAAAGTAAATTGGAAACAACGGAAATCAAAAGAAACTCCTGGAGTTCTTAAAGAGAGTAACTTAAAAAATTTTTAACATTTTAATTTTGGGATAATTGCAGATTCACATGTAGAAACCATCCCATCTATCCTTTTACTCGGTTTCCCCCGTGGTAACGTTATGCAAAACTTACGGTACAACGTCATAAGGAGAATATTGACATTGATAAAACACACGAATCTTACTCAGATTTTTCCCAGTTTTACTTGTACTCATTCCCGTGTGTAATGCATTTCATACTATGCATTTGTATCACATGTGGAGGTTCCTGTATCAATGACTGCCAGTCAAGATACTGAGGAATTCATCACCACGAAGATCCTTTGTTGCCCTTTAATAGCTCCATGAATGTTCATAGCAGCTTGATTCAAAATAGCGCCCGACTGGAAGGAATCCAGACACCCTTCCAGATGGCTGAGCAAACTGTGGGACATCCATCCATACCACTCAGCAATGAAAAGGGATAAACTATTGACACACACACCATCTTGGAAGGACCTCAAGGGAATTGTGTGGAGCGAATAAAAGCTAATCCCCAAATGTTACACATTGTACGGTTCCATCCATATAACGTTCTTGAGGCGAGAAAATTACAGACATAGAGAACGGATTACTGGTTGTCAGAGGTTAGCGGTGGGTGGGTAATGAGCAAGACATAGGGGTATGGGTACAAAAGGACAAAATGAAGGATTTTGGTGGTAGTGGAACTGTTTGTAAGTATTTTTAAAACATAACATCAGAATACATCCTTTTTTTTTAAAATTTTTTTTCAACGTTTATTTATTTTTGGGACAGAGAGATACAGAGCATGAATGGGCGAGGGGCAGAGAGAGAGGGAGACACAGAATCGGAAGCAGGCTCCAGGCTCTGGGCCATCAGCCCAGTGCCCGATGTGGGGCTCGAAATCACGAACCGCGATCGTGACCTGGCTGAAGTCGGACGCTTAACCGACTGCGCCACCCAGGCGCCCCTGAATACATCCTTTTTTACATAAAAGGGATCATTTTATGTAGACTCTGTTGAAAAATTTTCCACTTAATATGCGTTGCCTATCTTTTCATGATATAGGGTCATCTCGCTTTTTAAATAAAATTGTTTTTAATGTTTATTTTTGAGAGAGACAGAGTGCGAGAGGGGGAGGGGCAGAGAGAGTGGGAGACGCAGAATCTGACGCAGGCTCCAGGCTCCGAGCTGTCAGCACAGAGCCCAACACGGGGCTTGAACCCGCGAACTGCAGGATCATGAACTGAGCCGAAGTCAGAGAGTCAGATGCTTAACTGAGCCACCTAGGTGTCCCCGGGCTAAAATAGTTACATATCATGTACAGGATAGATGTAGCGTAATTATTTAACTAGTCTCTTATTTTTAAAAAAATTTTTTAATGTTTATTTATTTTTGAGATAGAGAGCATGAGTCGGGGAGGGGCAGAGAGAGAGGGACACACAAAATCGGAAGCAGGCTCCAGGCTCTGAGCTGTCAGCACAGAGCCAGATGTGGGGCTGGAACCCATGAACCGTGAGATCATGACCTGAGCTGAAGTCAGGCGCCTAACCGACTGGGCCACCCAGGTGCCTCTTAACTAGTCTCTTATTAATGATTAGAAGGTCCTTCCTTATTGCAAATAGTAATGCACATTTTAACAGTAAACAGTTAAATAAAAATGTGCTGCCATAAGCATCTCTGTAAATACAGCTTTGTTCACTAGTATGACTTTGTAGAATAAATGTGTAGAAGTGGAATTGTTTGGTCTCAAGCAATCATGTTTTCAATTTTCATATAGATTTGCCAAATCATTCTTTAGCGTGTATGAATTGACACTCCCATGTCTATTTGCCCATACTTACATATGAATTTTAAAAGGATAAAGGCTTGTTTGTCTACAGAAGTAGCAAAACCTGTTTAGAAAAAGAAGTGTGAACAGGGTCAAGTTCTGTTATAGCCAGGTCCATTCAGTCAATAGGATACCTGCCCAGCTTCAAGATCAAGGCCCATGGAAGCCTACATCCACATTCAAGAATGACCCAAATTACCTGTAGGCCTGTATTTGGGTTCTCCGAAAATACAGAACCAAGAGGATGAAGATACACACACACACACACACACACACACAGAGTGAGAGAGAGAGAAGGAAAGAGATTTATTATGAAGAATCGGCTCATGTGATTGTGGAGACTGAGAAATCCCATGCTCCGCTGTCTTCAAACCTTGGACCCAGGAAAGCGGGTGGTATATTTGCTTCTGACTCTGAGAACCAGGGAAGCCATTGGTGAAAGTCCCAGTCAGAGCACAAGAGGAGATCAATGTCCAGCTCATGCAGTCAGACAGAGGGAGTAAATTCTCCCTTCCTCTGCTTTTTTGTTCTATTTGGACCCTCGATGGATTGGATGAATCCTATCCACACTGGGGAGGGCAATCTTCTCTAACCAGTTTCTTTTCTGGAGACCCCCTCATAGACATAACTCAGAATAACGTTTAACCAAATATCTGAACGCCCCCTAGTTCAGTCAAATTGACACATAAAATGAATCATCACAAGGGCTATCCTTGCCAAGCCAGGAAAGTCTCCGTCCCATCCCGACAGGAAGAGGGCCCCACATAGAATGGCTCAGGACAATGGCTGGTCTAGGTAATTTCCCAGAACAACACCCTGTTTGCTCGTGTCTCCTGCAGCGTGTTCAACCCCCAGCTCTCTGAGCCCCGACTCCACGGATCTCAGTGCCCGAGGTTTTCCCCTTCAGTTGTGACAGGCTGTCACAATTTCCCTCTTTGACTTACTTGACCAGTCTTTGGCCAAGTCTCTGTGGTATCCCGGGAGCCTTCGAAGAGTGGCTCACTCCAGCATGCAGTTGAGCACAGTGGTTAGGGGCGCAGACTTCGGTGTTAAACGTGTCCAAGTTCGAGTCCCAGCTGTTCCCTTTAGCAGGCATGTGACCGTGTGCACGTAATTTCACATCATCAAGCTTCAGTTTCTTCAGCTGTGAAATGAGACTAGCAGTACTATGTCATAGGGTCGTGTAAGATTCAAACGTGAGGAAGACTATTAAATGCTCAGTGCCAGCCCTCGCGTTCACACCTTTGTAGTCTCATCATCCTGAGTCTATCAAATGGGATTATATAAACTTTTCACACACTGACGTACTTTCTGGAAACGTTATCCTCTGAAAATGTGGATCCCTGCCTCCCTATGTCTGAGGGTTTCCCAGGGCGCTGACGGCAAGTGTCTAAAATCAGTGTCTCGTTGCCCCGGCTCCTCATGGGGCCTCCACGCTGCTGCCTCACTTCTTTCACCGGGAAACCCTGTCTCTGGGACCACCATGGACACCCACGCTCTGGCCTCTGGAAGGAGGGATGCTCTCCCTGTTTCCCCCCAGCACAACTGCGCCCAAGCTGTGCCTTCATGCACCACTTGACGGAGGGGTCAGGGCTAATGAAAGTGCTGACAAGAACCTGCTCCTTGGCAGGCCTGGCTGTAGGGGGCCCACATCTGCAGCGTCTCCACAGCTCAGAGTTCAGGCCCAGGGCCTCCCTAACTCCCCCAGGCTAACTGCTCTGCAGGTCTACAGACTACTGGAGACATAGTCCCTCAGGGAACACCTTGACCCTCATCCCACTCCCACGGCCCAGGTAAGGCAACTGCAGCAAAGATTTCTCGAAGCGTGGATTACTTTCTTCTAAACAATTACTTGCGCGTAAAACCAACAGCGTGCTTCGGGGCGCCTGGCACCCAGTTTCCATGCAGGCCCTTCTACAATCTTTCCTCCCGAGGAGACCGAGTTTATATTTTGCATTCCGGGCACAGGGCCTCATTGTTGGTAAGCAAATGCCTGGAAGAAAAATAA
Source organism: Prionailurus bengalensis (assembly GCF_016509475.1). Classification (NCBI taxonomy): domain Eukaryota; kingdom Metazoa; phylum Chordata; class Mammalia; order Carnivora; family Felidae; genus Prionailurus; species Prionailurus bengalensis. Next base: position 31,445,731 of record NC_057344.1, on the reverse strand, counting down.
CACCCACATTCCCTCAAGAGCAAAGAATAATTTTTTTGTAAGGATTAGAGAGTCAAAATAAACATTTAAGGGAAATCTTTTTATATGTAACAGATGTAAGCATGGTTATGCGCCCAAAGCACCCAAGTGAGGGGCTCCTGGGTGGCTCAGTCGCTTAAGCGTCCGACTCTTGGTTTCGGCTCAGGTCGTGATCTCAGCTGTAAGGTTGAGCACTGGTCGGGCTCTGTGCTGACAGCGTGGAACCTGCTTGGGATTCTCTCTCTGCCCCTCCCCCGTCCGTATGTGCGCGCGTTCTCCCTCTCTCAAAATAAATAAATAAAAACATAAAAAAAGAACCCAGGTGAACTTACTGAATAGAACACTTAACCCACGGAGCCTGGATCACCTCCACGTGAGTGATTTCTCGCATCGATAGACAGACACATCTGCATAACTACACAGCTCTCACAAAGTGGTCTCTTCCAGAACAAAGAGAAGCTCTGTTTTCAAGACAATGTTGTTTTTCACCACAAAATGCAAAAACTACTGGCAACATCGCAAATGCCAGCTTTGGGGCTTTGATCATTCAGAGTTGCCATTGTAGGGACCCTGTGTTGACCAGATCTTTGGCCTCCTTGGAGGAGGGAGACTCGGGCACTGAGGGATGTAAACTATCTCCTTCTGCCTGAGACCCTCCTCACAATCCGAGAGATCAGGAGACCAGGAGTCAGTCACGTTTTAAAGATGAACAACTTGAGTCTCAGAGAAGTTAAATGAAGACCGCACAGCCGTATGTAGTTGAACTATGACGAGACTCCAGACTTTGGAGTCCCAATCTCAAAATCCACATCATAAATAGAGGTGATACCTACTGGACTCCCAAAAGATCATCTTGGAGGTCAATCCTCTGAGCCTGCTGATAGTCTCTCAATAAATCTCAAGTTTGGGAGAGTTGATTTCTGTGGCTTGCAGTCAAGAATTCTGTTACATCTAATATTTTCTGGCACACGCTGAAATCGGTTACGATGTACTGACTGTACTTGGGTCTGAGTCAGATGATCTAGCCCTCTGTCGGAAACTTGAAGTCAAATGGAGGAGGTCACTGAAAACTCGGCTAAAGAACCTGCAAACAAGGTCGCCTGGGTGGCCCAGTTGGTTGAGCATCTGACTTCGGCTCGGGTCATGGTCACATGGTTTGTGAGGCCAAGCCCCATGTCGGGCTCTGTGCCCTCAGCTCAGAGCCTGGAGCCTGCTTGGGATTCTGTGTCCCCCTCTCTCTCTGCCCCTCCCACTCACACTCTGTCTCTCAAAAATAAATAAACATTTAAAAAAAAAAGAGCCTGCAAAGTAAGAATGTTTGAGCCATGGAATCATAGTCATTTGAAAAGTGACTCAACCAATTCATTCATTCAAGTTTTCAATTTATTTGAAGTAGATTTTTTCTAGAGTTGATGGCATGCCGGGATATGTGTTAACGTAGGCTGTGCGCATGAGCCTTTGTACCAGATTCCCCCCTGCAAGACATTTGGGTAGCTAGAGGTGGGAGGATGCTGATAATTTTTAGCCTCAGAAATTTAGGGGCACCTGGGTGGCTCAGTCAGTTACGCATTTGGCTTTGGCTCATGTGGTGATGTTGCGGTTTATGAGTTTGAGCCTGCTTTGGATTCTGTGTCTCTCTCTCTGCCCCTCCCCCGCTCACACTCCGTCTCTCTCTTTCTCTCAAAAATAAACAAAACATTAAAAAAACAGCTTCAAACACTTATATTGCATGCTTGACTACGGAGATCGGATTTGGAGACCAGGAGGGTCCTAGAGCTGAGCGCGTCTCAAGGTTGGGTCTGGGATTTGACTTTTACCCTCCTTTGAAGCTGAGAAGTTAGCCTGGTACTAACTGTCTTACGGAATCTGGCAGAAGAATCAAGTCTCCCGAGTGAGAGGTAAAGGGCTTTATGACTCCCGACACATACTGATACTGAAAGACTGCTTGTCGTTCACTGAAATTCAAACGTCAATGGCATCCTGCGCTGTTATTTGCCAAGTCCGGCAGGTCCAAGCACAGCACACGGCAGCCGCACGTTTGCGTTTCGTGGCGGTCAAAGCTCTGCACCCGTGGCATAGCCAGCAGGGTGCGCGGAAAACGAGAGACCCATGGGGACAGTGGCAGCTGTATTGGCAGGTGGCGGAGGCTCTGCAGGCACCTGTGGGCTCGGCAGGCAGAGGCGCTCTCCAGTAGTGTTGGGGGGGGGGGTGGCAGGGGCGGGTGTGGGGTCCCGGTGACCTGAGCCAGCGGCGTGCTTCCTCTGGCAGCTGTGGCCATGTCTCAAGTAGCTGAGCACCAAGCGTGGGCATGAGGTTTCCGGGCCAACTCTCTGATATTTAGATAATAATTCTCTTTTTTTTCTTTTGCTCTCGCAGCCTTTCCCTATGCCCTTATTTCTTCTGCCCCGCCTGCCACTACAATACGTTTAAAACGAATTCCCTGCATGGTATTTATCTTTGGGGTGTTTAGAGGGATGCCTGTTTTCCTGGCCGGACATTGACGGATAAAGCTACGCCGGCATATTCTTACTTAAGAAGCCTGTGAGTGTAGCCCAGTGCTCAGCATGCCATGGATGAATCAGAAATGCTAACACTGAAAATGAATTAGATTATTGCTGGAGATTCATAGGTACAGATACAGGATAACAGTATCCTAAAATAAATGGGAGTCAAAGGCACTAGGGAATGTCACACGAAGAGCGTTGCAAGCCAGGTGCAAAAAATGGTGGTGTTCGATAAGACATTATGCATAGCTTAGAAGCGCAGGCAGTGGAAAATAGATTATTGGACTGAGTTTATTTTATTTTTAGTGCACTTTTATTCAGAGTATTAATCACAGCATCATTCTCTTTTATAAACCTCCCCAAGTGATGAAGTGAAATACAATATCACATTCATAGGAGAAAAGTATTTTAGCAGCGTGAGCATAAAAGTAAAATTGGATATTCTGCAGTCATTGATTCAACAATATTTATTACATGCTATGTGCAGAGTACAGGGTTTTAGGCATGTATTGCTGGAGTGAAGTGACCTTTCAGATATAGTGTATCAGTATAAATGTAATGATTCTCGAGGGAATCTTAAAACATGCCTCTTGGAACCTATGAGCTTGATTTTTCAGTTCCTCTCAAGCATAAATTGTCAAAACCGATTCCACGTGGCATATGGGATAGGAAGATAAGAGGCGAGCTGGTATTTACATTGTTATTTGGCTTACTAATAAATATTTCTTTATTTCATTGCTCCTGTGTCAGGAGCCACGAGAGGAAGAGCGTTGCTTCCCATTACAAAGAGAAGATTCTGGAAAAATGGCTCATTCAAACTCTAGCTGGAGAAAACCTGCAGGGAGATTTAGTGGTTCCAAGTTGCTGAGACTCTGATTTGGGGGATCAGTGGTGCATTGCTCAGTAGCAGAGTTGGGGCTAATTTCTACCCCTGTGTATCTCTCCATGATGGTCAATTTTATCTGACAACTTGACTGAGCCATGGGGTGCCCAGATATTTGGTCGAACATTATTCTGGGTGTGTCTGTGAGGGTGTTTTTGGATGAGATTAACATTTGAATTGATAGACTGAGTAAAGCAGATTGCCCTCCCCAGTGTGGGTGGGCCTTATGCAATCAGTTGAAGACCTGAACAGAACACAATGGCAGAATAGGAGGCAACTTCTGCCCAGTGCTTGAGCTGGCTTTTTGGCCTTTTCCAGTCTTTAGACTCAGACTGAAATGTCATCTCTCCCGGGTCTCCATTTTGCCTGCTGTAGATCTCATGACTTCTCCGCACCAGTAAATTCTCTCTCTCTCTCTGTATACACACACACATACATTCAATTGGTTCTGTGTCTTTGGAGAATTCTGACTAACACATTCTCTAAATCAAAGTGACAAAGATTCTTGTGGGGGAGGGATGTAAGGAATTTAAGAAAAAGTTGGTTTACCTCAAAAAACTTAAAATATGGGAGACATAGAAGAAATGTATAAAGTTAAAAAATAATATAATTCACGGGTGCCTGGGTGGCTCAGTCAGTTGGGCGTCCAACTTCAGCTTAGGTCATGATCTCGCAGTTCACGAGTTCGAGCTCCATGTCGGGCTCTGTGCTGACAGCTAGGAGCCTGGAGCCTGCTTCAGATTCTGTCTCTCTCTCTCTCTCTCTCTCTCTGCCCGCACCCCCACTCACGCTGTCTCTGTCTCAAAATTAAATAAAACGTTTAAAAAAATTTTTAAAAATTACTGGGGCGCCTGGGTGGCTCAGTCGGTTAAGCGTCCAACTTCAGCCAGGTCACGATCTCGCGGTCCGTGAGTTCGAGCCCCGCGTCGGGCTCTGGGCTGATGGCTCAGAGCCTGGAGCCTGCTTCCGATTCTGTGTCTCCCTCTCTCTCTGCCCCTCCCCCGTTCATGCTCTGTCTCTCTCTGTCCCAAAAATAAATAAACGTTGAAAAAAAAAATTTTTTTTAAATAAAAAAAAATTATATAGTTCAAGTAATTGCTGAAATACTAGCATAAAAGATGTCAAAATGCAGTGCAGGAGTCCCTCAGATGGAAGATACAAACAATAAATACCTATCCTTCAGGCAGATATCATCAGAGAAGCTGATGGGGTTGGAGACTTGTCACAAAGGATGAGAAAAACAAGAGAAGGCTTTCTAAGAGTGGACGTGGGAGAGAAAATTGTAGCTTGTTACCGAATAGAAAATTCTGGTAGAAATGTCGCCTTAATGTAGGAAGAAAAAGAAATATAAGACTGAAATGCAGGCTAAGGTAAGATTGTGGAAGGCACTGAAAACCAGGCTAAAGAGTCTACAATTAATTTTATAGGCTATATATTGCTAATTAATATTTGCCAAATGATACTTGAGAAAAATTAGTCTGGTGGGTATAGTAGGTTGAAAGGTAACCCCTCAAAGGATAAGTCCATCCACAACTTCACAGTGTGACCATCTTATCTGGAATAAAGGATTTTGTAGATGTTATTAAGTTAAAGATTTTGAGGTGAGATCATCCTGGATTAGTTTGAAACCTAAGTCCAATGACAAGAGACCTTATAAAACCCAGGAAAGTAGACACACAGAGATATAGAGGGGAAGGCCATGTGAAGATTGAGGAAGAGATTGGAATGATGCAGTTATAATCCAAAGAATACCAAGAATTTCCAGCAACCACTAGAATCTAGTTAAGAGGCATGAAACAGATTCTCCCCCAGAGACTCCAGAAGGAACCAACCTTGCCCACACCTTAATTTTGGACTCCTGACCTCCAGAGCTGTGACAGAATAAATTTGAAGTCTCCAAGTTTGTGATAACTTGTTACCGCAGCCCTAGCACACTAATGCAATGAGGATGTGTAGGGAGATTACAAAGGGCAATGAGCCTAGAGATGGAATAGCTTGCCAGTGATAGTATATTTTCACAACACAAGTTATTTCTATGAGCTCTACTGAAACAACATCGTATTCTGTACTGAGGTCGCATAAACTGTCTACATGACATGAACACTAACAGATTGGAAAAAAATTAGTCCAAATTTTAGGTATCATACAATCCAAATCCCAACAAGAAATTTAAAAACATAACCTGATGTTTGTAATCACTGTGGCTATGGTTAATTTTATGTGTCCCCCTGAATGGGTTGCCCGTATAGCTGGTTAAATATTATGTCAGGGCATGTCTGTGAGGGTGCTTCTGGAAGAGATTAGCGTTTGATGAGTTGAGTAAAGCTGATGGTCCTTACCAATGCAGGTGGGCATCACCCAACCTGTTGAGGGTCTGAAGAGGACAAAAATGTAGAGGGGGGTTGAATTCACTCTCTGCCCGATTTCTTGGGCTGGGATATTGATCTTCTGTCTCTTCTCTCCTCTGGTTCTCAGGCCTTCAGATCCAGGCTGGAATACACAACCTTAGCAATCTAGTTCATAGGCCTTTGTATGACACCTCCAACCTTCCTGAGTCTTGGCAGAAAGATTGTGGGGCTTCTCAGACTCCATAACTGTGTGAGTCAATACCTTATAATAAATCTCTTTATAATAAATCTTTATGTATGTAGGTCCTATTGGCCTGTGTCTCTGGGAACAATGACTAATACAGTTGTGTTTAACTAAATTTAGTGAGACAATTTCTGTAAATGGATGAATCCTTAAGTATATGCTCTTACCAATTGACCTATTTGTCTCCTTCCTCCTGTTTAGTACAGCCCATCCCCATGGCCATTCTGGAGGCATCTGCTGAATTAGGATGGGTTAGGCTGGGGCCTCCGTGGGCTGGGATGAAGGGATTTAATTCTATAAATGCAGATGACTCAGCAAAATGATGATATTGGTGACACCCACAACAACTATGGTTTTGAGGATTAGGAAATGTTCTAAACATTCATCAGCATCATTTCGTTTCATTCCCCCAGTGACTTCCCTCCTATCACATAAAAAGGCACCCAGACTCTGAGAGATTAAGGAACTGGCCAATGTCACACAGCTGGTAAATGACTGCCAGAACAAGGATGTAAGTTTGTCCAGCTTTAAAGGCTTATTTAACTCTTAGTCAATCCCCTTATGAGTAATCATATAATCACGGAATTGCAGAGAATTAATGCTGGAAGCACTGTTAGAGATCATCTAATTTAGGGGGGAGGTTTGCTTACATACCAAGGCCTTAGAGTGTGGTTTTGTGTGATCCGAGACGAGCATCAGGGCTTACCAATAAAGACATGTTCTGTAGTACTTTAGTTGTGCAAAGGCCAAGATGATATGGCATGGAGAGGATTTGACGCCATTCGGTTTTCTTTTAAGAGCAAAGAGCTTTCTAGGAAAAAAGGCAGTAACGCAAAGGTCAAGGCTAATGCCTTGTGGGAAGAGCAAGACAGATTGATTTATAGGGATTGGAGTGGAAAACGTGGTTTAGGAATGACAAAGAGGAAAAAAATAACGTGGATTGACTGCCTGTATTTCAGGGCTTGTTTATGTGATCTTGGTTAGGGAGGGCTTAGGACAATGTCATTTAGAGGAACAGAGATTGTCATTTGCAAGAAGGATAGAAAGATTTACAGCCAGAATGCATAATAAATTAGAAATTGTTTGATTAGTATTAAAACTGGACCCCTACTTGGTTTATTTACTTGGTCAACAGGTATTTTTGAGTTATTGCTGTGTGCCAGCCACTGGACTAGACACACAGATGCCACAGGGGTTCTGACAGACAAGGTCCCCACCCATGTGGAGCTCACAGTCTAGCCAAGGAGACAGATATTGACCAAATAGTGGTACATTAGTTATGTAACTACAATTTAACAAAAGCTACCAAGAAGTATGTTGTGCTAGAAGACTATACAAAGAGGATCTCTCTCTCTCTGTCTCTCTCTCTCTTCTCTCTCTCTCTCTCTCTTTTTTAAAAGAGGATCTGACTTAGTCTTGGATATAGTGGTGTTTAAGCTGAGATCCAAAGGATGAGAAGAAAGAGGCTGAATGGAGAGGGAGGGACTTTCCAGACCAAGGCTGGGGGACAGGTAAGTGCAGAGAGGAAGTGAAAGAGAAGCCTGTTCAGCCAGGGACTTGTTAATGAGAAGTCCTGGATTTTATCCTGAGAGCCATGAGAAGTCATTGGAGGTTTTCAAGCAGGGAGTGACATGATTGATTTGGCAGGAGGCCAGAGAGGGATTTGGGCCAAATCCTTGTTATTAATGATCAGGTGTCACTTGTCTGGCCTTGCCAACAGGAATAACTGTGGATAAAAATAGGATGATGCCAGGTTTCTGGATCCTGACTCCATTCCTCAGGATCATGGCCTTCCACTGCTGGGTGGCCAGGGCATCTGCCTCGGGCCTTGCGTTGTTCTTCCAGATCCTGCCAGTGTGGGGCCAGATGATCTTGTCTGTGTTGAATTCCCATTGGAAGAGAGCAGGCACTTGTGGTGTGAGAAGTTCTCAAAGGAAGAAGTGGTGATGAGCAATCAATTCTAGAGGCAGAGTGGAGTCAGCTTGGCCAGTCACCTCCTGCAGGCCATTTCTACACTGCAGCAGGTGAGCTTGGGGCCCACAAAAAACAGAGATTCAATTCAAAGACCACAGTACACTCAGCTCACACAGACCTCCAGGGTGCAGGCTTTTTTTTTTTAATCTATAGAAAATTTATTCATAATTATATCAAACCTCAAAGACAACTAAGTTGTCCTTCAGGAGGTGAATGGTACAACAGTAGTAAATCCAGATGTCGGAATACTGTTCAATGATAAAAAGAAGCTACGAAGCTACGAAAAGACATAGAGGAATCTTAAAAGCATAAGTGAAAGAAGTGAGTCTGAAAAGGCCATATGCATGTATTTTCAGGGTTCTCTAGAGAAACAGAATTAATAGGAGACAGAGATAGATGGTAGATAGATGATAGATAGACATTTAGATAGATAAAGAGATTTATTGAAAGGAATTATGGCTCACACAATTATGGAGGCTGACAAGTTCAAGAATTATAGTCAGCAAGCTGGAGACCCAGGAGAGTGAAAATGTAAGTTTCAGTAAGACCCCAAGACCAAAGACGGGAGATCAATTTCCCAGCTTGAAGACAGTGAGACCCATAGAGCAAATTCTCCCTCCCTCACTTGTTCCATTCAGACCCTCATCAGACTGGATGAGGCTCACCCACATTAGGGAGGGTGGTCTGCTTTACTCAGTCTACCACGTAAATGATAACCTTGTCCAGAAACACCCTCACACACATACTTGGAATAACAGGTGTAGGCTGTTATAGGGTGTAGGCTTTTAAGGCTGGAGATGGCTTGGCATTTATCACCCTGGTGTCTTTATTCCTTTTTATCCTGCCTCTTAACCTAGCTGACAGTTCCTTAACCTGGCACTCCAAAAAGAAAGATTTAGGTGGGTACTACCATAGTACACAAATGTTAAAAAACAGAGGCTTAGGGGCGCCTGGGTGGCTCAGTCGGTTGAGCGTCCGATTTCCGATCAGGTCATGATCTTTCGGTCTGTGAGTTTGAGCCCCGCGTCGGGCTCTGTGCTGACAGCTCGGAGCCTGGAGACTGCTTCGGATTCTGTGTCTCCCTCTCTTTCTGCCTCTCCACCGCTCATGCTCTGTCTCTCTCTCTCTCTCTCTCTCTCTGTCAAAAATAAATAAACATTAAAAAATTAAAAAAAAAAATAAAGGCTTATATTTTCTGACGTGCTAGCAATGTCTACCCTAGGACTCAAACTCAAGAGAGTGGCATGGATTCCTAGAGAGGCATGGTATAGGTGACAGATCTTCAGGCACAGCCACTTTGGACAGAAGCAGCATGTGGCTTCGACAGCCTTGGGATTTGTTGACTACTTACAGACATAAGTGGAATGAGAGCGAACACTCATAGTGCTTGTTACGTCAGTCTACCTATGTGTCTAAGCTGTAAACGTGTGTCCAATCACGTAACCCCTGCAATAATCCTGCTAAGTGGATGCTATTATTATCACCCTCATTTTACAAATGAGGAAACAAAGGCACAGAGGAGCTTCTTCACGGCTAGTAAAAAGCAGAGCTAGGATTAGAATCTAGGCAGCCTGGTACTAAAAGCCATGAGGTCAAGCACTCTACTATATGCCTCTCTGGAACGAAGAACAGGAGACTGACTAGGCTTCTGGCTATCCATTTGTAGACAGGTTCTTATAAATGGCAAGTGCCTTATGTCTTAGTCTGTCCAGCGAGCTGTAACAAAATACCGCAGACTAGATGGCTTATAAACAGCAGAAATTTATTTCTCATAGTCGAGGAGGCTAGAAGTCCAAGTTCAGGGTGCCAACATGGTTGGGTTCTGAGGAGGGCCACCTTCTAGAAGATGCTGACTTCTCAATGTGTTCTCACATGGTGGGAGAGGAAAGGGATCCCTCTGGGGTCTCTTTTATAAGGTCACTGATGTCTTTTATGAGGGCTCCACCCACATGATGTAAGGTCTCCCAAGGGCCCCACCCACTAATACCATCACCTTGGGCGTTAGATTCTCAACGTATGAATTTGGGAGGAACACAAACATTCAGATCATAGCACCCTGTTTATAAGCCAGAGTGGAGACTGTGTCATTGGACAGACATTACACTGAATTTGGTTTCGAGGTACCAGGGACCCATGGATCAAGAAGAAGATAAAGAGAATCTCTGACATCTTGAAAATGGAATTTAATTGGAAGAGACCCTGAAAGGAAGAAGGGGGTCTCAGAAATTACTTGGGCACCAGAAGGGTCACAATTCACATAACTAAAAATACCAAGTATTCACAGCTATTTCATATACTACTTTATAAGAGAGAAGTTAGTTTCTCTGGCTGATGGATGCCCTCCCCAACCACCCCCCCCACCCCAGAAAGCTGTACAAATTAACCCTTTATTGGGCAAAATCTCCCAAATGAATTTTAGCTGACAGAAATACTCTTTTAGACTAGCTGCTAGCCTGGAAAAAGAGAAGCTATGAATTATTTTCTTCTTCCTTATCTCCATTTCTGTCTACTTACTCCTTTGAGAAACGTTAAGTGCCACCTATGCTTCATGGCCCATCTTGAACCCCACTAACGTGTGGGATATCCAACTAAATAAAGGAATGCGTGCTTGTTTTGGAAGCTGCTGCAAGGAGACGTATCTGGTTCTGCCTGTTTTCCAAATCTGACACTGGGGGGAAATACAGAGGTTTGGAAAGGTGCGACTGACGGTTGTCTAGGATTGGTCTGCTCCAGTTTTGGGGGTGCTGACAGGCATGATGACCTGACTCTGGCTGACGAGGAGCAGACTCAATACCCAGGCACCTGATGACACACTCTGTTGGGGCCAAGACAGAAGATGACAGTGGGGGTTGCTCCAAATCATTTTATAACTTGCATTAGAGGCATATAGGAAGATTCATTGGGTAGGGCCATGGTTTCTCTATGGGCATAGGGCATTGAATTGATAGAAAAGTAAATTTAAGATGTAAAACTTTAATATGGTGTTGAAATTGATGAGATATTTTAAATCTCCGGGGCACATTGAATTGGCCTATCTGTTGAGTTTAGGTGGATGAAATGACTGCATATAATTGGAAATGGAAAACAAATGACGTGGCTTCTTGATTCAGTGTTTATTGTGATACCTGAATGAGTTAAATTCAAAGATTTCTGGGCATAAGAGGAAAGATACATCCACCAAAGTTCTGAGGGACTAAATGCCTCCCCCCTTTATTCCTGGTGGGTTTATAGAAGCAGTAACAAGAGCTGGAAGTCAAGCCACTGGAATTTGTTGGAATCATTAGATAACTATCTACAAAACAATAAATGTAGAGCCTGACCTTATATTGTAAACCAAAATAAATTCCAAAGTGAAAAAAGACTTAAGTGTAGCTTATAAAATACTTAAAGAATGGGAAGAAAATGCAGTTGAAAAGCATGTTGTGGCAAAAGTCTCTCTAAACATAACCAAAGTCAGAAATCGTAAGAAAATATGAACAGATTTGACTGCCTAAAATTTTTTTAAAAAGTGAAGCCAAAACCACACTCAGATACCACCTCACACCGGTCAGAGTGGCTAAAATGAACAAATCTGGAGACTATAGATGCTGGTGAGGATGTGGAGAAACGGGAACCCTCTTGCACTGTTGGTGGGAATGCAAACTGGTGCAGCCGCTCTGGAAAACAGTGTGGAGGTTCCTCAAAAAATTAAAAATAGATCTACCCTATGACCCAGCGATAGCACTGCTAGGAATTTACCCCAGGGATAAAGGAGTGCTGATGCATAGGGGCACTTGTACCCCAATGTTTATAGCAGCACTTTCAACAGTAGCCAAATTATGGAAAGAGCCTAAATGTCCATCCACTGATGAATGGATAAAGAAATTGTGGTTTATATACACAATGGAGTACTACATGGCAATGAGAAAGAATGAAATATGGCCTTTTGTAGCAACGTGGATGGAACTGGAGAGTGTTATGCTAAGTGAAATAAGTCATACAGAGAAAGACAGATGCCATATGTTTTCACTCTTATGTGGATCCCGAGAAACTTAACAGAAGACCATAGCAGAGGGGAAGGGGAAAAAAAAAAGTTAGAGAGGGAGGGAGGCAAACCGGAAGAGACTCTTAAAAACTGAGAACAAACCGAGGGTTGATGGGGGGTGGGAGGGAGGGGAAAGTGGGTGATGGGCACAGGGGAGGGCACCTAGTGGGATGAGCACTGGCTGTTGTATGGAAACCAATTTGCCAATAAATTTCATATTAAAAAAAATTAAGCTAAAACAGTAAAAAAAAACCAATTTGACAATAAATTTCATATTAAAAAAATAAAAAATAAAAAAATAAATAAATAAAAAAAAAGTGAAGTAAAATACAAGCCCACTACCTAAAAACAGAACATAAGCAAAATTTAAGACAAGCAAAACACTTAAAAGCGTTTGCCACGCATGTCACAAAGAGTTGAATTTCTTGGTGTGTGGAGTCCTTTCAGTTACATAAGAAAAGGCCAACACGATAGTGGAAAAGAGACACAGGAGGTACAAAGGAGTGAAGCTATACGGGTTGTCCAGACATTTATGAAGCAATGTGTCAGCTTCCCGAGAATCAGATACACTTACATAGCGGGAGGCCATTGGGATCTCACACCTTGAAAAAGAATAAAATGGATAAAAGGATAGCGGTGGAATGAGGGGTGTAAGGGCATGGGGACATCTGTGCTTGGGAACACTGCTGCCAGAAAGGTAAATTGACACCTTCCAGATGGCAACCTGGCCATCTGTATCAAAGACTTAAAAATAGACATGTGCTTTCAAACAGAAGCTGTACTTCTATGTATTATCTCCAGGAACTAATAGTGGGTATGTGCAAAGATTTAGCCATGAGGCTGTTTATGGAAGTGTTGTATAAGAGGCAAAAATCAGAAATCACCTCAATGTCCAACAATGGACTTTGATCAAGGAACTCATGCTGTGAATGTATACCAGAAAATCCTAGCTATGAAAGAACTAAATAGAGTTGAGCAGGCCTGAGGCCTCCCCTGTCCATGGACCCCGGGCTCAGTGGCTCCTTTCTCCCTCTGTGGGGCTGGTTCCCCTTTTGAGCTTTTGGAGCAATGTTCCCCTTACATGTCCCCACTGAAAGAGATGTATATACTCTTACCCTGACTTCCACCCTCAGCCTGAGCTGGGCTTAGGGGTGTCCCTGCCCAGGAGGAAAGGCCCATAATAAAGATAAGAATTCCCCTAAGTTGGGGCACCTGGGTGGCTCAGTCGGTTAAGCGTCTCACTCTTTATTTCGGCTCAGGTCACGATCTCACGGTTCGTGGAATTGAGCCCCGTGTCAGGCTCTGTGCTGATACCACGGAGCCTGCTTGGGATTCTCTCTCTCCCTCTCTCTCTACCCCTCCCCCACTCGCTCATGTCCTCTCTCTCTCTCCCTCTCTCTCTCTCTCTCAAAATAAATAAACATTAAAAAAAAAAGAGTTCCCCTAAGTTAATTTATGAATTTAACGCCATTGGAATAAAAATCTCCGTTGACTTTTCTCCTTGGGACATAACAAACGAATTCTATGGTACTGAAATTCCCTGGTAGATGAAATGGTTAAGCCTAGTCGAAAGCTTTTGAAAAAGGAAAAAAAAATGATGGGGGGAACTTGTACGAGCAAATCATAAAACATACTATGAATTCCCCAGCAGGGTCTTTTGTCAAGATAATAAAACATAACTTGTAAAGTTCCTGGGAATCGCTACATGGCAGTTGGTACTATTTTATTCCTGGTGTAGCTTCGATGAAATTTGCAGGGTTGGAGGTACAGTAAAAGCAGTGCCCGCCCTCTTATCTCTGCTGTTAAAATAGGGAGTGAGGACTTCTGTGTGGGAAACTTTGGTTTGGGACCCAAAGAACATCCAAGGTTTGGAACAGCAGCGGATGAAAGTGGCCCTGCTCCAGGACAAGTGTGTTGAGGGCTTAAATCAAATTGGAACTCATCGATCAATATACATTGCTCTACAGTGCCGATTCTCTAGCGGCTTCACCCTGGGTAAGTTCTTTAACCCCTTGAAGCCTCTGTTCTCTGATGTGTAAAATATGGATTAGTAATTACCATCTATAATATTGCTGTGAACAATAAATGGTAGTGCGTGTAAAGCTTTTAGCGTATTGCCTGGCACATGGAGAGAATGTCCTAAGCAGTAGCAATGATTGGTTTTGAAGCACCCAGTTAGTTTCGCTGGGCTCTGCAGGGCAAGGATGACTGAGCCAGGGCACCGAGGGCTCTGAAGTCCTGGGCTCCAGACACGGTGAGGAGCGCAATAGGAGACTGAGAACATGAGGCCATCGGGAAAGATGGGGATGATTCTCTTGACATTTCCAAGCACACTAGTAGTCATGCATGTGGCCTCCGATTCCCCGAAGTCAAGATCAGGCTTGTCCACGTATTGGCTGCTGTTCATGGTCAATAGCTCTGCTCTGGCCCCCGAGGTCTCCTTCTGCCCTTTCATTGATGAAAGCCTGAGACTCAAGCCATCTGTCATGTCGTTTTTCTTTGCAGACGCACCATTTTAAAGTTGCCGGAGTGGATTGATTCAAGAATCTGTTTCTTGTCGACAGGCCCACCCTTGGCATTTCTGACCATGGCAAGAGTGTCAACGGGGGACAAATGCTAGCATCTTAAATCAAACGTAGTCATCCTCACTATTCCCAGATTCCGTATTTGCAAACCTGTCTACTTGCTAGAATCTGTTTATAACCCCCGGATCAATACTTGTGCCATCTTTACGACCATTGCTACGTTCCCAGCTGAGGTAGAAAAAAGCAACATTGCCTTCCCGTTTCAGCTCTCGTACTAAACAAATGTCCTTCCTACAGCTTAGTTAGTGTCATTTTTTTTTCCTTCATTTTTGTGCTTTTGTTGGTGATTTTGCTGTTTAAAACGATGCCCAACAGTAGGGCTGAAGTGCTGTCCGGTGTTCCTAAGTGGAAGAAGACTGCCATGTGGCTTACAGAGAAAATGTCTGTGTTGGAGAAGCTTCCTTCAGGCATGAGTTTTAATACCGTTGGCCATGAGTCCAATGCTGATGAGTCAACAATATATATTAAATAAGGTGTCTTCAAACAGAAACACGCATCAACAAGGTCATGGATTGATCGGTTGACAAGAAGTATCCAGAGGCTCACGGCAATATAACCGTGTATCTCCCCTAGGAGCAATGGTTCAGTAGTCTCTCATTCAGTGTTTGTGGAGACTTTATAGAACATAACCACTGTGAATTAGAGACTTGACTGTATGTTCTTCCTCCTACTAGGGCAAATATACTTTCAGAATGACCTGGAAGGCAGGTTCAAATGGCCACACCTATGCTGGAGAGCTGGCTTCTGGCTGCGACTCACTTCTCCTTTTTCACCCCCCAATTCCATTGTGTTCCTGTGTCTGAACTCTGGAGGCCACAGGTCCGGGCTTTGCACACAGCCCTGTAAACCACCCTCTTGGCCGCTCCCTGGGCTGAAGTGGGCAGATGCAGGGAGAGGGCAGGGCAGGCTTTAGAAGCAATCTCTGGGCCACCTGGGCAGGGCATGTTGGGCCTAGGGTACTGGACTGTGGTCTAGAAGGTTGAGGGCATCACCCTGGCTTCATGGATTTCTCGCCATATCCAAAGTGAGGCCTCTGAAGGTCAAGGCTGAGGGTTATAACTGCCTGCCAGGACAGCTGTTAACCCCGAGCCCGTGGGAAACCATTGCTTGCCAGTCAGTGTAATTTTTCATTTCTCTTGATTGCTTCTCAGGTGACTAGTCCAAAGCAGCGTGCAGGGACCTTGTGCCCGGCGCACAAGAGTCTTACCCTTTCTGCTTTGTTCCTGCATTTTCTCCTCTGGGTTTACAGCTGCTGCCACAACTTGAAGTTATCTCTTCCAAATGTGGCTGTGAACTCCTCATACCGCAGTATTCCTGAGTGGTTGCAGGGTAATAAGCCTGGAGAGGAGGGTCTCTTTTTTCCCCTTACTATTCATCCTAATGTGACCGGACCCCTCTTGTCCTTTGGACCCCTCTTGTCCTTTATGTGGGCGACAAGCAGTGATTACATCAGCAACTCCGCAATTACCAGCTAACGGTGGGGGAGGGAGGGAGCAAGGGTATTAACTCGGGCACCATTTTGCAAATAATTAAAAAGAGCGTTCCTGGGATGAATCCTGGGAGGAACTTTTTCTGGAAGCAATATCTGGAGGGTTTCCAGATCTGAGTTCTAAAGGAGGCTCCCAGCTGCAAGGTTGGAAGTGGCTACAAAAGGAATAATAATTTTCAGCGCCCTGATGCTGGTGTTCACATTTTATCGGTACTGGGTCCCTCATATGGTTTCCTCCTAGAAAGTCAGGAAAGAAGTTGTACCAGTTCACTTATGGGATTATGAAATTAGTTTGGGGGCTCCTTACTGTAGCTGAGCATAAGACAGTGTTAATTAAGCTGATGACCTTTGCTTTGTGAACTGGGGACAAGTGTCCTTGAACAGCTTTGTGTCCAGGGATGCCCCACAGCTAAAGACCCTACTTTGTCTCAAAACCCGCATGTCCTAATTTTGGGAAGAGGGAATATTGTCAACTGTAGGTATCGAATACGCGTTTGCAGAGAAGCCACCTTAAGCATTGTGTTACAAGCTTTATTTTACGAAATGGAGAATTTTAGAAGCAATGTTGTAATTCAGAGTAGCATTTGCATATTGTTGCAGCAAGTTTCTCTTCCTTCTTTGTCGGAAAGTGAGGTTTACTATAAGCCAGGAGGAAACGTGGCTTTGGCAGTCAACAGCTGGGAAGCTGAACCAGTGCTGAAATCCCGCCATGCCTCGGTTTCCTCATCTGTGAAAGGAGCAGACCGTGTGCGTTAAAAGCTGGCTGTAAAGGGCAGGTCGGGCCGCGTGCGTAAAGTGCCGGTCACATAACGGTGTTCGAAGTCATGTCATGAATGACATAGGTGCTGACTCTTTGACCAGCCCTCACTTTCATTTTTGGCAGCCTCTTGAATCCCGGGATGTCTCCTGGTTTTAGACTATTTGCAGGGAGTGAGCCTGCCCACTTTGCTTTATCACTGGGTCCTCGCACTGCCCTGAATTTTTGCTTCTTCCTGGACATGCGGGGCCCAGTGGTTCCCCGACTTTCCCAAGCTTCCTATGTGCTCAGGGTTAGAGGGAGGGGCTTTTCCCTCTTTCTTGTCTTCCCTTCCATCATCCCATGGAGCAACTTCATCTGATTGAAGAAGTTGGAAGAAACAAACTGCATAGGCCCAGCTCAGAATTTTTTAATCCTCTAATCTGGTGAGCTGGTCTCTGGGAGCAGCGGTCTCCTTCTGTCCTTCCAGGTTGTGCCATTCCTGGGTGGCATCCCCACCCCACGTGCCCTGAGGCCCCCATTGCCTGCGGGCAGCCCCTCACAAAGCCCATCTGCCTACGGATGTAACCTCTAACCTCCAACTTGGAGTTTCACTAACAACTGCCCCAATAGTCCAATTTCCAAAGCCATCATGGCATATTGGTTAAGAGACTGGTCTCTGTCATCCGAGAAACTGGGTTCAAATTCTATCTTTGCCATTAATTGATGTGTACATTTTGCAAACTTCTAGGCCCTGCTGGGCCTGAGTGTCTCTTCTAGAAGAGGGGGAAAATAATAGAATCTACTTCATAGGTTAGTCGGGAGCATTTGATGAGTTAGTATATACAAAACACTCAGAACAATACCTGTCCCCTGGTAAGTAGTAAACAAGTGTTAACTAATTGCCACTCCCTGGTCAATATTTTCCTCAACTGATTCGGAACATGCTGAGGGAAGGTGGCTGGTGGACACTGGGACCCTCAGAGACCCAGTTCCTCCCCCTCCATGGGTCCCAACCACGCTGCCACTGCTCCTGAGCCAGGAACCTCTCCTGACTTCCCCACCTGCCTTGGTCATGATTCCCACGGATTTCTGCTCAAATGCATATCCATTACTTTTCTCCTTTGTAACTAGATTATCCTCTCTGCTGAAGAAGAAGGGAACAAAATGGAAATTGAGTATTAGCCTTGCCCTCTGTCATTCGTTGTCATTACACCATTCACCCTGACTGTGGGCCTATCCCCTCCGTATCACGTTATTAATTCAAAGAGTTTGCATGCCTCTGTTTCTTTGGGTGGTCTTCATTAAATTCTATACTTTCTGCATTTCAACCTTCAGGAAATCATTCTTGGAGATAGGAGCCTCTGTTTCGTAGTTATCTTTGTTTTTTCGCCCTCTACTAATCTTTAGCAGGCTTCTTAAAAACTGAGCTCTTTAAGGAGACACCGGGCCCCCTAAACCCTTTTATATTCCCTCTTGGGAATAGCTATGTGCTGCGTGCTATGTGCCATGGTTATGGGAAGATAAGATACCCATTGCCCCAGGAGAATATGCAGTTCAGTGGTGCTTACGTCTTATTCCAGGGGTTCCTAAGAGTGTTGCAGGGACCCCTCGAGGGTCATCAGGGGGAGGGCGTGTGTGTGTTGGGGGCTGTGTGTGGTTGGGGTTTTACCCTACCCCACCATCGTTCCAGACTGTTCTGCTTTTCTTTGTCCTGCATATTGGGCTTCTGTGTAAGATTCCATCCAAAGAAAGGATTGCACTGTTTTGTTTTGTTTTTTTCCAGTTTGAAAACCATTGACCTAATTTTTTCCACTGAATTTATGCAGAATGGCTTTTTATAGTGGTTTGACTCTCCCAGCTCGGGTTGGGCCAACAGGATGACAGAGGAGTCTGGCCAAGGCGTTGGCACCAGTCACACACAGAGTCAAACAGTGCCGACCTCTGAAGTTGTCTCCCAGCTGAAAGGCTCACCTTCCGTGTTGGAGAAAGACCTTTCATGGTCCAGTCTAGTACTATTTGTGGTAATACACAGGATTTTTTAGGGGAGGAACCGTATATAAATTGATCCCAAAGGCAATCTCTGAAGAGTTCCAAAAATATTTTAAGCAGTGACAACACTGTTGAAATAAGTTTATGGGCCCCTAAATATGCTAGAAGCTCTAAAATAAGCTCTCAAAATCTTTTAGGACACATGATATCACACTGTAACTTTCCAAAGGGCAAGAGACGGGATTTTGCTTAATTAACTTTGTGAGTTGTTTGCTAAGGCAAAAGCTCAGAGATCTAAGATAATCAGGCATCAACCAAGTGCTAAATCACCAAACTATTAAAAATGCATCTACTGTAACAGATCAGACTTTGTGGCTTATTCTGCTTTTATAAACATATTTAAAAGATCCAGATGTTTGCTTGTACATAGAACATTTCTGGAAGATGCTCTAGAATGGGAGTTTCATGAGGCAAGCCTTTTTCCCCTGCTTTGTTTTATTAATGTATCCCTGGGATGATGCCTGGCATATGACACATATTCAATAGATACATGTTGAATGAATGGATTCACAAGAAAATGGTAGTGGTGGTTAGCTTGGGGGAGTAGGAAAGGAGGTGAAAATATTACTTTTCAATTTATACCCAGCTATGGTATACCTATGAGGAGGATAGTGCTACTCTTCTTGCATTTTTACCTTTACTCATAGAAAGGAAGAGACTTCAGCTTTCCTTTTCACTGTTGTCCATTGCCCTTATGACTGCCACCTCTACCACGCCGAGGAGAAATGTACACTCTGGGACCTTGCGTTCTTAGGGAGCAGGATTTGGCCCTTCCTCTTCCGGTTTCCATCCCCATTGCCTTGTGATCCTGGCCTCACTTGGAGAAGTAGGTGTGGCCATAATTATACTTTCAATTTCAGCTTTCCTACCAGTGCCTTCCTTGCTCATGGGGCTGGATGGAAGTGGACATTGGAGTTTGTTCTTCAAATCTGGACATTTTATTTATTTATTTATTTCTTGAAGTGTATTTATTTATTTTTGAGAGAGAGAGAGAGAGAAAGAGAGAGAATCCAAAGCAGTTTTCGTGCTAGGTACAGAGCCCGATGTGGGGCCTGAACTTGCAAACTGTGAGACCATGACCTGAGCTGAAATCAAGAGTCAGATGCTTAATCGACTGAGCCACCCAGATGCCCCAAATCTGGACATTTTAGATGCAAGCAAGGTAGTGTAAGAAAACTTTGGGATTAATAAGTTATACTTTGTTTCCCATTTGGTTCTTGTTTTTCTGGGCTTTGTTCCCTCAGAAAAGAACTACAGAGTGGCCTGTGGTAGTTTTCAGGAGCCCCAAACTCATCCCAATCCCCTGATTCTGTAGTGTTTTTGTGTATTCAGTTTGTCATATACATATATTATTTTTGAAAGAGAATATGGATGAGAACATAATAACAGTGTGGAGAGTGGGCACGGAGAGTGGTTTTTCTGTCCACCTACAACAGAATAATTATTTTTCATAAACTCCGTTGGAGGCAATTTGCATTTATAAACAGGAGAGATACTAATAATTGGCTGGCAGAACGGTATGGCATGAAGAGGCTCTTTGAGAAAACTGGTTCATGGGATCATTAAATGGTTGAAGCAAAAATGCAAAAGGGCAGAGTTGCGGTGAGAGACTTTGCAGTCAGAAACCGAGACGAGTGAATTCAATGGGGGATGGCAGGGGGCAGAGTCAATGCAATATAATGTCTGAAAAAGGATCACAATAATTGCACACACGCTTCAGAGGAGTTGCTGCACTAGGAATTGAGTAAGGATGAACACTTTCGCTCTTTGGAGACGGTCTCTGCTCTGTGCGCTAAGCACTACTGTATGCTAAGCACAGAAATTTTTTATGCGTATCAACCCAATGAGGAAAGTGCTCTCATTATCCCATTTTACAGATGAGGAGACGAACACAGAGAGAGGCTTAGGCTAGACACTACTAAGGGCAGAGGTGGGATCCGTGGTGTGGCTTGTACAGGCTCCAAAGAGACAACCGGGTCCGTCTGTTCCCAAAACTATATTCCATGGTGTCATTTTGGTGGCTTGATATCTGTCCACGTGGGAGAATTTACACCACAGAAACTGGCAAATACTGCACATGGTGTTTTTTTCGTTTTAAATTTTTTGCCCGGAGATGTGGTTGCTAAACATTTACTGACATATCCCCCTGGCTATGATTCAAACCCAGGCGGTTTGATTCCAGAGCGTTTTGGCAAAGATGAATGTTTTCATGCCAAATTATTGACGATAGTATCCATTTTCTTACTGCGTCAGCTACTTTTCTCCGGGTATTCTGTTCCAGCCAAATGCACCCTAATCGATTCCCAGCGCTTCCTTACAGGATTGTTACGAGGATTAGATGAGATGATGTACTGGAACCAGTTAGAATAGGGCTTTCCGTAGTAAATGTTAGCCGTGGAACAATGCAAACAGAGACAAAGCCCTCGTGTCATCGTGGCCCCTTTATTTCACATTATTCCCCCACCTTCATAGAAAGCAATCAGTGACAAAACTGACCATGTCTCCATTTGCTCTCTCTTCCATAATCTATATCCTGGGGCAAAACCTAAATTAGTTAAGAAGAGAAGTCATCAGGATAACCTGGTGATCCTGTCATGTCACTTCCAAGGTCTGTGAAAAGAAAGCCTGAGCAACGACAAACTTTCATTTACTTTACGATGCTCTCCCTCCCCCGTCCCGTGTCTGCCCTCCCCTGCCCACCCTCTGTGGGGGTCCAGGGAGTAGAGCCACCACCATGACGACGACGGGGGCCTGGAATGTGACCAGCAGCGCATCTGCAGGATACGACACCATTTGGCAAAAACCCAGATCGGTATAGGAGACGCGGCACTATCATTTGACTTAGATGCTAAGGGCTTTGGGCAAAAAAATAATGAGCCCTCATCACCAGGAAGGCCACGGTCACACTCCTGAGCGGTCACAATGAAAATTGCTGGGTGCTCACCGGAGGTCGGACATTCTTCCAAACATTTCACAGGAAGCATTTTATTTTATTATGCTAGCAATAATCTGAGTGAAGTACAGTAATTGTCCCCATTTTTGAGAAGAGGAAACAAAGATTCAGACATATTAAGTAACAGCTTTGGCAAGTGGCTAAAGGAATCTGGAGCCTGTGACAGTTTGACCCCAGCCTTCTTGTCCCCAGTGATGACAGCGTGCTACCTTGAGGGAATGGGGCTAAAAGCGTAGCCCTGGGGCTCCCAGGCTGTGAGAGCATTGGCAGGCAAGAATTTCCACTGAAAAACTTCCCTTGAACCATTTTTGCCCATGACCTTCTCTGACGACTAGTTCCCCGTAACCTATTGCCCTGGCTTTGGGTCACTTAATACGCCCAGCCTTACAGACGTCGATTCAATATTCTTCTGGGTCTCATTTTCACTACTACCTTCCCCTGCCTCTACACCAGATGATGTGGTTCTATTTTGGCTCTTACCTGTGCCGTGAATGCCGCCAACCAGTGTATTTTATGGACCACCTACGCTCTTGAGCTGGTCAAAACCTGACTCTCCTTCTCTGTGGTATCCACTCTACTTTTCAGCCAACATGTTAACAACACATTACGATCGAAGAACTAAGGCATTGTGCATCTAAAGACAGAGGTTTAAGATATTTTATTAGGGAACATACATCAATATTCAACGACACTTAAATATTATGGCATCCATATTT
This sequence comes from Prionailurus bengalensis, assembly GCF_016509475.1. Taxonomy (NCBI): domain Eukaryota; kingdom Metazoa; phylum Chordata; class Mammalia; order Carnivora; family Felidae; genus Prionailurus; species Prionailurus bengalensis. The sequence continues at coordinate 31,423,205 of NC_057344.1, read as the reverse complement.
AGAAGGGCAATATAAATGCTTATGACTTGAACAGCCACTTTATTAAACAAATGAAATAAATTCCTTTTAAACAGTGGGCTGTATGATTCATAAAGTATATTTTTTCAATAATTTATTCATCTGCCTAGTCATATGTACATTTGTTTTCTTCAAAAAAAAAAAAAAAGAACCAATGTGATTGTTCACCACATCGTACCATAAAACAAATGAACCTGTAAAAATGGCATGTAGAAAATTCAGAAACACCTAAACAGCACATTCCAAAGATACTGAATCCATTTAAAAGGAATTAGATGCTTCAGAAGCAATCACAGTCAGCTTGGGTGTCATATATACGCATTAGTACAGAATGCAGCAGCAAGTTCAAGTATAACAATTCACACGCATGAACATATTTATCTGACTTAGGAGAGAATTCTCTCTTTTAGAGCAAAGAACACATATCAAACTCTCAGCGAGGTTCAGACGAATTTTGTTTGTTACATGGAGGGAAAGGTGGTGATATCAACTCAATCAACCAAGTACCGAAACCTGGAGAAGGTGGCATGGTCCACGAACACTGCATAGTTGGCAAATATCCCTACAGGGGCCTTATTCACCGCAACAATTGTAAGGGTTACAGGAAAAGCGTAGCAGCGAAAATCAGCCATTCAGCCCACATTTGCTTCTCTGGCAAAGTGGAAATGCCATGTTTGTATTTTTAACACATCTAATGAGTAGACAAGCAGAAAAGCTGCCGTAAGCCAGGAAATGTCACGGGGTTCATGTTTGAACGGCATCAGCTTTATTTACTAAAAGACAGTTTTGAGTTCACAGACAAAATGAACTTCCAGAATGATTTTCTTTAGCCCCAGCAAGTCAAGTCCTTCCCAGTCGTTAATTGATTGTAGAAATGCAGTTCCAAGGTCTTCATTTTTGTTTCAGTTTCTCCCACCACCTCTGCTGCATTTGATGTGCAAAATCTCCCAGGTACCCTTAGCTACTATGGCAGCGTCCTGATACAGCGTAAGATACCGACCCTTCAATGATGGATGTTGTGAAAGCCAGCCTCGTGGGTCTATAGTGATCCATTTATTTTCTGCATTGTGTGTGTGTGTGGGGGGGGGGGGTGGTGGTGGTAGGGAAAACTCTTTATTTTAATATTGTACAACATTTCTTTGTTAAAAACAATTCTTCAATTAAAAAAAAACACTGAATTGCATCATGTAAGACTTGTTTGCAAAGACTTCCAAAGCATTTGGTTATTCTTAATGATTAACCATTTCAGGTTCAACAAATGTTTATTTGCACCATGAGAAAGAAATAGACTTTTTTTTTTCTGTTTAGCCATCCCACTGTAATGCTGTGTTAAGTCTTGAAAACAAAGAGAATCAGACAATTGAGAGACCAAGGCTTTTCGATATTCAGCCAGGCCAAACATAGGAGCTCTAACAGGAAAGCCGCTGGTTCATTATTTACTGGCTCTTCCTTGGTTCATCCTTGGTTTAAACAGAGTAAGAAGAAAACCAGGCGTGGTTTTCCTGCACGGAACCTGGGGAATGGGGTTTGCAGAGCCAACTGGCCACCATGAAATGTGAGGCTGATTTCCATGTGCCCCGACAGACTGGAGGGGGAGGCAACCCCAGCACATACCTGAGGTTCACCAGCCCCTGGTGAACGGGTTCATTCCTTACTTGCTAGGAACGACTCCCTCTGTTTCCCACTCCATTTTGTCCTCCAAGATCCAAATGAGAGGTCCACCCTTTTTGAAAAGCCTGACTCCGAGGGTGGCTTTAGTGCCTTACACTAAACTCTCCTGGCCTTGCGTGAGTTCTTGTGTCACGGAGCTTACCACGTTCTACTACAATTGTTGACTTTCCTGTCCTCTCCGTAGACCACAGGCACCCTGAGAGGGAGGATCATGTGTCCACCCTTGTTTCCTCCACTGTCTGGAGCTGAGCCTGGAGCCCTCATGGAATATTACAGAATGGACATAGGAGGGAAAGAACTGCTGTATGCAATGACAACTTCCCTTGGAAAAAGGTGATCTGGTTTTGCAGCATGGCCTCCTGTGTTTTACAGACATGCTAGAATTCGAGGGACACAAAGGGAGCTTAAGAATGCAACAGAGGAGGGGCGCCTGGGTGGCGCAGTCGGTTAAGCGTCCGACTTCAGCCAGGTCACGATCTCACGGTCCGTGAGTTCGAGCCCCGCGTCAGGCTCTGGGCTGATGGCTCGGAGCCTGGAGCCTGTTTCCGAGTCTGTGTCTCCCTCTCTCTCTGCCCCTCCCCCGTTCATGCTCTGTCTCTCTCTGTCCCCAAAATAAATAAAAACGTTGAAAAAAAAATTAAAAAAAAAAAAAAGAATGCAACAGAGGAAGTTGTACTATGCTGACTCTCAAAACACTGCACTATTTCTCCCCCAAACCTGCTTTTCTCTCTTATTTTTACATCCACAGCCTCTCCTTCAGTCACTATTGTCCCAGTAATGATAAGAGTAATATGTTAGACTTTTGTCTTAGTCAAGTGAATGTTCAACAAAGAAGTAAATCCATGTGGCAGGTAAGACTTACAGATTTCTGAGGTGGATTCAAAAGACAGTGGGTAGCAGGAAGCAGGGGGTGGGCTGGCACCCCCTTCATTTGACCATGAGGACAGCACTCACGGACATGAAGCTGGCTTCATGTGATAGATGTATGCCTCCTCAAAAAAAAAAAAAAAAAAAAAAAAAAAAAGGCACATTGACCTTTAATGACTTACATTAATACTTTCAATATACTAAGCATCATGCGTAAACATGACCAAAACTGTAGAGGGTAAGAGTTCTTACTACGAACCCAATGTATCCATTTTCGAAAGTCAACACGACCAAAATTCTGTAGAGTAAGAATTCTTACTACAAACCCAATGTATCCATTTTCACAAGTTCATACTTTGGTAGAGCTGGTTCTTTGTAAACTGAGGCCCACATTTACTTCCCTGTTGGCCAACCCAGTCCCATTCTGCTCCCTATGAGACGATGTTCTCAGTTTTCCTTCCCCTAGCACTGAAAGAATGAAAAAACTCTTCTTTGTAATTTGGGCCAGCACCAACCGGTTCACCCTTGCCATAGCCCGGCTTCTCAAAACCCAGAAGACCGAAATAGCCATAGACTGTGTTTACACAAAGCAGAGTGTGCCAAGGACTTCATCCCCGAAAGTGACTTTTCCCCCTCCGTTTAAAGCAAGTTTGAGATTCCGAGTCACAAGAGACCATTTGGCCCGGAGATGGCAGCAGGTCCCTGTCAAACACAGCTTCTCAAGATGGCTGCCTGCCCGACACAGACTGAGCCATGATGGGCGGAGCTTGCGGTATGGATTTTCCTGTGGAGCCACCTGCCCGGAAGGGTCCCAGAGATCATTTAAGGGGGTCCACAGAAGTGCCAAGGCGCTCACTGGCAACTTGAAATTAGAGCTGAGATTGACTTGGTGTTCCCGTGATGTGGGTTTCAAGTCTGGCTGAAATCAAAACTGCCTTGGGGAGCATGCCTGGGAATTTGCTATTTTGTCTTGCATAAACTTCTGATAGTCACCCAGGCCTGCTGGTGCCCTATTTCTTTAGATGGTTTTAATCCCAAACTGCGCTTCAAATGTTCTACTGTTTTCCAGGGGTCAACATTACTTCTCTTTCTTATGACATCATTTATGTAATTACACACACACACCTTTTATATAAGGACTGCATGCTATGTAGTGTCTTTCAGACCATGGTAACACAATGCCTCCTATTGCCAAGTAAGCAGTTAATTTGAGAAAGATTGCAATCACCGTCACTGGGGACTCTCGTTCTAGGCTGTCTATAATCTGAGAACTTGGTGGAAAGCTGTAAACTAGTACAGTGGGTCTGATTTTTTAAAAATTAAAACAAAATGCTCTGGTAGGGAAATTTCCAACCCCAAGAAAATAGCATAGTTGTGGTAGATGGTGGGGGGGGGGGGAGGCGGGGTGTACATAACTGAAACTTGGGATTTGGTGCCCGCATTCTAAATTTAGGAATGATAGCACCCAGGCAATGGTACAACACCTCTTGCGACTTTCGAATGAAAGCGCAGTGTCTTGAACTAGTGAAGACCCACGTCTGGACACAGATCAGTCTGAACCGAGGTAGAAAGCAAAGGAAAGTGAGAGATTTACCCCATTGTTTCTTGCACGGGGAGCTCTCAGTGCTTTAAGACACCTTAAAGGTGATGTAACTTATAATAATGTTCTATTTATATAGTGTTTGGGAGGGGAAATGAAGACAGGGAAAGTGTACCCTGCCAGCGTTTGTTGGGTGCCCGTGATGATTTCATACGGTTTATCAGCCCATGAGACATTTTCACGTGTGCTAGTTCGTTTGCCTGCCCCATGTCCCAGGTGAGAAAACGCAGTCAAGGGAGGTCAAATGACTTGTCCGGGATCACTTAGGTGGGTACAGAGATGGGGGCCTGAAATTAAGCCCAGGCCTCGTGGCTCCCAGGCCACGGCTCTTCTCGGTTCTCTTGTGAAAACATTTCTTTTGCAAAGTGACTGAAAAACCTTACATTTCACCATATCTGAATGCGCGATGGACTTGGCACAGCGTAGATGCTCTGAGTGTAATTTCTCCTACTTACTCTCCGCATACTTTTTCACAGTGCCCCGTATGGAGCACGCTCATTTCGTTGTCTGCAATATTGGGTTAAGTAGGTGCGGTATTACTGGAAAGTGGGCTGCCTGGGACTTGTTATACCCCAGAGACAAAAGGAGCTATTTTCTTCCCTCCACATCTGATGAAGAAAGCATGTGTTGTGATTCAGGCTGTAAAAGCCGAGGCAAGAATTGCTGTTGCCGAATGTCAGTGACCACGGGTTGCAGTTGCGGGATCGGCATCGGACACGATGTTCACAATGGTGAAGGCCGAGGGTCGGGGGAGCTGCTGGAGGTGGGGACAAAAGCAAGCGTGGGACCCCCCTTTTTAATCCAGTTAGTCTCTAGCCAACGTTTGCCTCTCTTAAGAAAGTATGGAGACAACTAACAATGAGCTGTTATTCGAACATTTGGAATACTTGCTTGTTTTGTTCTTACAAATAGTTCATCATCTTACTTGAGTAGCCTTCTCATCAGGTTGCATTTGGGCAGCCTTATTTTTGATTAAAGCTACCTATCCGTCGATGCTCCCTCTTTCTCTGCTCTTTGCAAGGACTGTCACCTCTGCTAGGGCACAGGGGCTGCGTGGGGGAGGTGCTGTGGACTGCAAAGCATTCGTGCTCAGCTTTTGATTAATGAGCCAAGGGCCTCCCAACCAGTGAGACTTCAATTAGCCAAGCTGCAAAGCTGAAACCTTTTCATTATGAAGATAAGGCTGAGTTTAGCAAAAGGAATGAGGACCAGACTGGGGAAGAAAGACAAGTTTCTTGTTGTCGTCTTTTCTGTTGTGGTTGTGTTTTAGTAGAAAAATCAATAAGCCATTGCTACACTCAATCAATATATCCCCATGTTTTGGGACGGTTTGGCCTTAAACACACTTAACGCTTTGGTAGGCCCTGGCTTTTCATGTGGTTTTTTTTTTTTCCTCCTGTAATTTCTAGATTGGATTGAAGCTGTTCTGAAGCACAAACTCTTAGCCAACAAGGCTGCTCCATTGTGATAGATACTGTGGGGCCAGAAACCCTTCCAGTACGAGATGTACCCCAGGGAGGGGGCAGGGGGATGGGAAACCCAAGTTCCTTGCCCAGAAAGCACAACAGTAGATGCTATGCAGTTAGAGCAGTCCCAGTCCTTCCAAGTGAGGATAAATGCTCTTGGCTTCCCAGCAGGAACCAGGCAGAAGAGGAGACATCACTCCGTGGCTGTCAGAGAAGCACCTTGCGGGCGAACAATTCGTCTACAATACAAGGCTTAGGTGGGTGGATGAAACAGAAATGGGACTGAATTTCCCAACAGAAGCAAGGTGACCAGGCCGAGATGGTCTGAAACCACACAGGGTGGGCAGCATTCCCCGAGAGGCAGGAGCAGCAATGACTGTATACTGTAGTCCCTGAGGGCCGGGGACAGGAATAGTGGGAGGTGGCCTTCAGAAGGTCAGAATTAAAATGCCTTTTAGCAGGGAATGGCCATCTACATCCACACATCCAGCCAAGTCAGTGTAGCTTCCTTTCCTCTACTCTTTCTAGGCGGGGAGACAGTGGAGGAAAAGCTACCCAAAGGCTCATTGGCGTTCATTTTTCAAGCGGCTCCTGGTGCAGAGCAGACGTTGAAACATAGCATGAACTCACCCATCGCTGGGATTGGGACCCCGTGGTGATCTTTCCCTCAGTCTGCTCCTCAGTGACCCATTTCCTGGGACTGGGTTCTGCTGTGGGTTGTTCACCCCATTTATCTCTGTCTCACTTTGCTCTCAGGGTCTAGGTTCTGTCCCCTTCCTTGGTGGTGGTCTGCTTTCCTGCATGCAGATGCCTCCCAGGGGATCCTATGCCTGCCCGACTCAAGATGGCAGCTAACCTGGACTTCCTCACTGCTGTGCTCGGCACCCCTGATTAGAATCTCACTGTAACTTTTCAGAAGCCCAGTAACTATTACCTGAGCTGTCCTGGTGCATCATCTGGCATTTCCAAGGCCCTGGACTTGATCTTCCAGCCCCTTCCTGTAACCAGCGCTTGGCTCTGGTCCCATGTCCCTCTTCATCCCCTGTCTGCTTGCTTGCTCAGGAGGGGCCCTGCTCCTTAGATAGGATCCCCTAGGGGCTGTGCACTGCTCTGGGCATCCAAAGACACACGACAGCTCCTGCTCTCCAGGAGGTTTCATCTAAAGACAGAACCTGTAGAGGCACAGTGTAAAGTACATTTTAAAGTGAAAAAAATATATAGATAGATTTTTTAAAAAGCAACAGGAGGATGAAAAAATAAAGTGCACAATTGGTTGTCAGGCCCAATCTAGAGAGAATTTGGAGAGGATGGTCAGGAAGGGCTGAATTTGAACTTTTGATTTGAAGAAAAAAATCTGGATACGTTTTCATGGGCAGAAAGGACAGAGTGGGGAGGAAAGTGTTAGGAGCTAAATTCCCCTACTCTCCCCCCCCCCCCCCCATTTCATCTGTTGAAGCCCTAATCCCCAAGACTTCAGAATATAGCTGTGTTTGGACAAAGGATCTTTAAAGAGGCAGTTTAGGTTAAATGAGGTCATTGGGGTGGGCTCTGATCCAATATGACTGTGTCCTGAGAAAAAGGGGAGATTAGGACACAGACACCCAGAGGGAAGGTGATGTGTAGATGCTGGGGGAAGGCGGCCATCTGCAAGCCAAGGAAGGAGGCTACAGAAGAAAGAAGCCTGCAGAACCTTGACCTCAGACATCCAACCTCCAGAACTGCGAGAGAATCAATGTCTGGTGTTGAAGCCCCTCTGTCAGTGGTACTTTGCTATGGCAGCCCCAGCAGACTACTACAGGGGGATTACAAATGTACGGAGCCGCATCAGCAGAAGCAGGAGCACACTGGGTAGGAGAGCACCCTCTGCGTAAAGAAGAATGTTTCCTGGCCCAAAGTTATGATGAAAGAATAGAAGGAATCCATGGGTAAGTTCTAGGAGAGGAGAGGCTGGTGGGGACCGGGTCAGGGGTGGGAGCACCACATGAGAAGGAGCACCTTTCCCCCAGTTGAGTTTTGTTGAGTTTTGCCTAGGGTGTACCTTCTGAGGGAACAATCATTGCTTAATGCTGACATGAAACCAAGTTTACTTTGGGATTAATTATGGTCTCGAAGGCCCTAAGGGCTAAGAGGAGAAGTGAAAAGTAAAGGCACACAGAGGCAAGAGACAAACAATGCAGAAGAGAAAGAGAAGGTGACATTGTAGGGCTCGGTAAAGACTTTTGAAACGTCAGAGTGAGAGGTGGCACTGATAAAAGAGATGCTTACCTGTGGATAGGGAGAGAAATAACCCAGAAACCACTCTTGAGCACCAGAACTTTGTGTTTGCACCCTTCATTTGGAACTAATAGTACAAGAACAGAAAGACCGCAATGGGGGCACATGTTCAAGTCCTGGGGGAGGGGCCTGAAGTGTATCTCGCTCTGTGGACCCATCTCCTGCCTGGGGCTCCCTGGAGGCTCCGGGGATCCGAGCTTGCAGTGTCAGGCTTGACTAGGGGAGGGGACGGGAGAAGTGAGGGAAACCCCCCCTTGTCACCCAGAACTCTGCACGGAGCACTGTATCCCAGGGGAACAGGCACCTTCTGGGACAAGGGTGCCTACCCCAGCATTCATTGCTCATAAGTTTAAAAAATAATAGAGGGTGGAATGATGTAGAGAGAGAGGCAGGGATATGGAAGGGAGACTGGAAAGGAGAGAGGGAAAGGACCAAGATGGAAGGGGACGGAGAGGCAAGAGAAGTGGCCACATAGTGTGGCCCAAGCCTTCCTTGCTGTGCCCAACGTAGGCACTGGTGTTAGCACTGATATTTTTGGTATTGCTACATTATTATATATATTACTGATATAATTATTGATATCTCCAGGTCCTTCCTTACCAGTTCTGCACCCACTCCCATTCCATGCCTTACCCCCTGGCCCCGCTGCAGAGTCTCATCTCTCAACACTGTGGACGTTATCCTAGGCCACCAGAATTGCACACCTTGTGTCCAACTGACAACATATTCTTCCCCTTCACTGCCCAGCAGGACCAGAGAGGGGACGGGGAAGGAAGTCCCTCCGATAGCACGCTAACTTCGAGAAACATGGCTTTGTCATCACAGGGGAGGGTTAAGTGTTTCCCCACAGCAGTGCCATTTTGAGTTTAGTTAGGTCATGTCAGACGTAACCAAAAATGAAAAACAGGGAAAGAAGAAGGAGAAGGATGAGGAAGAGAGGGAGAAGTCCTGCTAGAAGCTAGTATTTGTCTTTGGAAGATATCCTTTCCCTCCTGCACCTCTTTCTGGACCCTCCTTCTTGGGATCCCCAGGGCGGACCCTCGAATTTCCTGGTGCAGGGTGCTATGATCTGAAGGCCTTCCCAAGAGCCAAGTGAGGCCCCCAAAGCCTCTAGGGAGCCCCACTTCAGCAGGCTCCAGTGCTCCTGGAGGGATTTCACACTGGTCACGGTCAAATGGCACTCACTGATTGTTGTGGAGTCAGACGGATTGTGCTGGGAGATTTTGCCGGTGGTGTGAGAAGCTGAAAGACCCCCGCCCCTGCCCCAACCTCCCCATAGACTCCCGGAGCTTCTGCAGCCTGTTTGTTCTACAGAACCCGAAAGTGGGAAGGGGTGGTTGGTGCCTCCCTCTTGTCCTCGTGCCCGGATAGCAAATTGCAGTGATGAACTAAAATATGTCTTTTGGGTGAGTGGGTTACATGGAGCAAGCCGCCCCCCTCAACCCCCCGCCACGTATGAACTTGGCACCCTCCAACAAATCATGAAGGTTGGAGATACTACTGTAGTCAATCGGAGATGTATCAATGGCATATGTTTTTTAAAAAAGATGCTTGCAAGCTAGACACTAAAATCCACTGCTTGAGATTATTATTAGTATTCCTATACCATAAGCTAGAGATGCCATAGATCAAGGACGGCAAAGTAGAGCCCATGGGCTGTATCTGGCCCACGGCCTGTTTTTTATGCAATGACCTATGAACTAAGGATGGATTCTATGTTCTTAGAGGATCGTCCAAAAAAAAAAAAAAAAAAAAAGCAAAAACCAAAAAAAAAAAAAAAAAAAGATGTGTGACAGAGACCATATGGCCCACAATGCCTCCAATATTTACTATCTAGCCATTTACAGGAAAAGTTTGCCAGCCCCATGTATACATTAAATAGATTTTTTATTTTTTAGTTGGTTTGGGAACACCCCTCCCCTCCCCCATCTATAACAATGCTACTTGGCAACACGCATTCTTGACTTTGCAACCCATGAACTTGGAACACACCCAACTGGGGACTGTCTGTGCCTCTTAAGTATTTTTTTGTGCCAAATGCAGTGCCCGGTGCAGGAGAGGAAGAGGGCAGTTTGCCGACAATGACAAAACGGTACTGTCACAACCACCCTCAGGCTCACCTGAGCCTTCCAGAAAGTCCCTTTTCCATCTTTGCATTCCTGAGGTCCTTAGGTTGTTAATCACTGCTGGCTTTGCCTTACAGTGTCACCCTATTGAGGAAGCCAAGAGCCCCCTGCCCTGCTTACTTCCTTGGCTCTGGTCCTGCCTATCTAGGGAGACAGAACAGAATCACATTTGCTTGTCCTTTAGCCAATAAGGAAAACAGAGACAAATGTGCACTGAACCCCTAGGACAATCTTGCACTGGCCAGCCGCTGGCAAGGATGTAATAGCAGAGAAGGTGACAATGGAACTGAAAATGTGGATCAGAGACAAATGAGTGACATATGAAATTCACGGTCCCAAGAAACACAGTGAACCTTGGGGATACTGAGGGCATCACGAAAAGAGGAGTCAGAGGTTGGATATGGGGCTATTCAAAGCATCCTTAAATCTCTATGTCCCCTAGTTTCTCCATGTGTTCAGTAGAGATAATACACCCTTCCTTCTCTCTGTCCTTCACAGGAATGACCCGAGATAGGCGAAGTTACCTGGACAAGTACAAAGCGTTACATCAACGGAAGGAAATACTAAGCTCACACTGGGACTTTCTGCTTTAGCTTCTTTTCTGTTGCATCCGAATGCACCTACTGTACCTGGGCTTTTTAACAGGTCGGTGCCTTCATTATTTTTTTTCCTACAAACACAGTATGGATTTGCTCTTAGATTTCTTCTTATCTGATCAAGTCTCTACTTCTCATAGTTTAACACTAAGCATTTCTAGCTTACGAGGTGGCTACGTTGACCATGATATCAAGGGCCAGTGATGTAATTAATGACGGAGCGACACGGAAAGGAAAGATAATCATTTTGTTTTGGGAGACAGAGAAGCAACCAGCTTCAGGGCAGTTCCTTGCTTATCAGTTGTAGCAAATATTACTAAACCATGCGTCCCGCTTTGAGCGATGCCCGGGGTAGGTCTTCCCTTCCTTCTCAACACTGCCCCCTGCCCACCGCCATAGCTTTCCTTTTAGGCGGGAGACTCAGGAATCCATATTGCAGCAGCAAAGAAGAAATGACATTTTCCTGCACAGGGCAGATGGGTTCCACCCTCAGCCCCCATGACATCTGGGTCTTGGGAGGCATGAGGGAAGCAAGGCAGATGGGGGCAACAGCAAGGGGCTGGGTGTCCTCTGCCGAAATCCCAATTTGCTTTTTGCCAGCCCAGCCCCCAAAGTCATCTCCACTCATTCATCTTGCGGGGACTTTGGAGGGCCAGGCGGCCACTGTTGTCATTGCCTTTTGAAGACGGTGGACCCCACAGCAGCCTGGGCTCAGCCCTGCTCCCCAGCACAGCACGTAGACAAGGAGCAGGTGCCAACAGTGTGTTCCAATCGGGCTGGACCGGAGCTGTGTGCAGGCAGTTTCATGGTTAAAAGTCCTAGTAGTATAAAAAGAAATCAGATCAACGGTGAGCACACCTCTGATGCCTTCCTACTGGCCACCACTGCCTTCTTTTGGGTCACCCTAGTTTTGCTGGCAGAGTTACCTTCCATGTGCTTGGGCTCCCTTCTCCCTTTTGCTGACGAGCAGAGCTCTTTCCTTAATTAAGTCAACAAGCACTCATACGCAGAGGCAGCATCTCTTTTGGCAAGGGGACCTGTGCAGAACCAACCCCAGAAGCAAATGAGAATGTTTGTCAAGCCGTGATCAAGTAGCTGCGATTAATGAGCGAATGATTACCTGCCCCGGCAGATAGTTCCGAAAATGTTCTCGTTCCCAGGCCGAGACCACGAGACCCAGGTCTCGGTCCCAGGCCGAGACCGAGAAGGTCTGTGTGACAGTTCACTTTGAGGGGGTGAGGCAATCCGAGATACTCAGGGCATAAAGCTTTCATTTGCAAAAGGAAATCCAAGAACAGGTGAATGCCAGCTAATCCATAGCCACGGATGCCACCTGATTCTTCATTTTCAAGGGTTGCCTATGTGTCTGGCTACCTGGGGATCAGCATTCTGAGCCATTTCCCTATAGGGACCGATATGAAATCCACATGTTTGATATGCTCTCTGGGTTCCGTGTAATTCCTGGAGATATAGCTATAATTCCTTCTCTTTTCTCTCTTCAACTCAAAAAAAAAAAAAACACCAAAAAACACAACCCAAAATGATGTTGGAATACAGGTGAGAGTAATGTTGTATCTGTTTTTGGTCTGTTTTGAAAAGAGATCTACTTCCTGAAGGTGTGCCAATTAACTGTGGCTGGTAGTCAAGAACATCAACGTACTACACAAGGTGTTTCATACCCACAACCGTGTTTTGCCATTCTGGGCCAATGAAGCCTCTTCTGCATTCTCTTATATGCCCATCTTCTCCCAGTTTGATATAATTTGTCTTTCTTGCCAGGCCTGAATAACTTACCGTGTCATTATCCCCTAAAAATTGTTGCAGTCTGAAAGGTAGAATTGTACACACGAGATCCTCTAATTATGATCTGTTTGGGGGATTTGGCTGGGGTGGAGTTTGGCAACACATTTACTGAGGTTAAATGGAAGGCAAATCCCAAAGAGACAAGACATTAAAACATTTGGGTGTAGTTTCGTATCCTCAGCATATCCAATCTAAATTGGGGAGCATTCGCCCCTACTAATTAGGGGGCAGAGGCACTGGGAGAAACAGGTAAGACTTTAGCGTCATAGGCAGCTCCAGGACTGAATCATGGTTCCTCGCTGGCCTACAACAAATCTTTAATCACTCTTAACGCTCAGATTTTTACCTCTAAAACAGAAACGTGAAATTGGTATGAGGTTTAGAGATAATGGGGTACAAGACGCCCTGCCAATGCCCGGCACACCAAAGAACCTAACAAAAAAGCCTTAAGAATATATTTATTTACCCAAACATCCATGGATGGATGATCCCAGGTAGGTAGTGAGAGTTCAAAGCCTTAATATTTTGGGGAGTGTTAGCATACACAAAATGATGACAGCAGAGTGGTCTTGGATGAGACACAAGTGAGGCAAGAGGAAGAAAACTGTGACAAGCAAAGTGCTCTCCTGAAATCCTTGCAGCAACTTGGGGAAATGTCTGAGTACAGACATCCAAGGTCTTTCTTAAGGCATGCAATTTGAACTGCAGAAGCAACTCAAATTTTGCCCATCTCATTATGTCAAGTTGATTCTTTGTGATGTTCAGAGAGTCTCAAAGCAACTGCTTTTTATAACACATTTGAGAAAACATTTTGACCACTGTTACTCTGGGTAAATTCTTCAAACTACAAATAGAAGCAGTAAACATGTGAGTATAAATATGACAATCATTTGTTTAACTGTGACAATTTTGGAGAGTTTTTGGCATGCTCAAAGGTACAGAGATTTTTGTGGATGAGTAAAAAATAACTCAAGTATTGTTTATCCCACTTTGACTAAGTCTTGGGTGACATTATCGATTTCTTGTAAAATTGGCATGTTTATACTTAATATCATGTTATGGGAAAGGAAATAAATGTTAAAGTTTGCCTCCCTGGAGGGAGTGTGGTTGGTGAAGAGTGTAGCAGATAATTTATTTATGGATAGTTTCACATGAATACAATTGTCATGGCTTTTATCTGATGACCGAAAGATTTTCTAGCTGCTTGTTTTGATTAGAAATGGCATTAATGCTGGCTTTCTGGTGATCCTTAGCTTTCTAAAATCCAACATTTAGGGGCACCTGGGTGACTCAGTCAGTTAAGCATTCAACTCTTGATGTGGGCTCAGGTCACGATCTCAGGGTCATGAGATCGAACCCTGTGGGGGCTGTGCAGAGCCTGCTTGGGATTCTCTCTCTCCTGTCTCTCTGCTCCTCCCCATCCCCTCCCTCCCCAAATAAAACCTAAAATTTAAATGTGTCTGGAAATGTGTTTAAGAGAGCCGTATTTTACGGAAACAAAACATTTACCATTCTTTTCCCGGGGATGCTGTTCCTGTAAAAGGGAGCCTGGGAAAAGTGGTTTTTAAAATTCAGATCCTGGACGAAACTCTTGTCAACAATGAAACTTATCTTTCCTATCAAGGCAGAAGAGCAGTTTTGTATGTTCAAGTCCTTTCTTGATGCTTACATCCATAATAGGACACCCACATCTGGTAGAGCTGTTATGGGACATGCAGACAGGCCCAGAGTCTAAAAATCCAGCCAATATCTAATGCCAGAATCAAAGTTATAAGCACAAGGCATACATAGTGTGTGTGTCTGGTCAGCAAGAGGACACTCTCCAGAAAGGGTTGAAAAGGCAAAATATTTTAGGTCCCGGCACAACCAGCCACAAACTCAAATCCACATGCAAATATCCCGCCCCCCCCCCCCCCCCCCCCCCCCCCCCCCCCCCCCCCCGCCCCATGGCAGTGTGCAAAGGTATTAGCCTTCAAGGCGCACTTGAAGAAATTATCATTGTGCTGCGAGGGAAGAAGAAAAGATCACAAGCTCCTACCTTTGCTGTGAAAGTTAAACAAGGGCTGCAATCTGCTTGGGAATTCTTAAGAGGAAATGACTCAAATGGGGGGAAGAGGCCACAGAAATGGTCGACCAGTAGTTTTTAGACCAGTGATTCTAGTCCAGAATTATTCTAAAAACGTGAAGTCTTATTTTAAATTCTTACTGTGGCACGTGAAAAATATTTTAATTTTTGCATATCAGAATCATCTTCATCTTTAGTGATATTCAGAGTTATGAAGGTTTACCAAAATTTGGAACACATAAAGCAAGTTCCCCACATCCCTGTAGAAAGTGGGGATAGATGAAGCGAACGGGTTCCTGGATCTTTTACCAGAAGCAATGGGCCTCTGTCAAAAACTATTTGCAAATTCCTCCTTTAGATGATTTTCTGGGGACCTGTCAGTCTCCTCTCAAGCTAAGCGTGTGTATCTTTCAAAGTTCGGGAAGGGTATCCCTGGATCATAAGGCGCATTCCACCAGGCTGCATGTGCATTCAGGACCTTGAACCTCATTCATTAGGCGGTAGCGAAGCAGCTGAGAAAAAACGGAAGTCAGGATGTGCCTTTCAAAGTACTGCAAGCTCTGAATTTTCATAATGGAGTTCTGGAAAAAGTAAGCCATTTGCCAAGAAAAGCCTTTCTAAGCCACATGAAAAAGGCTGTGCCGTAAGTATGCAGCCTCTTAGCATGAAATCAGTACCCACTCCACCCCAAGCTCTTGATCTTTAAGTAGGTTTCACAAGAAGCCTTCCTCGATTTGATCCTGGCATTGGCTACTGGAATGTTTTCTGTAGCAGTAAGTTGAAAAAACGGGCCCTCACCTCTACTGTCTCCTATCAGGAAAAGCCACCTTTTTTTCCCCCAACTATCTAGACCCGAGCATAGAGGATGTGCCTCCGTTAATTCCGAGGCAAAATGAGCGCCCCCTCCCCCTCGTCTTTAGGGAATCAGGGGCAGCATCCAGTCAAACTGCTGCAAAAGGTAAACCTCACTGCCACGTTTCCCCCAAGTGAAGCAACTGGATGGATCAGAAATGGTGGAGTTTAAAACGCGCTCTCGAAAGAATGTGCCTGGATGTTGGCCTCCGTCTTAAGGCTCTTCCTCTCCAGGCCCTCTCCTTGTAAATATCCAACGTGGCTGTCAGTAAGTTTAGCCTGAGAATAAAATCCCCCTCACTCCATCAAGAAATAGCTCCAAACTTAGAGTGTGTGCTCAAAATATTCGTGATGAAATCATAACCTTATATTTATAGTCTTTTGGATTGTGTATGACATTCTGTTTCCCATGGTGGTTTTCGTTGCAAGGGCCAGACGTGGAAAGCGGCCTCAGAGGATGACCGCGAGAGCATTAGCCTCAAGGAAATGCTGTTTATCGTCATTTAGAGCTGGATGGTCGTGTGACATCCCCCTTCTTCCCTGAGCCTTACCCACTGCCCAAGGTCTCCTCCCCCACCCCGTTCCCACATGGTCCCTGGTCTGATGGTCCCGTCTTGTCATCCAGGAAGAGTGAACTGGCCTTCCGAGTAGGAAGTGGGGTGGGTGCCTAAGATCATCCCCCGCCCCCTGCCTTCCTTCTGACCTTTCCTGTCCTCTAGACTTCCTCCCCATTTTCACTGAGGGAGATGGTGTGGATCTTAATGGTTGGAACTTGGTGGTTCTCTCCATGGCTGGGGGTCGAGGGCCCCATACAGCAGCACACCTGCAAAAAGCTTTTACTTCTCACCCGGGCTGTGGTGCAGGCTGATTGGTCTTTGGACACTGTAATCCTGGCAGATTCACGGGGCATCGAAGAGAAAAATTTCCACTCACAGACCCCATCTGTCTTGGAGATCTTATAGAAGGTCTCTCCCGATCCCACTGGAATGCGCACCAGGTCCTTGTGTTGGCCCTCCAGGGCATGGCTGGGTGGGTGCAGGGTATAGCTCAGGGCGTGTTTGGAAGATTGCTTTCTGCGGAGACACTGGATTCTCAAGACGTTCTGAAAGGCCTTTTTAAACTCTTGACTGGAGCATGGGTATATAATAGGGTTGATGCAGCTGTTTAGGTATCCGAGCCAAAACGCTATTTTAAAAACTGTTTCTGAGGGCTTGAAATCAGGGAAGAAAGACCCTAGAAGAAAACACACAGATTCATACACATTATTTGCAAGCCAACAGACCAATTGGCTAGGGAAACAAGCAAATAAAAGCACACACATACTTTCGTATCTCTAAAATGTTTCAAATGATTCCAAATGCACTTGGGTTTCTCATTTGACTGGCTAGCCCCTCTGAATGTAGCCCTTTCGTAGTATCCTCGGAGACCCTTCTCACCTGGTTCACGTGTGCAATACGTATTAAGGGAACCGACCCATCGGGTGGGTATGCACCAGTTCTCCATGATGAAACATCACGTGATGGCGGCGACGCAACTTTAAATAATAAGACGATGAAATTTAGGCTGAGTTGGCACATGCAAGTTGTTTTGACTGAATTTAAAAACAAGTTGGAATCCATTAAAATAATCCATATCGAAATGGGAATACCTAAATATGCCCTTTGTTCCTCGATGGGGTGTTATATAGACACAGCCTAAATAATTGCGAATCTCTTCTCTCCTGAGCAGGGGAGTTGTATGTTTTAATGAGAATCCAGCATGCACAAAATACTGGCTTTGCCAACTTTTGGACAGTGGTTTTCTACCACGCTGAAATTATGCCGATTATTTTTGATGCTGCCTTTTGAGGCCTCCCTGCTCGACATGCTGTAATGGCTGCCAAATGCTTGTCAGTCACTTGATCTTCAGGGTCTTCCAAAGCTTTCTGCCATTAATATATTTACTCTAACTGCATGCACTGCTTTCCTGCAACTGTTGCCCATTTTTTGTCCTCTTAAGTTGGGACCCGATGTCTCAAATGCTCCTTCCCATCCTCTTTACCTGTTCAAGTCTTATCCATTAATTTACACGGGAGGAACCAAGTTGCAGACCTCTTTACATCTTATACAGTAACGGTCATGTAGCTCTTGGTAGCACAGTGACAAAGCCATGGAGACTTAACTCATGAACAGTCTTAGGGGTTATCTTGTTTAATTTGTCAATTTTCAAATTTAAAAAATAATGATCAAAGAGGTTGTCGCAAGCTTCATGGATAATCACTAACGCAGGGATGGGTAAAGGACTCACGGTGTTCTTTATTCTCTGCACAACCTTTTTTTTGTTTTGCTTCAGCCTAAGATCTTGATTTCCTGTCTCTCTTTTTCTCTCTGCTTGACAGACCCATCAGAGTCATGACAGACTACTGGGTGCACTGAAAATCCACTCTGGCAAACGTTGTCTTGAAATTTAGCAGCGGATCTCACAACTACAAGCAAAAAGTGAACTTAAATATTGCAGAACCAAAGAAGACAAAATGGGACGGTGGTTATGGGAGCATTTATTACCTCTAAAACTTTAGGACCTATGTTCCCTTATGGGATCTCAAAATATACTGGAATAACACGTCTCTTGGGAAAGAAGATGGTGTATGGGGAGTGAAGTGTGCAGTTGGGGGAAGCGAAATTGGAGAGATGTGTTTTCAAGCTTCATTTGAGGGTGGAGAAAGTGGCCATTGCCAACATGACTGGTGGTTTTGTGTGAATACGGTCAGTTCTAGAAAAAAAAAATCATCTTAACATTATGATGCCTATATCGTCCACTATTTCTTTCTAACAGTGCCAGTGACATGATTAAGTGAACACTCTTCACAAAGACATGTCTTGGCCTGGGCTTAATGAGGATGTATGAACAGGGCACACCTTGTCTGGGGATCTCACCATTCTGTAAATCAGGTAGGCAGGGGAGTGTATTTCTCTTATTTGAAAAAAGTCAATAGCAAAGAAAAAATATATATGAATTGTGAATGTGAATGCTAATAAAGGGATTTGGGAACCCTGGAATTTCCCACAATCCCTTCGAGGTCACTATGCTCACAGAGCCCAGTTTTGCATTCATAAATCTCAATAAATCTCTTCCGTCCCTTGAACCTCCTTGAACTCCAGGCCTGGCGGACCTAGAGCTGAGCGCTTGGGCTTTCTCTATACTGGCCTTCCTGCTGTGTCCACAATTTAAGAGGTAAATACTGGTCTCCCCTTTTATGTGCTCAAAACACCATCTCCTCCCTGCAGCTAGGGTATAGGGTGAGACAGGGAGGTGGTTAAAATGCATTTACACCAAGATTGGAATGTCAGATGGTCTCCAGCTTTAATGTTCTGGACATATTGTCTTGGATAATTTAAGTAAGTCTCTAGACATTGGCTTTTCAGACTGATTGGGAGATTTTTCTGGACAAGAGGCCTTTTACATAAATGACCCCTTTTAATTTATTCCATTAAGTGTGTGACAGCACCTGGATGTATCTAAACCCAGTCTATCTGCCCATTCCCAATCTGACAATCCCACAGGAGCAGGTCGTGGGATCCACTTCTCCTGCTGGCGATGTTCATCCTCCCTTGGGGGTGATTCTCTTTCAGCAGCTGCTGGCGGAAATTAGGAGAGGTACTCACAACTGCACTTCCTTCGGGAACTTTCCAAAAAGGTGAGAAAAGCCAGCATGGGGTGTTTCCCTCCTTATTCACATCCTTCAATCTCTTTTTGCCGTTCATTTTTCCTCCCCTAGGAAGGGCAGATTATGCTCGGATCCGGCTTGGAAAACAGTTGGTGCTGCCTGGTCCCGAGTGGGGTCCCTTCATCCAGCCATCCTTCTCTGTCCAAACCTTCCCACTCAGGCACTGTCTTCTTGGCAATCCCCACTATTTCTATCCCCAGCTTCCATTTCTTCTCAGATCCCTTTCTTCTTGATGATGACGATGCTTTTTAGGATGGGAAGGCTCCTGGATCGTGCTACCTCCTGCTTTCCATCCACCATGGCGTGGGGCACCAGGGCCGAACCCACCGGTTGGGGGACCGACATCTCTGATCTGGGTGCCTCTGACCTGGGTACCTCTGACTAGACCATAAGCCCCATCTGAACCTGTGCTGTATCAGGGTTGCTCGCTCGGGGAGCTCTAGAACCCAGCACAGTGCTTGCATCTCGAAGGCCTCTTCCCAATAACTACTGATTGAATGGCCGACCCCTGTCCTCTCCATGATTCTGCTTCCTGGACATGGCCTGGCTTTCTTCTCTGCTTGACAGCTGTAGCCTTGTATTTCTCTTCTTGCTGGTGCTTTCCTTCTTCTGCTGCTCTTTTTTCTTTCCCTTTTTCTGCCCAGCTTCTGTTCAACCCTCTGGTTTTCTCTGTAATAGGGTTTCACTATCGTTTTCTCCTTGCTGCATCATCTGGTATCTAACACTGTAGTTTTTCTCATCGGGCTTCCTAGGAAGAGCCAGAGTTTTGAGTTACCCACGTGAGCATAGGGGCTTCTATGTCTCTTGTCTCCATTGGTTTCTTGTGTTCCTCAGCACTCCCTGTTCAGACTCCGCTTCAAAGGGAGCAAACTGCTCCCAGCTTACTTCTCTGAACACCTCCCCCTTCAGGTCAGGTCATCCCTTGCTTGTGCACCCGCCTGGGTAAAGTCTAGAGCTTTGGAAAAGCCTCGAGTCCCTAGGGACTCTTTCACCATTCCACTGAGTTCCCTTCCACCATTTGGTCCTGCTACAGAATTTCTGACTCTTTTCTTTTGGGGACTCTCCAAACATCTTGGTCAAATCAAACTTGATCAGATGAGTTCATCCCCAAACACCATTAACATCTGCACCCTTGAAGTGAATGTTCAGAATCCTCACCTCCACTGTCAAGGCCTCTGGATTTCAAGGGGAAATTGAAGCTGATGATTTCAAATGACACCATTTATGACTCGTCACTCAGTGTCCTCTCCATTGGGAACACGTGACCTTTCATTTCTGATCCAGGCTTCATCTGTAGGCTTATGATAGGGGACACTGGGAGCCATGGACATTAAGTCTTGGCCACTTCTAGTCACATTTTAGGTGTTTTCTCTCAATGCCCCCAACACAAGAGAAAACCAATTTTTCTGCCAGTGTTGTTCTCCTTAATGAGTTTTCTGCCAGCGCAGCTCACTCTAAAAGGCGGTGAGGATACAAATGGAGTTCTCAAATTCCAACCCAGCACTGGTAATTAGAAGCTTCCTCTGCAGTTCAACTCTCTCAGAATCAGGGTGACTTGGTATGGAAGCAGAAAGCTATGAGTCAGTCTTCTCAGTTCTTACCTCCCAGCTTCCATGCTTCATTTCACCCACCTGAAAACTTGACATTTACCTTAATGACAACTTTGGGAGACTCCGGGTTATGATAAGCCTTAATTAGCTGGAGTCACGGAATGCCAGAATGCGGAGACTGGCAGAAACGTAGAGCCTAGCCACCACTGCCTTCCTTCCTTAACAGATGAAGACGGTAAGGCCGAGGAGAGGAATGGTTCCCACAAAATCACCTGGCTCATTTGTGGTCCCGCCAGGCCCAGACCCAGATTCTGCTCTGCTTCACCCATTTCTGCTCCTGGCGTTGTGTGCCATTTAGCAACCCCACCATGGCACGGACGTGTTAATGGCAATTAGGTCCAGCTGTTGTCATAGGATGACGACAGGTCTTTCAGAGATAATGAGACGCAAAGGGGAGGAGAGCAGCACCATCAATAATGACAGCATTTAAAAACCCGTAAAGTACTCTTCAGACACTGGAAAAAAGCACAGTGGGCGATGATCTTGGAACAGCCCATCTGCAGGGTATCACATTCTGAAACTTGGGGTTTAGATGACTCCAATTAAAAAAACTGTGGACTCCAAAAGAAGCAGCTAATGTTATGTGACCATGGGAGAAAATGACCCTCATTGTTTCTCCCCGTCCAACCAGTGGTCTCTCTGTGAGTGTGGTACCAGTCTAATGTGACTGGTATGCATCCAATGAACAGAGGAGAGATCCGAGCTGTCCTACAAAGAGGCGGCCAGCTCCCCAGACCAGGAAGTCCCGGTCCAAGCAACATTCAGGCCAGGTCGGTTGGCATCTTCTTACCAAGAAGCAAACTCTGCCCCGTTGAACAAAATCCCAGCGAAAAGCTATAGGAATCAGAGGGTAAGCACAGGCCCAAGTTTCTTATCATCCCAGAATCTACCAGATGTCTCTGGGTTGGGCTCCCAGCTTGGCTGTCACAGTGACATGCCTGAGCCCTCCTGAGGTTCATCCAGGGACCACCTTTGAGCAGTCCTCAGCCAGACAGGCGTCTTTAGGTCACAATATCTAACAATGCTGGCCAGATGAACCATGAGCTGGAACCCCAGGCTCTCAACTTAAGATTCATGGATAGGACTCCCATGAAGTGAAATACAAGTCTGTGTATGTACGGAGATTCATTTTCCTGAGAAAAGAGGATTCAGCTTCCATTGGCTTCTCATTGTGGTCTCGGGGACACAAAAGTTGGCTAAGCCTGGCTCCCAGCCACTGAGAACCAGCCGTACCGCTGGCCGGTGTACCTCACTGAGCCCGTTCATCCTGATGACAACATTAAGCTTACAAATGGGGCAAGACGATGTTAGTTCAACACCTCTTTAGAAGGACCTGCTCTTTTCAATTTAACTGAGCTCTGGGCTTGCGCATGTTAGGGAAATGATATGGTTGCTCCTCTCAGAGAGTTAATATGTTGAGTCTTTTCTGAACTTTCTGGGAGGAAGCTGGGATAGCAGTCAAGCAGAGGAAGGCTGGAAGTGTGGCAGGGTGCAGTGAGTAGGGGAAAGATGCACACGGCACGGAACAGAAGAAACCTGGGGCGCTACGGGGACTGCCCAGTGCGGAGGGCAGTGCTGGCCCTTTTCCCTGTCCCCAGGGACTGGGGTACATTAGTCTCCGGTTTCTGTTGTCAAGAACCACTGTTTCTTCCAGCCCCGGCGAGAAAAGAGGTCACCTGGGGAGGCATTCTCTCATACCTCACAGTTCTGCAAGTGGGAGACACGTTTTTTAAAAAGTTAATTTATTTATTTTGAGAGAGAAAGCATGACGGGGGAGGGGCAGAGAGAGAGGGATTCTTTAGATCTGATGCTCAGGGCAGGCCTGATGGAGGTGAAATTTAAGTTTTGTTCTAAAGGATGAGAAACAGCTGAGTGTTCTAGGCAGAGGGAAGAGTTGATGCAAAGGCCCTGAGGCAGAAAAGCACCCCGCATGTTCCAAGCATGGGGAGAAGGTCAGTGAATCCCAAGGAGAGGGAATCCCAAACAGGCTCCACAAGGTCAGCACAGAGCCCGATGCGGGGCTCGATTCCATGAACTGCGAGATCATGACCTGAGCCAAAAATGAGAGTCGGACGCTTAACCAACTGAGCCACCCAGGCACCCCAATCAGGAGACACTCTTTATGAGACCCTTCTGGCTGGCCAAGTGTGGCTCTGCAGAATTAGGGATTTTACTCTGGAAGAGTCCAGGCTGCTCAAGTCAAAGCTCTACAAAAGGCTTCTCTCACCAGTTGTCAAAGCCCCAACCAGCATTTCTCCTTTCAGAAAAGGGGACTGGGTCTTCCAGATCACCCGTGTTTGGCCCCAACCCCCGCGATAACTCGGGGGAGAAGAACTTGTGTCCAGCTGTGTCAGACCCTAAAGAGCACCTCGTGCGGTGTGTTTCCTTTTGAAATGAATCCATAATTCAAACGCTTCCAAAAGCCAGCAAGATTTTTTTCCTCCTTTACTTCACAAAGCACAACTTGACTTTGGAAAATGCTAGCAATTACATGGTCTTGTTCTTTTACAGGTGGTTTCCTTAAAAGTGCTCTCCTTTCACGAACCAGTTTATTTCCCAAACGTTACCACGTTCGTTAGGGTCACCCTTGTTTCGGGTCTCCCGTCTGAAACGTCATCTCTCCACACAAGCTTCCTCCAACCACCCGGTCTGAAGAAGAGTAGTCCTCAGCCTGGCGTGGTTGCTTTCTTCCGTGGCGCGTGTCATGGTTTGTATGTTCTCAAACTTTTTTTTTTTTTTCTCGTGATGAGGACTCTTCAGATTTACTCTTAGCACCTTTCAAGTCTGCAATACAGTGTTATCAACTGTGGTCACATGCCGTACATCACAGCCTCTGACTTACTTGTGTTACAACTGGAAGCGTGGACGTTTTGACCCCGTCCCACGTAAGTTTTCTTTGATCGTCTTACCCTCCGGAGCGTGCAAGAGGCCCAGGCTGTTGTGCTTACTGGAGTGCCACTCCAGGGTCTGGTGCGGTGTCCGAAAGGAGGATGCGTACTTGACTCCTCCTCCTCCTCCTCTCTGCCTCTTACATTGCAACCGGTCCCCAAGCCTCACTGACGTTTGCCTTTGAAACACCTTTAAGACTTGCCTTTTCCCTCCACACCTGTCCCAGCACCCCTGCATTATGGAGGCAGAGCATGGAGCGTCTCTTCACTTCCAGCCTTGACCACTGTTAAGCCAACAGTGCCCGGTCATCACCCTGCAGCCTCGTCGGGACCAGGGACCAAGAAGGCGCGGATCGCTGTTTAAAGCTGGGTGAGCCACTCTCCCTTCCCGAGCCTCAGTTTCCACGTCTGTAAAATGAAAGGTTTGCACCAGGCCATCGTTGCCACCCCTTGCCCCCTATAAAAGCATTCAACGTCGAGGAAAACTGAAGTGGTCAAAAGTGAGATGGCATCTGTCTTTCTCTGCCTGACTTATTTCATTTAGCATAATACCCTCCAGTTCCATCCATCTTGCTGCAAATGGCCAGTCACTTGGTCAAGCGAGATGATTAAGGAACCCTGTGAGGGATCGCCGGAAGGGAAGACGGCAGACCGGAAGGGAGGGAACCCAAGGTTTGGGGCTAGGTTTTGCGGAGGACATCCTAATGTCCTTCCTGGAGATTTGTGTCTCAGCTGGAGGGGAAGAAGGGCTGAGAGGAGACATCCAAGGGCTGTGGTCATGAGATACACCCATGAGGGACACATGCAACATGGAGGCCCACCGATAGTGAGTCACACGGAGCAAGAATGGCATTTGCTCTTTGGCACGGAGCACAGCATGGTCAGCCTGCTGGCAGCTCCAGGGCCCCCATGCCCCTCGGTAATATGGGGGCTGCTGAGTGGCTATGATGCTGGTCACCTGGTCGTCTCCAAGGGGATGGGACAGAAAGAGAAGCAATGGCTGGAAGCCACGAGGAAAAATTTTCACAAATAACAAAAAGGAAGGGAGGAGTTCCAAAAGGCTCAGTAATACAGTTAAGGGAACCTCATAATGGTGAGATCTGTCAGGATGCGTGTTGTGAATTATCTTTGGGCTGATCACAAGATCAAATACAAGCTCATCACCTGTCACTCAAGGCCCTTCATCATTTGGTTTTCACCAGCCTTGCACAACCTCCTCACCCATTATCCATTCATGTAACAAATGATGCACTTAGCACCCTCAGTCAGACAGCCTTTTGTAGACATTGGAGCTAGAATGGTCAGGAAAATGCATAAGGTTCCCGTTCTTGGAGGTTACATCCTGTGAGTACTTCCAATAAATGCTCGTGAAATTGAATTGCGAATTTCCAACACCAAGGCTTTCTATTGGCCATGGCAGACTGTTCACCGTAATCTGGTTAATCTATCCACGTGATGATGGCTCTCCCCTTCATTCTCCTGCTTCTCTCTCAGGACTGTCCCTCTCCCCTACGTCCATCCATCTAGAATCCATTCAGATGGTCTAACTTCAAAGCTGTGTTCAAACTCCAGCTCATTCATGAACCCTTCCGCATGGCAGTCTATCTTGTCTTTTCCCCCATTCCTCCTAATCACTGGACCTCACTGCTTTTCTCTATAGCACTCATCACCACCTTCTTTTTTAAAATAAAATATAATTTATTGTCAAATTGATTTCCATA
Source organism: Prionailurus bengalensis (assembly GCF_016509475.1). NCBI lineage: Eukaryota > Metazoa > Chordata > Mammalia > Carnivora > Felidae > Prionailurus > Prionailurus bengalensis. The sequence continues at coordinate 31,397,942 of NC_057344.1, read as the reverse complement.
CAACACCCAGGTCTCATCCCAACAGGTGCCCTCCTCTGTGCCCATCACCCACTTTCCCCTCTCCCCACCCCCATCAACCCTCAGTTTGTTCTCAGTCCTTAAGAGCCTCTTATGGTTTGCCTCCCTCCCTCTCTGTGACTTTTTTCTCCCCTTCCCCTCTCCCCTGGTCTTCTGTTAAGTTTCTCAAGATCCACATGTGAATGAAAACATATGGTATTTGTCTTTCTCTGCCTAACTTATTTCATTTAGCATGATACCTTCCAGTTCCATCCATGTTGCTGCCAATGGTCAGATTTCATTCTTTCTCATTGCCAAGTAGTCTTCCATTGTATATGTAAACCACATCTTTATCCATTTGTCAGCTGATGGACATTTAGGCTCTTTCCATAATTTGGCTATTGTTGAGAGTGCTGCTATAAACATTGGGGTGCATGTCCCCCTATGCATCAGCACTCCTGGGTCCCTTGGGTAAATTCCTAGCAGTGGTTTGCTGGGTCATAGGGTAGATCTATTTTTAGTTTTTTGAGGAACCTCCACACTGTGTTCCAGAGCGGCTGCACCAGTTTGCATTCCCACCAACCGTGCGAGAGGGTTTCCGGTTCTCCACATCCTCGCCAGCCTCTATAGTCTCCTGATTTGTTCATTTTAGCCACTCTGACCGCTGACTCATTTCTATACTTATTTCTTTCCCCCCAGCTTTTCTTGAATACAAACTCCCTGAGGGGCAGAAGTTCCTGCCTTTCCATTTCGCTGCTGTTTCCTCAACACCTCTGACAGTTTATGGCATACGGTAAGCCATGATAAACACCAGTGAACGAGTGACATGTTCAATCCTTACGGTTCTAGTCTCTCTAAAGACACACACCGCTTCTTGTCCCTCACATCTCCCTCAGTGATGAACACAGTTCTCAGTAAATGCTGCATTAGGGGCTGACACTTGTTGATGGGAGAAAATGGCATTTTGAATCAAACTCCGGCTTCAATTGCTCACAGCTGGAAACATGCTTATGTGGAGAAAGCGGGCCGTCTTAACTCGCATTCCAACACTTTATCTTCCCCATCTGTGAGGCGCTCATATTTACATAAAAACAAAACCATTCTACAAATAATTTTGTACAGCTAAGTCGCAGGCACTTCATGAAATTATTACTTCCAGTACTTATAAAGATATTTTATGGGGTCTTGTAGGCAACGTCGAAGCCTGTAATTACGACAGCAGCCTCTCATATTCGTAGGATGCAAATCCAAGGCCAAACACCACAAATCCGACGCGGTGACATGAACGACCCAAATCGGTCACCCAGGGAGGAAGCACGGGAGTTTCTCAGCACGATGTCCCTTCCTTCACATTCAGCTTAAAGGCTCAGGCAGGTTTCATTCCAGAGTCTTGCCAGAAAGGACATGGGTGAGTTGGCTGGTGCTTTTGTAGTAAGAGGTAAACAGGCGAGCAGGCAGATGGACTTTGGGTTCTGGACTGCCTGTAAAGAGGCCAAATCCGAGTTCTCCGGATAATTCCCTACTTGGAAATGACACACTAGGTCCTCTCACCAGGTCACCCAGAGGTATGTGCCCTGATACTATGGCCATCCTCCAGGAATATCATCTAGCTCTGTCTAAGGCAGAATCTGAAGAATACTTTGATCTCTATTCCCAGCTCTGGCATCCCCCCCGCCCCTGCCCAAGGTAAGCCAGGGAGCAGGGTTGTGTGTGTGTGTGGGGGTGCTGTGGACCCCTGCCACCTCTCCCCAGTCCTAGGCTCAAGCTTGACCAGACCAGCTGAGTGCCTCACTTCCACCAAAAACAGGGGGTATTCGAACTGACGTAACATACATGCATAGGTATTTTAATAGCTTGTTTTCAAATATACAGTGTCTTTTGGGAAGCTATAATATGGCTTCTAAATACAGCTGGGCAAACCAATTTTAAAATGCAAAAGGGATTGGAAACTTTTTCTCTTTAATTTGAAAAGGCAATAGGGGGCGCCTGGGTGGCCCAGTCGGTTAAGTGTCTGACTCTCAGTTTTGGCTCAGGTCATGATCTTGGGTCATGAGTTGGAGCCCCGCATGGGGCTCCATGCTGACAGCACGGGGCCTGCTTGCGATTCTCTGTCCCCACCGTCTCTCTGCCCCTTCCCTGCCTGCTACCTCTCAAAATAAATAAATAAGCTTAAAAAAATAAAAAATAAAAAGGCAATAGAGTATGGCACTGTTTTAATTACAGACATCTTTGAAACAAAGAACTGACCATGCTTCTGTCTTTCATAATAGATGCAATATTGAGAAATCTCAGTTTTGCTGGCAGTGGACAACCTCACTCTTTTCCAACTTGGGCAAACCTTCTGTAGTCGCAACTGAGAACCGTCTGATATTCAAACAGGGGAGAAAACCATCGGGGAAGCTCGTCCATTTCCATGGTTTCGATTTCCTTCTTTGCCTAGACGACTGTCAAACCTCTATCCTAGGGCATATCTGGCTCCTGAGCTCCAGTTCTGCATATACAACTATTACTGGACATCTTTCCTGATGTTTCCAAACAATTTCATCCTTAACATAACCAAACGGAACTCACTGTCTCTCACAAAACCTGCTGTTCCTTCTCTCCTCCATCCATCCTCAGTAGATGGCACCCTTTCCCCTAAGCTGTCCCAGCTGGAAGCCCACTATCACCCTCAACCTTTCAGTCTCCCACTCCTCTGTGACATCCCGCAATCTCCCAGTCCAGACTGCTGAAACTTCTTTCTCCTTGTTGCCATCCATCCTAGTCCAGGCCACCGTCATCTCCAGCTAGGACCATCTGTTCAGCTCACTAATTTCCAGCCTTACCTCCTTCCAACCTACTGTCTACACTGTAGCCGGAGAGATTCTAGGAAAGCAAACTTGATCATCAATTCCTTGATCAAATCATTTCAATGACTCTCCACTGAATTCAAGATCAAGTTCAAATTCTGTACTAGCACTTATGAAGTCCACAGGTTTGGGAGACTTTGCTAGATAACTAGTTAGTAGAGATGGTGACCCAAGTGCCCAAAGACTCTAGTTAGTATTACAGAGAAGTAGAAAATTATAACCAACAGGAGTTGAACGTCTGCATAACTGTTAACTGACTGATACGGTATCTTTACTTCACTAGGATGTGGTTAGGGGTCACAGTGGTTGACGTATCATAGTTTAATCCTAAGAAATAAATATGTGGCAACCAGAAGAAACCATGCCCACTAAAAAGTCTCCCTAAGGCCAGAGAAGAGAAACCACTCATGAATTTTTAACTGTCCCAGAGGTTGTGATGACAGTGGTTCAGAAAGTTCTGCAAAATTCCAGAGTCAGGAATAAAGATGCTTGAAAAATAAACAAGGAAAATGGTGAAGAAGAGCCAAAGACAGGGGCAAGTGTATTTGGGGCAGCCCGAAAAGAACCAATCCTTGCTGTGTGTTGTGATGTTCCGTTACCAAAAACAGTGCCATTTCTAGGGAAAGGCTGCTCCCAGCTGTCGTGATTCCCCTCTGAAATGCCCACGCTGTATTTGCTCAGATTAGGTGATTAATTCAGAACACATCTGATAAGTACAAACAATAATTTCTGGATGTGCTACTTGGACCCAGAGCCTTCCCGAGCACCTCCAGCACAGCCGGGCTCATTCCCTGGGCAACCGTTAGAGCCACAGGACTTTTACCTGGCTGTGGTTGTCAATTTGTCTTTCATCCATAGACACATTTTCACGGGAAGAGAAGAAAGCTCCCGTAGTTTGTCAAAATGAAACTAATGATAGATACTTGGGGGGGGGCGCCTGGGTGGCTAAGTGGGTGAAGCATCTGACTCTTGGTTTCGGCTCCGGTCGTGATCTCACAGTTCGTGAGTTCGAGCCCCGTGTTGGGCTCTGCGCTGACAGCGCGGAGCCAGCTTGGGATTCTCTCTCCTCCTCTCTCTGCCCCTCCCCTGCACGCGCTGTCGCTCTCTCTCAAAAAATAAACAAACTGTAAAAAAGAGAAAATAATGACCCTCACTGTTTTTGCATATTCCAATTTGATTCTGGTGAGGCAGAGGTTAGCTCCACGTTGTGCCTCAAGACAGGTATCAGTGTTAGCGAGTGGATGGCACAGAAACGTGTTTGAACCTGGAGGCTCCGGCAGGCTTCCATTTTCCTAGTTTTTTTTTTTTTTTTTTTTTCCCATAAGACTCAGATTTATCTAGGAATTTCTAAAGAGGGCGGCCACTAGGGGCAGGGAGGCCAACTAGGAGACCAGGACATTGGTCTGGGTTCGACTTCCGACCAATGGCTAGAAGCTGGAGGAAGGCAGATTTGGGGTTTCCTGGAAGTTGTTCTTCCCATCAATGGAAGCATCCTGGAATACCCATCCCTGAGGTGTCATACTGGGGATTCAAGCATCATAAAACATCCTATGAAGATATTCCTAAAGGTACATTCTAACCCTGAAGTTTTAAAACTTCCGAAGAAAGCCAACACCACTGGGGAAGGAAAGTTGGTTGTTCTGAACGTCTTGCTTCCTTTCCAATGTGGCAGTAAAGACATTGTGCACCAGAAGCATTTTAAGAGGTACACACATATAAGGGTATGGACACGTCACTGGATCTGACAAATGATTTGCTTAGCATGACTTACATTTTTCTGTGAGTGGGACTAATCTACCTACGTTTCAAGAATTCCTAAATTTTATTCACTAGCTACTTGGGATCCAATATACACATTTTGATCTAAATTGTTGTTGAAGTCATTTGTAGCCACCTCCTGTAAACTCTCGAGGCACCTGACATCTGGGCTACAAATGGATAAGGATGCAGAAAGGGTAAGACACTTGCTCAGGGTTGCAGAACTGGTGAGTGGGAGGACTAGACTAATAACTCTGGTCTTCACTTCAGAATCTTTCCATTATTAATCCATTAAGATTTTTCATTGCAAGAGTAGACATATGTCCAATTACTTGGGAGCTCTCCGAGAACTGCCTCTAAAAAATATGGACCCTTTGTTTTTTTTTTAATTTTTAAAATGTTTTATTTACTTTTGAGACAGAGAGAGACAGAGTATGAGCAGGGAGGGGCAGAGAGAGAGGGAGACACAGAATCCGAAGCAAGCTCCAGGCTCTGAGCTGTCAGCACAGAGCCCAACACGGGGTTCAAACCCATGAACCGTGAGATCATGACCTGAGTCCAAGCTGGATGCTTAACCAACTGAGCCACCCAGGCCCTCCAAAAATATGGACACTTTCAAAATTAATATCTCGGTAGCTAGCATTTGGATATCAAGTGTATACTTTGAGGTCCTTGTTCACTTTTTGAGCTCATGACCCACATATGCATTTCTACTTAGATATCTACAGGAGCTTTGATATTAATGTATGTACAATGACACTCTCTAATCTGCTTGTCTTCTAGCATTCCCTATCTCTAAAAATGATTATTAACATTCACTCACTTGTTTGTGACCAAAACTTGGTCCCAGTACCTTGTTCTTGATATCTCCAGTAGATTATACCACCTAATGTCATCCAAGCCTTTCCACATCTCTCTATATCCACTGCCATGGCCTAATCTGTCACCTGTAGGATCCCTGTCATTGGTCTCCTGCATGCATGCATAATCCTCTCTTTTCTTTAGGATGACCTTTATGAAATGCAACTCCAATTCGGTGACATCTCTGCTTATATGTCTCAACTACTTCCCAGTGCTCTTAGATAAAATCCAAAAGCACTAACATGGTTCATCAAGTCAAATGTTCTGGTCTTCCTTCCCTCTTCTGTCCTGTCTTGCATACCTTCCTTGACTCCTCCTCTGATCACTCTGATCTTCTCTGGATTCATGGAATGCTTCTCTGCCCCGGGACCTTTGCACTTCCTGTTCTCTTTGCATGGAATATTATCTCCATTTCTATCCCCTTTGCAGTGCTAATTCCTCTTCATCCTTTAGGTCTTTGCCTAAATCCCAGTTCTTCAGGAAAACTATCTGTGATCTCCTTCTGTACATTCGCATACCCCAGATTACAGGCTAAGAGAAGTTCTCTTGTTTAATGCTACCAAAGCATCCTATGCTTTTCATTCATTGTACCTGTCACACTTATTTTTGTAAGATTACATGTGTATCGATTTGCTTAATGTCTTTCCCTATACATATAACTTTCATCAAGATAGGAATTGTAGTTGGTGCATTGTAGGTGCTTAGTCAATATCTGTTCATGAATAAAACTGACATTCATCGAACACTTATTACATGCCAGACATCACGCAAGTTATTTCCCAAACATTATCCCATTTAATTCCCCTGTACAGCCCTATGTGAATACATTATCAACCTCATTTTACAGATGAAGAAACTGAGGCTCAAGGAGTTTAACTGACAACTAAAGGAAATGTCTGGGCTCAGATTCAAATCCAGGCTTGTCTGATACCAAAGCTCATGCTTTTAACCCTCAGATTATGCTGCCTTAAGAGTCAGTCTGTGGGGCGCCTGGGTGGCTCAGTCGGTTGAGCGTCTGACTTCAGCTCAGGTCACGATCTCACGGTTTGTGAGTTCGAGCCCCGCGTCGGGCTCTGGGCTGATGGCTCAGAGCCTGGAGCCTGTTTCCGATTCTGTGTCTCCCTCTCTCTCTGCCCCTCCCCCATTCATGCTCTGTCTCTCTCTGTCTCAAAAATAAATAAACATTAAAAAAAAATTTATAAAAAAAAAGAGTCAGTCTGTGTTTTACCGGCTTTATAGCGAAATTAGTGCACAGTGTTACGGTACTCAAAGTTCAGTACAAAAACAATCATCTGAGTGGCAAAGAAAATTAATCACACATTTCATGTACTATTTTTCAGAAAGCAGAGACATGTAGAACTCAAGTGATTAAAATAGAAATCCATTCTTGAGTGTTAATAATTTTGTTTGTTCAGGATAGACATGGTTGGCCATGTGAAAAACCACAAACACTATATTCTGTCAAAGAACCTTTTGATAAAACTCTATTAATAAAGTTTGCTTAAAAACAATCAGGTAAGATTAGGTCAGAAGGTGGGCCTGACCACTTGTAAAGAAACACCAGACAAAGTCCAGCCTACAAGGAGAACTGAGATCCTTCAACACGGAGCATAAAGGGGAAAGTGAAGGACAGGAGATGGAAATAGTCACCATCTATCTTGCTGCATAAAATTACTGATTCCTGCCACAGGCTTTTGCCACTCTGTGTTCCCTGGGAAAGAAATCCTGACAGTTCACTTACAAGTCCACTGCTGAGAGCAAGTTTCTTCCCTTGCCTGTGCCTCAGTTCCCACATACTTGTGGGCATGGTGTTGGGTTGTAAGCATTCATTACATCTGAGCTGTATCTTCTTCCATTGTACCAACTCTGCATCTTTCAGAGTATCCTGGTTATTCATTGTGTCTTCACCTGGTCTATTTTTAACCTGCAGGGAGACTTCTCAAGGTCAGAAACCAGCTGTTCTGAGTATCTGTGATGGGTCTATCTTCGTAGTGAGATGTGCCTGGACTTCCTGTTCTGGCTCTAAGGCTTGGGCCACCTGTGAGCCCTCCTTGATAGCCTGTGGACTCCATTATCTTCTTAAACCATGACCAACCAGGCTGCTCTGAGATCCCCAAGTACTTCGAGTACCTTATTCAGTGTACTGGGGAAAAGGTACATTCCCATTGACATATGTTCACGTTTCTTGGATAGCCTGTTGTCCAATAATACTTAATTTTGGTTACAAAAAAGAAAGGTAATTTTGTTCACCCGAAGGTTTTCTTGGACCAGCTTGAGTCCTATTAGGCAAACGATAGGTGCCTGTCCAAGGTGTGCTGTGTCCAGACCGGAGCTAGGGCCACGTATTACTTACACCGCATTTCTCTCTGGCACTCTTTCCCCGTGAAGGGACATCTGGCCTTTCTATTACACGAGGCCCTTCTGTTTCCTGCTTTTGTCTGTTGTAGATGAAAGGCTCCTAGGAGTTAGATATGGTTTGATTTTGTTTTTAAGGTTTTAAGGCTTTTAAAGTTTCCCGAGCTCATAATACCTACCAGAGTTCTTCAGAACACAATGAAGGGGATGGTGGTGATTTTAGGAGTAATGACTAGAATAGCAGATGAAATTTACTGAGCATGTTCGAGTTTCTGGCTTCATATTAAGTGCATGACCTCGTGCTTTGCCTTATCACACCCTGTGAGGTGTATACTGTTTCTCCCCAGTGTACAGACGAGGTAACTGGAACTTAGGGAGTTTAATGAGTTGCCAAAGAACCATCAGCCAGTGAAGCTGAGTTCTAACCCAACTCTGCGGGGCTCCGGATCCTGCACGGCACCACCTAATACCGAACTTGCTGTAAATCTGCACTGCCTGCTGTCTGGCTTCTCTGCGGCTAAACGGTACTCAGTGTTTACCACTGAATTCCCGCAGGCAAAATGAGATCCTGGTTTAGACACCAAAAATGAAGCAGTATTGAATCCATTATTAAGAAATTTCTAGAAACTTCTTAACATAAACATTTATATTCACTTTCTTTTTCGAATTAGTTTGTGTTTGGACACTAAAATAGTTTGAGAAAGATCATAGCGGGGCACCGGGGTGGCTCAGTCAGTTGAGCGTGTGACATCAGCTCAGGTCATGTCCTCACAGTTCATGAGTTCGAGCCCCACGTCGGACTCTACGGACAGCTCAGAGCCTGGAGCCTGCTTCGGATTCTGTGTCTCCCTCGCTCTCTGCCCCTCCCCCGCTCATGCACTTCTCTCTCTCTCTCTCAAAATAAACCTTGAAAGTATTTTTTTAATAATAAAAAAGAAAAAAAAAGAAACATCATAGCAAGTATGTTAAAAAAATATTGTGTAAAAAAATTGTAAAACTGGGGTGCCTGGGTGGCTCAGTCCGGTAAGCGTCTGACTCTTGGTTTTGGCTCAGGTAGTGATCTCACAGCTTCGGGTGTTCGGTCCCGCATCAGGCTCTGTGCCGGCAATGCACAGCCTGCTCGGGATTCTTTCTCCGTCCCCTGCTGCCCCTCACCCCCCATGCTGGCTCTTCCTCAAAATAAATAAATAAACTTAAAAAATTTTTTCAACAATGCTACAACTAACACACGCTCAGCGTGCACACTCTGTACCATCTGTAATCACGGCGCCCACGTACACGCGTGTGAACGTGCACACACGCGAAACAAAAGTCAAACTGTTATGCTATGATCTAGAAATAAGAACACACTTTAAACAACCGGGACTGTATTTATAGCACACGCTTTTGTGACCATACTTTTTCCACTTACTGTATCATGAACATTTTTCTACTTTATTTTTACCCCAGAACACTATTTTTCACAGCATCGTAAAGTATTTCATCATGTAAATATAATAAAACTTATTTGTCTACCCTTCCTAATTTGAAGTTTTGGTCTTTCCAAGTTTTCTCTATATAAATAACTATAAAACAAATGCGTGGGTAGGTTTGGAAGGCACATTACGGAGGATTTTCTCAAGACAAATTTCTAGAAAAAGAAATCTGGGTCATATGATAAGAGATTTTTGTATGTTTTTTTGATACATACAGACTTAGTTCTCTCTGGGGAAGAGATGTCTTTTTGCTCTTGTACCCCTAATAAAAAAAAAATAATGGCGGGGCGCCTGGGTGGCTCAGTCGGTTGAGAATCCGACTTTGGCTCAGGTCATGATCTCGCAGCTTGGGAGTTCGAACCCCGTGTCAGGCTCTGTGCTGACAGCTCAGAGCCTGGAGCCTGCTTCGGATTCTGTGTCCCTCTCTCACTCTGCACCTCCCTCACTCATGCTCTGTCTCTCTCAAGAATAAATAAAAAACATTAAAAATTTTTTTTTAAATAATGGCAATATGGTGATGACAATGACAATGAACTATAACGAGTGTCTACTATGTGCTAAAACATTGTGCTAGTTTTTCATGTACAGGTGCTCCATGAGATTGGGTGCCAAGAAGCCCATTTCACAGAAAATATCGCTTCTCCTCATCGGAGTAAAGAATTAAATCCCCGCCAAGGACTACAAGGAGCTGGCCTCTGCCGTTTGGCAATAAAGTATCTCATAGCCATGCTGAACCTCTTTGTTATTTCTCAAACTGCCAAGATTTCCCAAACTCAAAGTCTCGATGCTTGATTTTCCCTTCTGGGGATGCTCTTCCCTTGGGATCGCCTGTCTAGATCTTTCTCTTTTATATCCCTCCTCTGAGATGCTTTACCTGAGCATATTATCTAAGGAATACCTCTTTCACCGACTCCCCCTTACCCCCCACGTCAGGATCCCTGTCACATGAGCTCATGTTATTCCTTTTTATTCCCTATCAACTCTTGTCACTTTCTGAAACATTTTTCTTTTTTTCCCCTTTTCTCCAACTTTTTATTTAAATTCCAATTAGTTAACATACAGTGTGATGTTATGAAATATTTTATTTTTATATCTATTCATTTTGAGAGAGAAAAAGCGAACGAGTGGGGAGGGGCAGAGATAGAGGGAGAGAGAGAGAAACCCAAGCAGACTCTGTGGTGACAGCAGAGTCTGACTCGGGGCTCAAACTCATGAACTGTGAGATCATGACCTGGGCCAACATCAAGAGTTGGACGCTTAACTGACTGAGCCAGCCAGACGCCCCAATATCATGAAATATTTTTAAATTGTCTGTTCCACCAATGAAACGTAATCACTCTAAATGCAAGGAGCACAAGAAAAAGTCCTGGTAAACAAAAAGAACTCAATACATGCTTGCTGGCTGTACGAATAAATAAATGTCTGTGTGAAAGAACAGCGAGAAAGAGCCATCAATATTGGAACCCAGATCCGCTTCAAAAATGCTTGCTTTTAGCACTGCAGCACACAGAGAATGCCTACCCCACCCCCCTCAGCAGCAGGAAGTACTCATTTTCTCTTGGCCAATATGACAGGTAAAATATGATCTTTTTACATTTTATTAGTCACTTGTATTTCTTGTACTTTGCAAATTGCCTGTTAATTAGTTCTGCCCATTTCCCCATTGGGTGGTCATCTTTTCTCATCATTTGTAAGATGGAATGTTAAATATTTCTTTGGGAGGTAAGAATAATACTTCAGAAAAGAACATACAATTAGCGCGACAGGGATAAAAGTCATTTAATGAAATTTATCACCAATCCCTGATAAAATTCTCTTAATGTTCCATCACTGGAAGGATGACCTCCGAGCAGCACAAAAACATATCAAGTTCTATGATAATAGCTAAATGTGAGATATACTAAAGTCACTGCTTTCTCAGTAACTCTCTTTGCCTCAGCTTCCTTTTATATTAATGCTTACCTCATGTTGTGATAATCAAATGAGCTAATATTGGATTAGTCCTTGGCACATAGAAAGTTCAGACACATTGATTTACTACTACTTAATCCTATGAAACATACAAAAATAAAATAATAAATTTATAACTATTTGTTAACTAAAGTTTGTATTTTTAGTATAGCCATGCTCACCCTTTGAGGAGCAAAATGAATTATTACAAAGATGCTCAAATATATCAATTGAAAAGACAAACGCAAATGACGTAAAGTCCTGCAGAAAAAGACAAAATCTCATCATCTTTTCAGCCTACGGTGCCGGAAAAACTGAACATCTACACACAAAAGGTGAATCAAGACATAGACCTTACGCTCTTTACAAAGTTTAGTTCAAAATCCATCACAGGCTTCAATGTAAAGCACAAAACTATAAAACTCCTAGAAAACCACATAGGAGAAAATCTAGATGACTGGGTACGTGGTGACTTCTTCGTTATGACACCAAAGGCACAATCCATGAAAGTAATGATTGTCAAGCTGGGTTCCATTAAAATTAGAAATGTCTGCCCTGCCAAAGTCGATGACAAGACAATGTGGTGACAAGAAAACAGACTGGAGAAATATTTGCAAAAGGCACAGCTGATAAAAAACTGTTATCCAAAATATACAAAGAACTCTTAAAACTCAGCAAGAAGAAAAACAATCTAAGTAAAAAAAAAAAAAAATGGGCTAACGACCTTAACATACATCTCACCAGGGAAGATACACAGATGGCCAACAGGCATATGAAAAGATGCTCTGCACCATATGTCATTAAAAAAAAATCCAAATTAAAACAACAGCGATACCCCTACAGACGTACTAGACTGGCCAAAATCTGAAACATCGTCATGCCAAATGCTGGCAAGGATGTGAAGCCACAGGAATTCTCATTCATTGCTGGTGGGAGTGCAAAATGATACAGCCTTTTGAAAGACGGTTTGGCTGTGTCTTACAGAACTAACCACACTCTTACTATACGATCCAGGACCTCTGCTCTTTGATATTTAAAAAAAATTTTTTAATGTTTATTTTTGAGACAGAGAGAGACAGAACGTGGGGGAGAGGCAGAGAGAGAGGGAGACACAGAATCTGAAGCAGGTTCCAGGCTCTGAGCTGTCAGCACAGAGCCTGACACGGGGCTCGAACTTGTCAACTGGGAGATCATGACCTGAGTTGAAGCTGGACACTTAACTGACTGAGCCACCCAGGCACCCTGTGCTCCTTGATATTTACCTGAAGAAACTTAAAACTTATGTCCACACAAACACATGCACATGAATGTTTACAGAAGATTTATTCGTAATTGTCCAAATATAGATGCAACTAAGATGTCCTTCAGTAGGTAAATGGATAGATTGTGCATCCTGCACAGAACAGTATTCAGTGCCAAAAAAGAAATGAGTGATCAAGCCATGATAAATCATGGAGGAATCTTAAATGCATATGGCTAAGTGAAAGAAGCCAATCTGAAAAGGTTGCATGCTGTATGATTCCAAATACATGATATTCTGGGAAAGGCAAAACTATGAAGACAGTAAAAAGATCAGCGGTCGCCATGAGCTAGAGGCAAGGGTAGGATAAATAGGTGGAACACAGAGGATTTGAGGGCAGTGAAACTATTCTGTATGACATTGTCATGGTGGATACGTGTCATTACAAATTTGTCCAAACCCTATAGAATGTAAATACCAAGAGTGAACCCTGATGTTGACTATGGACTTTGGGTGATTATGATGGGTCAATGTACATTTATTAATCACAACAGATGTACCACGGGTGGGGTTGTTAATGGCGGAGGGCTATGCATGTGTGAAGGGAGGGTGTATAGGGGAAATCTCTGTAGTTTCTCCTCAATTTTGCTGTGAACCAGAAATTACTTTAAAAAATAACCTTTTTATTAAAGAAAGCAAAGACTCTCAGAGTTAAAAATAGAAATATATATGGTTCATGAAAGAACCCAAATACAAATGAAATAAAAAACAAAATACCATTGTGTGGTTAAAAAAACCGATATGCTTTGGAACTATATACTAAGCCAAGGCAAAAATAACCTGGGGCAGCAATATTCATATCAAACAATGAATTCAAGCCATAAGGAATTTCATGGGATAAGTAGGTTTCTTTTATGTTGATAAAAGGAATAGTTCCCAATAAAGCTGTATTTGTTAGCTTTTATGTATGAAATGATACTGGATGCATATCATTGAATATGTATTGAATACATTGAATATGTATCATTGGATATGTATATAGATTTCAAAAGCTCTTAGGGGTGCCTGGGTGGCTCAGTTGGCTAAGCATCTGACTCTTGATTTCGGCTCAGGTCATGATCCCAGGGTCATGAGATCGAGCCCCACATGGGGCTCTGCACTGGCTATGGAGGCTGCTTAAGATTTTCTCTCTCCCTCTGCCCCTCCCCAGCTCATACATGCGCATGCTCTCTCTTCCTCTCTCCCTCTCTAAAAAAGCTCTTAGACAAAACCAATAAAACTATACTCAGAGTAGAATGACTAAAATATAGACACAGCAAAGTATCTACTGGTAATTTTTGAGTAGAAATCAAAACTACAATGACAGGCAACCGAGAAAATACTTTTAAAAGGTGAATTTCATGTACTTTTCATGTGCCACAAAATACACTCTCCTTTTGATTTTTTTTCAAACATTTACAAATGTACAAAAATCATTCTTAGTTCACAAGCTTATGGAAAAAAGAGGCAGGTTGGATTTGGCCCGTGGGAGCAATAGTTTGCTAACAACTAAAGCAAAAATTATCTCTCACTTTAAGGGGAATTTGTGTGAAAGCAGAAGAAGGGTTTCTTTCTGTCCCTTGATTATTAAAAATGTTTATTATGAACAAGACAAAGATGTCTAAAATTATAACTAATGAGTGATGTTCTAGAAGATTACATCAATGCCTTGAAAGAAGAAAAGAAACAGGAGCTATAAATAATAGGAGAGAGGGGCGCCTGGGTGGCTTAGTCGGTTGAGCGTCCGACTTCAGCTCAGGTCATGATCTCAAGGTCCATGAGTTCGAGCCTCGTGTCGGGCTCTGTGCTGACAGCTCAGAGCCTGGAGCCTGCCTCGGATTCTGTGTCTCCCTGTCTTTCTGCCCCTCCCCTGCTCGTGCTCGGTCTCTCTCTCTCTCTCTCTCTCTCAAAAATAAATAAACATTAAAAAAATAAAAAAATCATATTTCCTAGTTTTGACTACTAAAAAAACCTAGAGAAAATGATCGATGCAAGTTTTAATAACCACCCCACTAGATAGTGTCACCTAAATACTGTTTTCCACTACAAAGAACGAAGGATTCTTAGAGAGACGGCTGATTCCAGGTCTGGTCAGGAAACACAAAGCACACGTGGGGTGGTCATGACAGACTACTGGATCATGTCATAAGTACTCAGGAACTAGCCTCAAAAAGTTACCACTAGCCAAAGTTGCCACACTTTGAGACTCAATAAAGATTTAAAACGCATTAATCATCCCAATAAAGATTAATAACGTGCTTCAAGCCAGAAGTTTTAATGATGCCGGGCACGGGGATCCTCACTGATTACCTTTGTGGGATGCTAAATATCCACTTTATTCTTTTTAAAATTGGGAAATAGGTAAGGAAGCCAGGATTTATCCTGGTTTTCTGGTAAAATCTACATCGCAGTGAATCAAATAGTTGATGAGTGAAAGTTGCTCCTTATAGGTGTTTTCAAGCTATAAAAAATGAAGATAGAATGACAGAGTTAGGATGTTGCCATTTTGCAATCTAAATAAATAAACTGAATTGATCGATCTAGGCTATGGTCTTCCTTATTGATATCTTAAGAGAGTCGATAAAACATTATGTGCCTCCTGATGGAAGTATATACCACTTAAGAGTTAATTTTTTTTTAATTTTTAAATTTTTTGTTTTTTAGTGTTTATTTTTGAGACAGAGTGAGACAGATCATGAGTGGGAGACAGGCAGAGAGAGAGAAGGAGACACAGAATCTGAAGCAGGCTCCAGGCTCCGAGCTCTCAGCACAGAGCCTGACGCGGGGCTCAAACTCATGAACGACAAGATCATGACCTGAGCCAAAATCGGACGCTTAACCGACTGAGCCACCCAGGCGCCACAGGAGTTAATTTTTACAACAAATCAACATCTGAGAAAACCTTCTGGGATCTAAAGCCTGACCAATTTCCATGAACTATAGGGGGAAAGGAGCACATTAAATGGCACCACAGGGATGAAGTCAGCAAAATCTAGACTAAGGAAAACTATTTGTTCAAATAAAATAAAGTAACAATTTCAAGGAAAGGAAAAAAAAATGAGATCAAGGGGAAATTTGTAGAATAAAAAAGACTTAAGAAACATAAAGGCATCTCACAATATATAGACCTTATGAAGATATCAATTTAAGCAAAAAGATTCTAGAAGTATTATAAGAAAATTGGAGAAATGTGAACACTAATTCAATATATTGATAATAAGACATTATTGTTGGCTTTTGTCTATAATTATATTATGGGTACATAGTGAAACAGTTACAGGTGAAATGATATGCTGTCTAGAATTTGCTTCAGAAGAATCTGTATCAAGTGGGGAATATGAATAAGATAAAACTGCTTACATATCTATTTAAAGTTGTTAAAATTGGGCGATAGGTATACCAGCTTCATTCCTCTCTTCTCTCTTTGTATATATTCGAGAATTTCCATTATAAAGTTTTTTAAATTAAAAAAGAGTAGAAGCATTTAATTATGAAGACAGTTCACTTTTTATCTGAATTTTTGGTGCTTTTGTCTGTATGTCTAAGTGTCTTAAAACTCTTTTTTTTAAGCTTATTTATTTTGAGAGAGAGCTCACGCACACACGTACCCGCACATGAACAGGGGAGAGGCAGACAGAGAGAGGGAGAGAGAGAGAGAATCCCAAGCAGGCTCCATGCTGTTAGTGCAGAGCCTGATGACACGGGGCTGCATCACACGAACTGTGAGATCATGACCTGAGCTGAAATGAAGAGTCAGACACTTAACCAACTCTCTTAGGTGAGTTTGCTCTTTGGCTCATTTTGCTTAAAAGTCAAATATATTTGGGACTGTGAGCAA
Organism: Prionailurus bengalensis; assembly: GCF_016509475.1. Lineage (NCBI taxonomy): Eukaryota > Metazoa > Chordata > Mammalia > Carnivora > Felidae > Prionailurus > Prionailurus bengalensis. The sequence goes on along the minus strand of NC_057344.1, from coordinate 31,381,580 downwards.
CAAAAGAGGTGAGACCTTTTTCCTCACCTCCTGGATCCATTTTGAACCAAGACTTGTAGAGATCCATTAGTAATTCACAGTATAGAATGTCATAAAAAGTGTCAGAGATGGTCAGTGAGGCAGGGAAGCATTCATGGAGGAACGACTGTGACAAGTGGTCCCTACACTGGGCCTCGGGAATGGATAACAAACAGGTGCACCTATGAGATGAGGGATGGGGAGGGAACCTTGCAGAAGGAGGGTCACAATGGATCTGGGCGGAGATATAATCAAATTAAAGACGGTGGGCGGAGATGAAAGGAAGCCTCCGAAATCAGGCAAAGGCATGGAGACTGACACCGCGATAACCCAGCAGCCTCTGCAGTATGTGATCACAGAGAACTCTTGCAAACACACAGCCTTGCTTCTACGGTAGATATGTTCAGTATCTGTTGGAGAGGTTTATTTACTCACTGAGCAAATATTTATAGAGATGGGACTTGAATCAGGTATGAAGTGAAGAGAGTCATATTCAAGGATCAGTCCTCAAAGCTCTCTTCCAATGGGGCTGCTAAGTGGGTAATAGATTTATTATAATACTAAGACATTATTTGCCTTTTCATGCTCATCCTGCCACAAGAGTACAGTGGAATGTTCCAGAAAGGACGTGACGTGTATTATTGTGACGGACTGAATGCAAAAGTGGGGATGAGGACCCAGATGTCCAGATATTAGCCAAATAATAAAGGGATTTGCAAAAATATGGAACAATATTACTTTTTTCCATTATTTTTTTTTTAAATTTGGACAATATAGTTCCTTTGCACAAAAATGCTAGTTACGTTAATATTCACGGGTTTCTTATTGTTATTTTGAAAGAATAAAAATTTAAAAATTTTCTTAGTTCTAATTTCTAATTAGACATCAACAGATATAGATATAAACAAAAGCTCTTTGAGGGTTTCAATAATTTTTAAGAATGTAAAGGAGGCCTGAGACCAAAAAGTCTGAGCTCTGGATATGAGACCAAAAAGTCTGTTTTAAGGATATGGAGAAAAGAAGGGATTTGAGGGGGCTTTCAAGGGCAACGTGGTCAAGACATGGTGATTACTTCAATAAATGATCATTAAGCACTCACTATGCCCAAGGTGCTGAAACGAAGCAGGGGGACTAAAAGGTGTCTTCAGGCTGTCGAGCTGGTTATTTGCGTGATTCAAAGTCAGACTCAAACTGTTTATCTGCATTGACAAATAGGTTAGCTTTGGATAACTTCTAGTGATGCTCCAAATTATCTGCTCTTTTAGCTGAGTGTTTGGGCAAAGTTTCGGGTCTCTCTCACTCACGAAAGGACAGGATATTAACCCACGCAGAAGCAACACATTCTAAAAAGGAGTCCTAATATGTTAAGCAGATCCAAATATACTTTTCCCTCTGCTTACACTGCCATAAACACTGTCACCTCTCACCTACCTCCTGCTTGTTCTCATTTACTTTTGTTCCAAGGACATTTTTAATTCCCAGATTATTTCCCCAGAGATAATAATTCAGTTGTCTTGACATGTCATTTAATGCGTGTGTAGAGAAAGCCAACTCATTTAACTAACTGGAGTCTAATGAAAAGTAGCACTCGGATGGCATCTGCTTACAGAAAAGACAACAAAGCTTATAAAATATCCTAAAGTTTACAAAAGGAGGTAATCTGGGGGGTTATGTAGATTACCATTCTTCAAAAGCCACGTGAAAGGTTACTTCTTTAAGAAACTTATCCAAAACACCACTCACCCACCACCATCCCCATGTCAAAATTAAACACTCTTATTGTACTCCCCTGAGCACTTTTTCATCTTATGTCTTATTAACTTCTTGTATATGACACTTTGTTATGCTTTTTTCTGCTCTCTCCACCCAGGCATATCCTTCAGAGCAAGTGTTTTACTTTACTGATTCTCAACAATGCCTTACATGGTGTCAACTTTCAATCATAAATGTTGAATTTAATTAGCTAAAAAATCCTGAGAGTTATCAACATTGCATTTATTTATTTAATGCCATAAAAATAATAGAATTGGACACAATATATGAAGCACCTGTTTTGAGGCATTTAGGGGTTTGATCCTTGAGAGAAGGGAATGCAGGAGAGGTGCTCCACAGTCACCCTGGCTTGAACCCTAGGGGCATTTTCTAAACCAAAGCACAGGGAAGTTCACGAAGCTCAGACAGAGAGCATCTCTCTGGATAGAGGGAAACAGAGGTTGTGGCTCAGGGATGCGGAGATGGGTGAAAGCTGAAAGGTAGGGACCCAGAGAGGAGAAAGTGGTGCAAGCAAGTTCCAACAGTCTGCGGATGGGTCCCCTGGAAGGGATCCTCAAATATTTCACCATGTAACCATAGGATGGGGCCCCTAGAAGACCTGAGAGGCAGATCAGTTTGATTCTGTTGAGACCTGGCTTTAGGTTTTATTATTACTTCTAGGGCTAAAGTAGTCCTGCTCCTAAGGCATACTTTTCCGGGTGTCAGCTGAGCCCAGGATATGGAACAAGGTCTCTACTATAGCTGGTTTCATCTTCAATGTGTTCTGTTGAGCTCACAACCCCTAAGGATGATAAGCAAATATTTTGGACTTCATGCCAATAAATTCCACAACCTAGATGAAATAGATAAATTCCTTGATACACAATTTTTCAAACCTGATATGCAAAGAAACAGAACATCTCAATACATCAATTTATGTAGAAACATTAATGATCTAAAATTTCCAATTCAATTTGGAAAAGAACAAAGTTGGAAGAGTTCTGATTCCTAAGTTTGTGACTTATAGTATTGTATGAATGTAAGAATACAGATTAACTGAAGGGAACAGAGACTCCAGAAATAGACCCACAGTCAACTGAGTTTCCACAAAGGTTTAAAAGAATTCAGTGAAGGAAAGGAAAGCCTTTTCAACAAATGGTGTAGGAATCATTGGATATCTGTACAGAAAAAAAGATGAACTATGACCTTACATACTACACAAAAAAATAATATGATAAGGTTTATGAACCTAAACATAAAGCTACACCTATGAAGTTCTGAAAGGAAAACATACCAAAATACCTTTGTGATCTTAGAGCAGGGAGACCTTTCACAGACAAGGCTTAGAAAGCAATAACCGTAAGTGGTTAAATAGGCTTTGCCCAAATGAAAACTCCTGTTCATCAAAAGATAACAGTAGAGATGAATAGACAGGGGCACCTGGGTGGCTCAGTCGGTTGAATGTCCAGCCTCGGCTCAGGTTATGATCTCATGGTTCATGAGTTCGAGCCCCGTGTCAGGCTCTGTGCTGACAGCTTAGAGCCTGGAGCCTGCTTCGGATTCTGTGTTTTCCTTGCTCTCTGCTCCTCTCCCACTTATGTTCTCTCTCTCTCAAACATAAATAAATATTAAAAAAAAAATAAAAGCACAGTGAGATACTACTACAAGCTCACTATGATGACTATAATAAAGAAGACTGACAATACTACCATGGTGGGGGAGCCAGCAGAATTCTCCACGCATTGCTGGTGAAAATATAAAAACACTCAGGAAAACCATTTGCCAGTTTCTTATGATGTTAAATCTGTATCTATCCCATGATTTAGCAATTCTACTCCTGGGTCTTTCCTAAGAGAAATGAAAATCTATATCCACACACAAAAAGTTAGTATGTGAATGTTAAAAGCAGTTTTATTCCTAACAGACCCCAAACTGGAAACAATGCAAATGTCCATCAACAGGAAAATGGATGACTGAACTATGATCTATTCTTTCAATGGAAACTACTCAGAATGGAAAAAGGAGCAGCTACTGATACTTGCAACAAAAGAACAGATCTCAAAAAACACGCTGAGTGAAATAAGCCAACCACAAAATAGTACATGTATGGTTGTACTTACATTAATTTTGAAAATGGGCAAAACTAATCTCTACAGATGAAAGTCAATAAATACTGTAGTTTGACTGAGAAGAGCATGGGTTCATTGAGAAGGGGCAGGATGATGAAACAGTTTTTACTTCAGTAGGGTAGAGTTTACATAGGTATATGCATATGTCAAAACTCGTCAAAAATGTAGACGTAAGATGTATTTTATTATATGTAACTTATGCTTCAAAAGCACAGTTACTCAACAAAGAAAGGATAAATAACTGAATTTAAAAATGGGCAAAGGGGGCGCCTGGGTGGCGCAGTCGGTTGGGCGTCCGACTTCAGCCAGGTCACGATCTTGCGGTCCGTGAGTTCGAGCCCCGCATCAGGCTCTGGGCTGATGGCTCGGAGCCTGGAGCCTGTTTCCGATTCTGTGTCTCCCTCTCTCTCTGCCCCTCCCCCGTTCATGCTCTGTCTCTCTCTGTCCCAAAAATAAATAAAAAAAAAAAAGTTGAAAAAAAAATTTAAAAATGGGCAAAGGATTCTCCAAATAAGAAACAAAGGACCAGTAAGCACATCAAAAGATGTTCAGCATGATTAGTCATTAAGGGAATGCAAACCCAAACTATGAGCTACTATTTCACACCCACTAGGATTGTTTTAATGGAAAAGATGGACAAGAGGAAGTGTCGGTGAGGATGTGGAGAAACTGGAAGCTTCATACATTGCTTGGTGGGGTTGCAAAACGGTACAGTCATTGTGGAAAACAGTCTGGTAGTTCCTCAAAAATTTAAACAGAGTTACCATATGCTCTGCAATTTCACTCCTAGGTAGATATATACTCAATCAAGATAACTGGAAACATGACCATACAAAGACTTGTATGTGAATGCTCAGACCACTGTTATTCATGATAGCCAGAAAGTATAAACAATTGATGAATGGATAAACAAAATGTGGTATATCCATACAATGGAATATTATTTAGCCATAGCCAGGAATGAAGTGCTGATATATGTTATAACATGGATAAACTTTGAAAGAAGTCAGACACAGAAGGTTAGATATTGTGTGTGTCCATTTTTATGAAATATCTAGAAAAAGTAAATTCATAGAGACAGAAAGTAGATTAGAGGATACCAGGGGGCTGGGGGAATAGTGGATAGAGAGCTATTTCTTAATGGTTATAGAGCTTTTGTTTGGAGTAATGAAAGCTTTTGGAAATAGATAGTTGTGATGGTTACACAACATCATGAATAATTCATGCCACTAAATTGTACATGAAAACAGGTACGTGAGGGGCCCTTGTGTAGCTCATTCAGTCGAGCATTCGACTTGATTTCAGCTCAGGTCATGATCCCAGGGTCATGGGATCAAGTCCCCTGTCGGGCTCCACACTGAGCCAGGAGCCTGCTTAAGATTCTTTCTCTCTCCCTCTGCCTCTCTCCCCTGCTTGCACACTCTCTCTCTAAAATTAAGAAAAAAAAACAGTATGAGAAACAATACAAAAATAAAATATTTTGGAAAATAAGGTGGATTAATGGCTACATAGAAGCATGCACATAGATATGTGATAAGAGTGGGCATATGGGCAATCACTGTAATTCTTTCAACTTTTCTCTATGCTTAAAAATTTTCACCATAAAACGCTGGGGAAAAAAAAAAAAAAACAAGCAATAGAGAATTTCTGTCCTGGCATGGCAGCAGAAGCTCCTTATGCCCCATTCTTCTTGTGATTAAAACTAAAATTTATGGATAAATATTTAAAAACTTGGGGTGTCTAGATGGCTCAGTTGGTTGAGTGTCCGACCCTTGATTTTTCAACTTTTATTTATTTTTTGGGACAGAGAGAGACAGAGCATGAACGGGGGAGGGGCAGAGAGAGAGGGAGACACAGAATTGGAAACAGGCTCCAGGCTCTGAGCCATCAGCCCAGAGCCCGACGCGGGGCTCGAACTCACGGACCGTGAGATTGTGACCTGGCTGAAGTCGGACGCTTAACCGACTGCGCCACCCATGCGCCCTCCGACCCTTGATTTTGACACAGGTCATGATTTTCTCTCTCTCTCTCTTCCTCTGCCCTTCTCCCCCACTCGTGCTCTCTCTTTTGCAAAAATAATACTAATACTAATAAAATAAAATAAAATAATGAATAAATAAATAAATAAATAAATAACTGAAGACTCAGAAAAGTAAGTAAAATGTAAAAGTAAAAGATGCTAGATTGTGCGTGGGTGTCAAAATTTACAGAAGCAACTTTTGAAGGCAGGATGGGGTGGGAAAAGTTTCTGATTTGTTTTGTTTCCTTCTTCCTCATTGTTTTGCCTTGAGGGTGGGCCCCCGCTGTAGAGCTAAATGGGGGCACTTGCATGGGTGGCTAAATGTCCCTTAAAAAACTTCCTCTTTCTGGCCAGAGGTACCATTAAAAGGAGTTCTTGTGGAAAGAATGGAGGAAATCCCAAAAAAGACATGACTGGAGAAGTATATTGCCTAATTATGTGTATGAACCTAGAGAAACCTCAGGATCTTATCTGAGCCACTATGCACCATGCATGTATGGGACAGACCTAAACAAATATAGCAAGGTCTTAGAGAACTGAACTGAATCACTTCCCACAAAAAAAAACAAGACACAATTTGCAGTCTCAAAGAACCAACAGTTTAAAAATATTTAAAAATTAGAAATACCAGCAGTTTCCAGAGGATTGCAACAGGACCCAAAACCTACACAATATAACATTCACAATGTCCAGGATACAATCTAAAATTACTCAAAATACAAAGAATAAGATGGGCAAAGGAAAAGTCAATCAAAAGAGGTCAGGCTTGAGATGACCAACATGTTTGAGTTTTAAGAACAGTTTTAAAGTTTTTATTTAAACTATTCTCTGTAAGATAAAGGAAAACATTTGAAATGAATGGAAAAAAAAATGAATTCCAAGCAGAGAAATAGAAAGCATAAAGAAGAATCAAATGGACAATTTAGAATTGAAAAATATAGTATCTGAAATTTAAAAATCACTGGATGAGATCAGTAGCAGAATAGAGATAACGAACTTAAAGATAAACCAATAGAAATGATCCAATCTGAACAACAGAAAGAAAAAAAAATAATGAAAAAAGTAAATGGAGACTTAGGGGCCTGTGGACCAGTATCAAAGAATCTAACACATGTGCCATTGGGATTCCCCAAAGTGAGGAGAAAGACTCTGGGGGCAGAAAAGAATATTTGAAGAAATAAAGGTCAAAAAATATCCCAAATTTGGCAAAAGCCATACATTTACAAATCTAAGAAGCTCAGTGGACCTCAAACAGAATAAACTTGAAGAAAATCATGCCAAATACCTCGTAATCAAACTGTTGAGAACCAAAGATAAAGACAAAAATCTTAAAAGAGCTAGAGAAAAAAAGACAGGTTACATACAGGGGAACAATGATTCAAATTCTTGCAAGTTTCTTATCAAAAACCATGGATCAGAAGACAGTGAAATAACACCTTTAAAATTCTGGAAGAAAAGGAATGGCAACCCAGAGTTTTAGGGGCAGCAAAGTGATCTTTCAAAAATAAAGGCAAAAAGAAGGCATTTTCAGATGAAGGAAGACGTGAATTTGTCACCATGGGCCTACTCTGTAAGAATTGCTAAAGGAAGTTCCTTAGGATGAAGGAAATTGATACCAGAGGGAAATGTGAACCTTCAGAAATAAACTGGGAACAACAGAAATGCTAACTATAAATGACAATTTTTTTCACTCTAAAGTTCTTTAAGCCAATACTTACTACGGTTGAAGACAAAAATGATAACATCTCATGGAATTTTATAAAGATATAACACATCTCACAATTACAGCAAAAGGTCAGTGGTGGGGGCTTAAAGACTCCTATCTGGTTGCAAGGTTTCTACATTTTATGTATAATATAAACTAAACTATTATATAATAGAATAATAAACTACTCTAATAATATATTTATATTTATGTATAAATATAAACTAAGTAGACTATGCATGTATGCATGTGTGTAAGTATATAGATATGTATATTGTAAACTCTAGAACAACCACTTAAAAATAATACAAGGATATATGGAAAAAATACAATGGGTACACTGAAAAGAATACCAATAAATATTCAAATAATCCAACAGAAAGCAGGGAAGGGAAGAGAGTGAAACAAAAAGTGCAAGGCACAAACAAAAACAAATGATAAAATGATAGATCTAAATCCAGCTACATAAATAGTCACATTAGATTTTAACTAGTCTAAGTTAACAAGGCAGAGACTGACAGAATAGATAAAAAAGCTAGTTCCTACCATATGCTGCCTATAAGAGACACACTTAAAACAAACGCATGGAGACTTTATACACACACACAGGCACTTTAAATATACACAGACGTATTTTTAAAATGCACACAGAGGGGTGCCTGGGTGGCTCAGTCTGTTAAGCGTCCGACTTCAGTTCAGGTCACGATCTCACGGTCCGTGGGTTCGAGCTCCGCGTCGGGCTCTGGGCTGATGGCTCAGAGCCTGGAGCCTGCTTCCGATTCTGTGTCTCCCTCTCCCTCTCTCTCTGTTCCTCCCCTGTTCATGATCTGTCTCTCTCTGTCTCAAAAATAAACGTTAAAAAAATGCACACAGAAAATTTTAAAGTGAATAGATGAACAAAGGTACCATGCAATCAGCAAGCATAAGAGGGCTGGAGTGGCTATATTAATCGCAGAACAAGTAGATTCCAAGGCAAAAATACAAGAGAGAAAGAGGGCATTTTATAATCATAAAAAAAAAAAATCACCAGAAAGAGATACAAATTATAGACATGTGCCTGCCAATTGACAGACCCTCAACATCCATAAATCCAAAATTGACAAGCTTAATGGAAGAGGGATATAATTTTACAACGAAAGCAGATTGTAATAGTCCCCTCTCAGCAAAGAACGAGTAGACAAAACTCAGCAAGTCACATACACTCTGAATGTCATCAACCGCCTTGATCTATCGTCATTTACACAGAACATTACACCTGAGGATGCAGAGTACGTATTCTTTTTCAATGCACATGGTGCATTCATTAAGACAGTCCATAAACTGCTTCATTCAAAAAGTCAGTTCACTTAACGGGATTGAAATCGTACAAAATCTGATCATATAAGAAATCAGAACAGTAAGAAATGTAAGAAAACCCACACTATCTTACAATTACCCAACACATTTCTAAATAACTCATGGCCTTAAAAATGAAATCGGGAGAGATATTAGAAAATATTTTGAACTAATGGATAATGAAAATAAGGCATACCAAAATTAATGGATGCAGCTAAAGCATCCAAAGATGCAGCTAAAACTTAGAGGGAAACTTAAGCGTTTTAAATGATTACATTAGAAAAGAAGGAAGGCCTAAAATTGGTGACCTCAGTTTGCAACTTGAGAAGCTAGGAAAAAAAGAGAATAGTAAATTCAAAATAAATAGAAGGAAGAAAATAATAAAAAAATAAATCAATGGACTAGAAAACTGGCGTACGATAGAGAAAATTTAGAGAGTCAAAAGCTGGCTCTTTGAAAAGATCTACAGAATTGTCAAATCTCTAGCTAGATTGATCCAGCAGAGGGAGGGAGGGAAGGAGAAGAGAGGGAGATAAGAAGGAGTAGAAGGGGAGGGGGTGGGGGAGGGAGGGCAAGAGAGAGAGGAAAGGAATCGTCAATATCATATATCATGAATGAGAATGGTGTTACCATCACATATTATATAGACATCAAATGGATAATAAGAGTATATTATGAATAACTCTGTCAACAGATTTTTTTTAACGTTTTATTTATTTTTGAGAGAGGGAGAGACAGAGCATGAACAGGGGAGGGTCAGAGAGAGGGAGACACAGAATCTGAAACAGGCTCCAGGCTCTGAGCTGTCAGCACAGAGCCCGACGCGGGACTTGAACTCACGGACCGCGAGATCATGACCTGAGCCGAAGTTGGCTGCTTAACCGACTGAGCCACCCAGGCGCCCCATGTCAACAGATTTGACAACTTTGATGAATTGGACAAGTTACCAACAATATATGCAAAGGATAATACATTATGACCAATTAGAGTTTATTCCCATAATACAGGATTATTGTTTCAATCTTTTAAAAAGTCAGATGATAAAATTCACCATACTAATAGAATAAAAAACATATAATCATTTCAACACATAGAGAAAAATTATTTGACAAAACTAAAAAGTCATGATAAAAACTGTCAGTGAGTTAGGAATGGTAAACTGAGACATGGCATCTACGAAAAGCTTATAGCTAATGGTGAAATATTGAATTGTTTTCCCCTGATATCAGCTGAGATAAATAAAATAAAAGGAAATAAAAGGCACAAAAGTGGAAAAGACAAAGGAAAGCCATTTTTGTCTGCAGATGATATAATTGTGTACATAGAAAATCCCAGGGACTCTATTGAAACAACTACCAGAACTAATAAATGCATTTAGTGAAGTCACAGGAGACAAGATTAATATATAAAAATCAATTGTATTTTTAAATTTTTTTTTCAACGTTTATTTATTTTTGGGACAGAGAGAGACAGAGCATGAACGGGGGAGGGGCAGAGAGAGAGGGAGACACAGAATCGGAAACAGGCTCCAGGCTCCGAGCCATCAGCCCAGAGCCTGACGCGGGGCTCGAACTCACAGACCGCGAGATCGTGACCTGGCTGAAGTCGGACGCTTAACCGACTGCGCCACCCAGGCGCCCCCCAATTGTATTTTTATATGCTAGCAGGAAATGCTCATAACATACAAAGTTAAGGAAACCATTTATAGTAGCAGTTAAAACCGTAAAATATCCAGGAATACATTTTAAAAATTGTCAGGGACTTCTATGCATTTTTGTGTGTGATGACTGCAACTGAAATAACTCTAGGCATATCTCCAGTGTTTAATACGGTATTGCTAAGTATAACAATCATGTCGGGGCGCCTGGGTGGCGCAGTTGGTTAAGCGTCCGACTTCAGCCAGGTCACGATCTCGCGGTCCATGAGTTCGAGCCCCGCGTCAGGCTCTGGGCTGATGGCTCAGAGCCTGGAGCCTGTTTCCGATTCTGTGTCTCCCTCTCTCTCTGCCCCTCCCCCGTTCATGCTCTGTCTCTCTCTGTCCCAAAAATAAATAAACGTTGAAAAAAAAAATTAAAAAAAAAAAAAACAATCATGTCTATATATTGGTTGTCTAGACTTACTCATCTATGTAATTACAATTTTATGCTCTTTGACCAACATCTCCCCCATCCCCACCCTCACAGCCTCTGATGACCACTGTTTTACCCTCTGCTTCTAGAGTTGGACTTGCTTTTTTTGCAGATTACACATATAAGTGAGATCATACTGTATTTGTCTTTTCCTATCAGGCTTGTTTCACTTAGCAGGATGTCCTCCAGGTAGGATCATCCACGTAGTCAAAAAAGGGCAGGATTTCTTTCTTTCTCACGGCTAAATAATATTCTATACATATTCTATATATTATATGAGATAACATATTGTATATATGTATACACCACACCTTCTTTATGTATTCTATTGATGGACTTGTGTTATTTCCATATCTTGGCTACAGTCATTAATGTTGCTATGAACTCAGAGTGCAGTTACCTTCGTGATCTTGATTTCATTTCCTTTGTGTAAATACCCACAAGTGAGATTACTAGATCATATGGTAGTTCTATTTGGAAGAACTTCCATCCCACGAACACTGTCCAAAGGTTCCCTTTTCTCCTTCTCTCCACATCTTTGACAACACGTGTTACGTTTTTTCTCTTTGATAACAGCTATTCAAACAGGTATGGGGTGATATCTCAATGTGGTTTGAATTAGCCTTTCCCTCATGATTAGTGATGTTGAGCACCTTTTCATATATCTTTGGCCATTTGGATGTCTTCTTTTGAGAAATGACTATTCAGGTCCTTCGTCCATTTTTTAATCAGCTTATTTATTTTCTTGCTATTGAGCTGAGTTCCTTATACAGTTTGGATATTAACCCCATATTAGTGGATGGTTGCAAATATTTTCTCCCATTCCGTAGATTGTCTCTTCACTCTGTTGGTTGTTTCCATTGCTGTGCAGAAGGTTTTTAGTTTGATACGATCCCATTTCTACTTTTAGTTCGTTGCCTGTGTTTTTGGAGACATATCCAAAAAAAAATCATTGCCCGAACCAATGTCAAGATGCTTTTCCCTATGTTTTTTAATATCAGCTGTTACATGGTCTTTAAGCCCTTTGGGGTTGATTTTTGTATATGGAATGAGATAAAGGTCCAATTTTATTCTTCTGCATGTAGAAAAATAGTTTTACTAACACCATTTATTGAAGAGACTATCCTTTCCCCATTATGTGTTCCTGGCACCTTTCTGAAAGACCATAATTGACCATAAATACACAATACATATGACATAAATACATAATACACAATACATAAATACAATACATATGTCATAAAAATTGACCATAAATACATAAAAATCATATTGTCTGAAAGACCATAATTGACCATAAATACATAAAAGACCAATTGATCATAAATACATGGATTTAAGTCTGGGCTGTCTATTCTATTGGTCTATATGTATGTTTTTATGCAATATCAAGCCGTTTTGATTACTATAGTTTTGTAGTATATTTTGAAATCACGTAGTATGATGCCTCTAACTTTGTTCTTTTTGCTTAAGACTGCTTTGGCTTATCACAGTCTTTTGTGGTTCTATACAAATGTTAGAGTTTTTTTCTATTCCTGTGAAAAATGACACTGTAATTTTTTTCATCAATGTTTTATGGTTCTCAGTGTACAGATTTTTCATCTTCTTGGTTAAATTTTATTCCTCAGTATTTTATTGGCCTTGATGCCATTGTAGATGGGATTATTTTCTTAATTTCTTTTTTGTCTAATTCACTGTTAGTGCATATGAATGCAATTGATTTTTGTCTGTTCATTTTGTATCCTGCAACTCTAGTGAGCTGTTAGTTCTAACAGCTTTTTGGTGCAGTCTTTAGGGTTTTCTCTATTTAAGATCATGTCATCTGCAAACAGAAAATTTTGCTTCTTCCTTTCTGATTTAGATACCCTTTATTTATTTTTCTTCCCTAATTGCTCTGATTAGACTTTCTATTACTATAAAGAATAGAAATGATAAGAGTGGGCATCCTTGTCTTGATCCTGATTTTAGAGGGGAAGCTTTCAGTTTTCCATTGCTGAGTATGATATTAGCTCTGAGCTTGTCATATATAACTTTATCAGGTTAAAGTACATTCTTTCTGCAACTAATTAGGTGAGTGGTTTTACCATGAAAGAGTGCTGAATTTTGTCAAATGCTTTTCTACATCTCTTGAGAGTGTCATACGATTTTTGTCCTTTATTCTGTTAATGTGGTGCGTCACATTTATTGATTTGTATAGGCTGAAATATCTTACTATCCCAGAGATAAATCGCACTCAATCATGGTGTATGATGCTTTTAATTTGCTGTCGAATTCAGTTTTTTAGTCTTTTGATGAGGATGTCTGCATCTGTGTTACCAGGGATATTGACCTCTAAGTTTCTTTTCTTGTAATACCCTTGTCTGGTTTTGGTCTGAGGATCTTGCTGGCCTTGAGAAGAAACTGGTAAATTCCGGGGTGCCTGGGGGCTCAGTCAGTTAAGCGTCCAACTTCAGCTCAGGCCACGATCTCATAGTTCATGAGTTCAAGCCCCACATCAGGCTCAGTGCTGATGGCTCAGAGCCTGGAGTCTGCTTTGGATTCTGTGTCTCCCTCTCTCTCTGCCCCACCCCTGCTCATGCTCTGCCTCTCTTGCTCTTAAAAACAAATAAACATGAGAAAAATTAAAAAAAAACTGATAAGTTCCTAGAAATATACAACCTACACAGACCAAATCATGAAATAATAGGTCATCTAAACAAACCAGAAATGAGGAAGGAGATTTCATCAATAATCAAAACTCCTGCCCAGTATAAAACCTTTTGACCTGATGGCTTCACTGGTGAATTCTACTAAGCATTTAAAGAAGCATTAATATCAAACTTTCTTAAAGTCTTCAGTCTTCAGTCAGAGCACAGACTGAAAATATTTGGAACATATATATCAAAGGATATGTGTCTGAATATATTCTGAATATATGTGCCCAGAATATATAAGAACTCCTACAACTCAATAATAAGACAATATATTCAAAACAAAAAAATATGCAAATGATCTGAAGACACAATTTACTAAAATAGGAGCAAACAGCCAATAAGTACCTGAAAACATAATACACATTGTTAGTCATTAAGAAAATGCAAAGTAAAATCATCATGAGATAGCATTCCGTATCCATTACAATGGATAGACCTAAAAACAAAAAACAAAAAAAACAACTGAAAATAGCATGGGTTGGCAAAAGAAACTGGAAATCTCATACACTGTTGGTGGGAATGTAAAATGGTCCAATCACTTTGCCAAATAACATTTGGGGAGTTAAAAAGTTAAAACACACATCTATGCTATGTCTCAGTCATTTCTCTCATAGATATGTCCTGGGTGAAATAAAAACATATGCCTACACAAAGGCTTATATACAAGTTTATTTATAATAGCTCCAAACTGGATAGTCCAAATGTTCATCAACAGGGGCGCCTGTATGGCTTAGTTGGTTAAGCATCTGACTCTTGATTTCGCCTTGGGTCATGATCTCATGGTTTGTGAGATCCAGCCCTACCTCGAGCTCTGCACTGACAAGGCAGAGCCTGCTTGGGATTCTCTCTCTTCCTCTCTCTCTGCCCCTACCTTGTTCCTACGTGGTCTTTTGCTCAAAAATAAATAATAAAAAATAAACATTTAAAAAAATGTTTATAGCCGAAACATAGCCGAAAAATAATATATATATTACTCAGCAATAAAAAGGAACTATTGATACACAAAACAGACACACTACTAAATCATGGTGAATGAAAGGAAAGAGGGAAAAGTGTACATACTGTGATTCCATTCATGCAAGATTCTAGAAGTTCCAAGCTAATATATAGTGACAGAAAACGGGTTAGTGTTTGCCTGGGGGCAGACATCCACGACTTCATAAGGGCCAGAGTTGTGCTCTGAACTACTCTAACATTTATCACTGTTTGTTTAACAAACAACTGATGATACAGACTGAAAAGTCTCTAAACTAAAAGTTTGAGGTCTAATTCCAGAATGGCTAATTCCAGAAGTCAGGTAACCTCTGGAAAAAGCTGTCCCCTCAGAAAAACAGCTGATGTCTTGGTGGTTGGTTGTATAGGAGATCAAACGAGATAACGTGTATGAACAACAACAGCAATTGTAAGGTCTGATGGAAATTTAATTTATTCTTATTGTTTATTATTAGCAGCTAAGGAGAAGCATGAAATTAGGATTTCACAGCTCATCATCAGTGAGCATCAATGGTGCCCATTTGGAATCAGTTCTGGAGACACACACACACACACACACACACACACACGTGCACACACACACACACATGGGTTCCACAGATATCCGGGGCATAACTTAAAATTCTTTTCTAATGCCACTGGTGATTCAGAGGTTCATTATTGGTCAAAAATTAAATGCTATATGATCAGTTGGATAGCACCTCCTTGTGACCACTGAAAATGGCTTTACATATGCCTACCTACCTCCTTACTTTATGTTACCTTCCTAGTTTGCCCAGGGCAGCCTCAGTTCCTGCCTGTTGTCTTAGCATAATTATTCATAGTATTTTCTTTTGTTCTTTCAAGTGTCAAGGCTTGACACCAAATTAACACTGAGTTCATATTTACTGATTAGGACCTCCAAGGCAGGCATCATTTCCATTCTAAAAAACGAGGCAAAGTGCTTGCTAAAATGAAGAACAACCAAGACCTATGCCTGCTGCTGGTTCACCAGGTGCCTGGAACTTTCTAAATGATTTCCGTGTGTTATTTAACTTTCCAGAAATCTTTTGAGGTAAGGTACTCATACAGACGAGAAAGTAGGCATGAGAGGCTAAATAACTTGCCTGATACCATGGAAGAAGGAAATGGAAGAAGAATGGAAGAAGCTGCAACCCAGCTCTGGAGCCCATGCTCTTAGTCCCTACACCCTTGGCCTTACAACAGGTGGCCACATCCTTTTTGTTTGAAGAATGAGCTGCATTCTTCCTCTGAAGGAAGAAAGAAAATGTAGATCATGCCCCCACTTCCGCTCCACCTCTGCTCTCTCCCCTACCCCAAGCATGACCCACTGTGGGGAATTATGGCTGTCCTATTTTTAACTGGGTTGTAGTTCATTCAGCCTCCCGTGCTTGTATCAAAATAATGTCCCCACAGTCTTCCTTCAAGATGCAGTGAAACTGGTCTCAGAAGCCGAATGTTTACGCCAAAAAGTTGACTTTGAAAATAGACTGCTGTTTTGCTCTTCCCTTGTAGTACAATAGATAAGAGGGTGCGAAAAGCTCTTTATCAAGTTGATATAGTGGCCCTAGGTGGAAAAAGAGCACAATTTAAGTTTTCTGTGACTTCTGGCTCAGTTTTAATGGAATGTAAGTACAATGCCAGAGCCTGATAAAAATAGAAACTCTCCGGTGTCCAGGCTCTTCTCCAGATGGCGCATGGGAATCCAGATAGTAACTCATCACTGAGAAGGGTCGCTATTAATTAGTGGGAAGATGTCATGCCTCACATGGGGCAGTAAATGAAAATGGCTCAGGGTTTAGAGTGGAAAGGCTGATATTGCCAGAGAATCTGGGCTGCTCCTTAAGTCTCTCTGCTCTGGATTAATTGAGAGTTCAGTCATTACAAATAACATGTTCGGTCATTACAAATAACAAATAACATTTCAAATAACAGGATGAAATAGAGCAAGTACAGTTGGCCCTGGTTAGAAATGGCCCCAGGGAAGTTCTGGAAAAGAAGAAAGAACTGATCATGTATTCACATAAAATGACGTTCTAGACTCCATTTAAGAAGTAAATGGAGAAACAGGGCAGCCTATCACCTCAAGTCATCAGAGAAAAGGTGACATCTGTGGCCACCAAGAGAAGATGAATGAGGGGCAGGAGGAAGGCCAGGCTCACATGTCTGGCTACCTGCTATTGGATGATCTGCTTCTTTACTGAGGGCCCACAGAGCTTGACTTTGGCTTTGCTCATAGTATAAAACTTTCAGAGTCAAGAATGCTACAAAAACAAATGTGTTCAATGAATGAGTGAAAAATTCCAGACACCCTTGGCTCATGAAGGTGGAATAAATATGAGAGAGCCTTATAACAGTTTTCACAGTAATAATTATTTTCCTTCATAAAGATCACAACTTAACTCCTTCCCATTAAGCATCGCCTTCTAAGAGGAATTTGCTTTTGGCCTTGGGGGAAGCCACTTACCTCTCCAGGTCTCCCTTCTTTATCGATACAATGGGGTGATCACAGCTATTCTCCTGGGGCTTCTTCTAGCAACTAAATAACAAGTCTATGTGCATGAGTCAAGGAGGATGACTAACCACATAGGGAGCTAAAATATGAATGCAAGAAATAAAAGTAATACAAACGATTGGCACAGTTAAGTTAGAAAGAAGAGCGGTGTTACTCTGATTCCGTCCGATTTGCCCTCAGAAAATCTCTCCCCTGGTCAGTTCTTACTGGTTTTTACAATTTAGAGTCAACACCAGCACCACCCTCTGTGAAGAGCTGTTCCTGGATGCCACGCTGCTTTGTTCATCTCAATGTCTGGCCCTCTTAACAGTGAACACCTTTGAGAGAACAGCCGTCCTTCATTTGGGTCTGGGGTCTGCCACTGTATGTAGGGAATGGAGATGCCAGGACGTTTATTAGACAAAGGAATGAAGATTTTTGTCGGTGAGAAACACTGGGACGAGTATTCTCATTGGTGGGAATGTGGCATGAACAAAAGTGAAGACACACTTAGAATAGTCAAGAGAAGACAGGGAGGGGTGGCTTGGCTAGAGAACAAGGGTTGGGGCGATACTGAGAAAGAAATCCACCAGAGGGGCCAGGACCACGTACTTTAGCTCCTGACCTGTAAATTCTGTTTCCTCCTTCCTTTTCAAGGACTCACGAAGTGGCTAATTCTCTCCGTTATCACCTCTTGCTCCTGTCTGGAAACAGAACCAGTTCCTGAGTCTTTTATGCTAGACATACGGCCATGCACTCTACACTTTCTTACTTTTTTAAGTTCATACTTTGGATAACTAATACATTTACTTGGTTGAAACATTAGAACAATATAACAAGGTATGCACTGAGATATCATAGCCTTAGATTCTAACTACACTATTTCCCCCAATCCTTACCATTTTTATTAGGTAACCATTTTTATTAGCCTCTTATTTATTCTTCTAACGTTTTATTTTATACAAATATAAGGAAGTTTTTCTATACAGTCCTATTTTCTTTTTTTTAAATTTTCTTTTTTTTTTTTAATGTTTATTTCTGAGACAGAGAGACAGAGCATGAGTGGGGGAAGGGCAAAGAGAGAGAGAGGGAGACACAAACTCCGAAGCAAGCCCCAGGCTCTGAGCTGTCAGCACAGAGCTCGACGGGGGGCTCGGACTCACAAACCGTGAGATCGTGACCTGAGCCAAAGTTGGTTGCTCAACCGACTGAGCCACCCAGGCGCCCCGATACAGTTCTTTTTTCTTGTATTTCATACACAAAAGGTAGCATACTATTATATACTTCTACACTTGGCTTTTTTCCACTTAATACATCTTGGTATTCAGTTCCCTGTCAACGTGTACAGACATTTTCACTCCTTTTAATAGCTGGTTATATTCCCGTGTGTGGTTAGCAGTTTAGGAAACGAGTCCCCTGTTGCTGATACTTGGCTTGGTCCTTATTTTTCCTACTATATACATGGTGGAAATGGATAGCCTAGTAATTTGGAAGAGTTTTTCAATTTGTTTTTTTACTTGCTGTTGCCTTTTGTCCCTTGGTGATCTCAGCCATCCGTAGGACTCCAGAGATGACTTCCACACTGATAACAAAGGCTTCCTGCCAGCGCATATCATCTCCCTGTCCAACTGTCTGTGTCGTACTAAATGCCATCTCCGAAACAACTCAACTGCAACTCTAAAACTGACCTCATTTCCTTCTTCTGAACCTCCTCTGCTTCTAGGTTTTCCTAATAAAAATGTATACACCAAGATGTCACGCTCACTCTCTTACTCATTAAGATGTGAAGCTTCTGTTGCCTGTAGTGACTTCCCTTCCTTGACCTTGACATCCAGTGGAGCAACAACCTCAATTTTTTTTTCTTGTACAACATTTGGGGCATACATCCTTCCTTTTTGTTCTGATTGTTACTTTCTAGTCCGTTAGAAAGTTAACTCATCCTGGGACATTTAAAACAATAATATAGAATTATTTTTTCCACTACAACCATCTGGACAGCTTTGGGAGGGAAATCCCCACAATTTGGATGGGATGATTTCCTGCCATCAGGCTGTCTCATTGCTTAGTGAAGAAAGTTTACATCACTGCTTATAATCGGAGACCTAGATGTCTATTTATCAGTGAGCTCTCTTAAGAGTAGGGACCTGCCTGCCTGTATACATCTTATCCCTAGCATCTCTATTGAGGGCAGGCATATGCCGCGTGCTAAGCAAATAACTGTTGATTCTGTTTCTACAATATAATTTCAATGGGCGGTTCCAATCTTATCTCCCACTAATCCCTCGAATGAACTTTATACCAAAGCCACTTGAACTACCATTCATATCTGCCTTTTTGGCTTTCATGACTTGGATTATGCCATTCTCTCTGCCTGGAATATTCTTCTCCCTTTATGTGCCTGCCACTCTGGCCACATACTGAAAACCCATTCGTCTCCAAAACCCAGCATCTCTGACAAGTGTTATATGGAGTCCCCAAAAGAATCGCATTACTCAGTAGAGGAAATTGAACCAGAATCCTGGTGTCTCACTTTCCATGAGCCAAGAAACACTAGAAACTCTTAAGATCAGGAACCACTCATTTCTATGTCCCAGGAAACGACGTCAACCTGTGCTAGAAGGCCAAACTGACCCTTGCCTTGCAACTTTTATTAAGGAATGGGGATGATCCCATGGAATAATAGATAGTAACCATTTGTAGACACAAAATCTTCTCTGCCTCAGTGATATATATGACACACTTAAACTCAAACAAGCATTAAGCTTGTACCTCTATTGTACACGAGGCACTGTGCTAGACGTGGAATGCAGAGATGATCTTTTCCCTCAAGGGGCTGAGAGACAGTCATGGTCACTGAATTAGCCTCATAAAACGCAAAATGATATCACCTACGCAAACAAAGACAAAAGCGTGATAATCCTGGACACGGGTTACCTCTGTAAAGGCCATGGCTTATCATATAATTTTGGCAAAGTCTCTCGAGCAATTTGATTCTCAGATTTCCTACACAGTTAATGGAACTTCTTTCTTAGATGGTTACACTCTATCCTGTGTCTCTGCTTGCAACTTTCATGACAGCAGTGGGACTCTGGTTCTAAGAGTTCCTATTTTGAAAACTGGCTGCCCTCCCCTTAACTAAACCCCAGTGGCTTGCACACATCTTTTTTGTTAACCATTAATGCTTTCAACTCAGAGGTCAAATCAATAAAGCCAAGATCTTGACCAACTTGTGGTCATCTCAAGTACCAAAGCCATTTTTACCAAAGAGTACTCATCCAAGTTCTAGTAGTTCAGGCGAATTCCACTTTGGGTTAATTTCATGATGCATTTCTGAATTCCCACTGCAATTCCTAACAAATGTAGTCATAATTGTGAATTTTTTCCTCTCTTCATCGTAAGGGTTGGTGACAGGCAGCAAGCTTAAAACAGCCACTCTCTTTCACTAGGGAGACAAGCTACATGTGTACTCTAAATGAAACCATCTGTTAGAATCTTCCAGCTCAGGAAGGAAATGGTGGGGAATCTTTCAAAAAACTCAGTTAAAGGCAACTGAATATTTATGGAATGATATAAAACATCTCAAATAAGAAGACAAGCCCTTATAAGCATCCTCCTCCTATGTCACACTGGCAATGTAGCCCTGGAATGTTCCAGCCTAAACTATGTCCAGTGATGTTTCTTGCAGAAAATAAACTAGTTTATTAGAGAGTTGGCACAGTCTTTGGTGGAAACCAGAACCAATATTTTAGGTCCGTGCCCCAAACCCCACATACCCACTCCCATAGAATCACGTATGGCTAACACATCTTTCTTCCTTGGACAGCAGATTTTGCAATCATTTTTAATTAGTATGCTTCCTACTTGACTTATCCTCAGACAATGTGAAAGCGAAATAAAAAATAAAGTTGCTTTAATTAAAAATATGATTAGTAAGTTATTTGGAAAAGTGTCTGAAAAAAAATCAAGAGTCACCTGGCATGAAATTTTATTCTTTCATCATTTCTTCCAAATGTGCTTCTATACTCAACCACTTTTCGGAGTTAACTAATACAAAATCATGGATTTAAAGGAAATGATTGGAATCCATGCAGGACATTTGATATCACACACTAAGTCCACTAACAAACATGGACTCACTCTGGGTGCATTCACTTGTTCATCATTATTTTCTGTGAGGTCCTTGAGGGAGAAACGAAGGTAGAAGGCTCCCCACTGAGCTGTCCAAAAACAAGTTCACCCTTACCCCAACCTCTCTTCACACGTTGCTGCTAAACTCCAGTTCACTCAGAGGCCACTCGTGACACTCTTCATCAACCCATGGCAGCACATAAGTGGGGATCAACTCTCAAGTTCCTTGCATTTAAAAACAATGAGGTATAACTTAAGATTTGTAAAGTTTGCAAATCTTTAATGTCCAGCTCAATGGTTTTACACGGATGTTCCCATGCAGGAAACTGTTTCCCAGATCCAGACCCAGAACATTTCCAGCACCTCATAAGGCTTCCTCATACCCGCTTCCAGTCAACACTCCTCACAAAGGTAAGGACTAATATTAACCTCTAACACTATAGCTTAGTTTCACCTGCTTTTGAACTTCATATAAATGGCGTCATGCAGTATGTACGATTTTGTGTCTGACTTTGTTCATTCAACATCATTCATTCATATTGTCATAGGTATCAGTAGTTCATTTTTTTTTATTCCTATATAGAATCCCACAGTAGAGATATAACACAATGCATTACCCTATTTAACAAATGATGGGCATGTGGGTTGTTTCTTGCTGGGCTATACAAATGACATTCTTTTTTTTTTTTTAACATTTACTCATTTTTTGAGAGAGAGAGAGAGAGAGAGAGAGAGAGAGAATGCGAGTGGGGGAAAGACAGAGAGAGGGAGACACAGAATTTGAAGCAGTCTCCTGACTGCTGTCAGCCCAGAGCCCGACGTGGGGCTCGAACTCACAAACCGTGAGATCATGACCTGAGCCAAAGTAGGCTGCTTAACCAACTGAGCCACCCAGGCGCTCCTTTGTAAATGTTTTTTTAAATTTTTTTTACATTTATTTATTTTTTGAGAGACATAGAGAGAGACGGAGAGCGAGCACAAATTGGGGAGGGGCAAAGAGAAGGAGACACAGAATCCGAAGCAGGCTCCAGGCTCTGAGCTATCAACACAGAGCCTGATGCGGGGCTCAAACTCACAAACCATGAGATCATGACCTGAGCTGAAGTCAGAGGCTTAACCGACCGAGCCACCCAGGCGCCCCTGTAAATTTTTTTTAATGAACGCTCTTATAAATATATTTTGGCAGACATGAGCCTTTTAAAAAAGAGTCTGATTTGATAAATTAGAATTATTTTATAATTTTCTTTTTGGAAGAAGACAACGTGGTCTCTTCAAATGGGAAGCTAAGAAAACTGGACTCTGGCCAGATAAATCCAGAGATGAATCCTCTGCAAAATTGTGTATTTTTTGTCTCTGATGCTCCTAACTCCTGACTCTTCCTCCCCTTCTGCCTCTGCTCCTAGCAATGGCAACTCTTACTCACCCATTTTTGTTCTGGGGCTTTCTCCATATTCCTTCAACTTCTATCTACTCAGAAAAAAATATATAATCAATGAACTAATACTTAGATTTAAATAATAATGACATCACTTTTTCTGATGATGTATGCATAGTAATAGGAAACATAGTCTAATCACAATTTCTAAGCATTAAGTACAACCATATTCTTCTTATAAATTGCCAGCCAAGGAATAGGTTATGAAAGATTATACTCCTTAAATAGTAAAACATGCTAGAAGAAAACTTTTTCAGTTAGAGTTTCAGAGTAGTGAAAGCTGTCTACTTGCTCTGAAAGAACAAAAGCTGGTAAATATTTGTTTCTTCTCATTATATTGAGGGGAGGAGACCTATTCTAAGCCACCAAAGGAACAGGCAAAATGATTCTCAGTGACAAGACTAGGATGAGGCTTTTTAAGGAAAGATTAGAAAGAAGGCAAAACAAATATTTGGCATCATTTTGTCTTTCCTTTTTCAACCATACCCCCACAAACTTTCTGCCTCACTGATCCCATTCCTTACAAAGAAGTGAATTAATAAAGACTCTTCCTAGAAGGGAACCTATGGCTAAAAGAAATTTTAACTACCTTTGCATCTATCTATTCATTCGCCCATCCATTTGTCTATCCATCCATCCATCCATCCATCCATCCACTGACCCTCACCCAACCGTCCATCCACACATTCATTCACCCTCATCCACCATTCATAAATCCATCCATTCAGGTACCCTCGCATGTATCCACTTGTCCATGCATCCACCCATCTGCGCACTCACCCCACTCATCCATCCACCCATCCACCCATCCAATCCATCCATCCATCCATCCATCCATCCATCATCCATCCATCCAACGCCTAGATCTCAGACTGGTATTCCCCACTGTGGACATTCAGGCTATGCTTAACTCTTTCCAGTGATATGAGACTCATATAAGCCAAGCAGCCACCTCATTCTGACAAAGAAACACGGTCAACAAATCGCTTTCACGAGTTAGCGTTATTTTATTCTTCTCATTATTTTATTCTCCACTGCTACAACAGTTGTTTCAACCACTGGACAATAGGGCATAAAAACAAAACCCAGGGGAGCCTGGGTGGCTCAGTTGGTTAAGTGTCTGACTTTGGCTCAGGTCATGATCTCACGGTTTGCGAGTTCGAGCCCCGCGTTGGGCTCTGTGCTAACAGCTCAGAGCTTGGAGCCTGCTTCACATTCTGTCTCGCTTTCTCTCTGCCCCTCTCCTGCTCATGCTCTCTCTCTCTCTCTCTCTCTCAAAAACATAAACATTTAAAAAAGTTTTTAAAAAACATAGAAAACAAAATGAAACAAAAATAAAAAACAAGTTCACACAAAAAAGTATTTTAAGACTGGACTCTAAAATCTAGACAAAAAGAAGGGCAATTCTGAAAGCTGAAAGTTTTCTGTAAGATTTGAAGCAGGAGAATAATTTCTCTACAAGTAATAAAGTCCTGATTCCTATTTGGTGAAATTTTGCAGCTTGGGGACCCCAGATGTGTTTTATTTGGCCAGCATCATTTTTCCAAAATAATGAATCAGTTGCTAAGTTTTAACATTAGACTATTTCACATAAACCCTGAGTCTGGCTTATCCTGACAAAAAGAGGGTGCTTAATGATTTTCATCATTTTTTTCTTATTATAAAAATATCTTTAGTAATTACTATCTGATGTGGTGAAGAAACACTTTCTGAAATTAAATGATTCCTTCAACTTAGCTTTGGTATATTTTTTATTTCTGCTAAATACCTTAAGTTTAATATTTTAAAATAAAAAAAAATACGACACTATTTTATAATTTTCTTTCTAAGTACCCACCTATCAATCCACTCATCCGTCCATTTTCCTATCTGGAGGGATATCTAGACTGTTATGTCCAAATGATAATGATGGTTATTTATAGATAATGGAATTTTAACTTTCTTTTTTAAAGTATATTTTTCTGAATTGCTCTCATTTTCAGTATTCAACACATACCAGTTTTATATGACAATAATCCTTGTCACTTAAAAGACTCCCTTAAAATTCAAATATATTTTTTCTTTTATCTCTTGAACTGAACTTTTAATTAATGTGATTCAGAAAATCTAAATTAGTAAAGAATGTCATTTTTTTCAGATTATAAAAAAATATTTAAAACCAAAGTTTCTCTATTAGATCACTTCCTCCTCTAATACCAATCTAACTATTTAACTCATTTAATAATTTAGCAAAACATATGTTTTATTCTTTTTGTTGGTCAAAAACATCTAGACGTATGGGCCGAAATGTCCAAAATTTTCACTACCAATATCTATCTCATCGAGACATATCAGATTGAATTCTGTGGTACCAAATAGTAAAATAATACTTTTTAAATGACTTAAAGATCACATGTAGACTTCTATTTCTGGAAATAGGAGAAGCAAAATATATTGGAAAACCTCCTGTAGCCAGAATACCTAGACATAATAGGTAATTTTAATAAGACCCCATTTAAGTACATAGCTAAGTGGCAAGATGGAAAAAAAAAAAAAGAGTCTCCAGGGTCCAACAACAAAGAGTACTTGAAAACATGGTATTGACATAACACTGATCTAAGGCTGCCTTATGGACATTTATTGTTATTGATGATCAAGAGATATGACTTTTATGAACCACACAGGGGCAGAAGATGTGGTCTTGGCCTGTATAAGATTGGGTGCAATATACACTGAGATCCTTGCATGAAGCATGGAACCTTCCAAGGGCTAGGCCTCCAGTGAAAAGGTAGATGAGTAGGAACCTTATCAGTCTCAACCTGGATCCTGACTGTGGAAGAGAAAAGTTTCTTCTGAGAACTGAAACATAGCAAAAATTAAATATATCCAAACTTGTAGGATGCAGCCAAAGCAGTACTTAGAGGGAAATTTACAACCATAAATACTTCTATTGGAAAAGAAGAAATCTGAAAACTAATCAGTAAGGTATCTATATCTGTTACCTATAAAATAGTGATTGATGCAAGGATTAAATAATAATGCTTTATTTGGAAGATCTACTCCCAGGGCAGAAAGAATGAGAAAAAGGGAAGTGAGGAAGGAAAGGTAGAAACAAAATGAAAGATGATGAACACTGGTCATTGATTTATTACAAGCTATGATAAGACTGAACTGATTGCTTGACAGGTGTATCAATTTGCCACCTTTTTAAAATCTCCAGACAGGCTATTCAACAAAAGAGAGCCTCAAAACAGAGTCTTAAGAAAGTATTCCTTTTTTGTGTGGGCCTAGGGTAGGCTAATAACAGCCCTTGCAAGAAAGGCATAAAATCCTAGCTGGATCTTTTTCCTGTATATCCCCAGTGGGTCAAAAACCTTAGCTGATACGGGAAGGGCAACAAACTGTTTACTTTAAAGCACTGGAGAAAACCAAGCAAGATAAACACAATAAAACACAACAAAAACTGCTCAGAACCAAGGACAGAAAATTTTGAACACAGCCAGAGGGGGGAAAAAATTACACATTACCGACAGAGGAACAAAAATAAAAATTATGGCAGGGTTCTTATGAGAAACAGGGCAAACCAAAGAACAATGATGTGCCATCTCTAAAGTGTTGACAATAAAAACATCACTCCGAATTTGATACCCACAGAAAATATCTTTCAAAAATGAAGGAGAAATGAAGACTTTTGCAGACGAATGAAAATGAAGAACTTTATTGCCAACAGTCCTGTACTGTAAGACACGTGAAAGGAAATTATTCTGGTAGAAATCTGAATACACACACACACACACACACACACACACGAATGAAGAACATTGCAAACAGAATAGCTGAAAGTAAATATAAACTCATTTCTCCTTATTTTAATTGTTCTAAAGTTCACTGACTAAAGCAAATATAGTAGCAACGTATTGTGTGTTTATAACGTTTGCAAAAGTAAAATATACGACAACATTAGCATAAAGACTGGGAGGAAGGAATTGGGAGTACACTATTGGAAGGTCCTTAACATTATAGGCAACCGATACGATACGATTTGAGGGCAGAATACAATTAGTTAAAGATTATACTGTAAATACTAGAGTATTCACTAAAGTCATTTAAAAAAGCACCAACAGTAAGTCAATAGTAGAGATAAGGTGAAATAATCTAAAAGAAGGCACAAAACTAGAAGGAAAAAAAAAAAGCCCAAAGATGGAACAAGTAGAAAACAACTAGCAAGGTAGTAGATTTTAACTGAAATTAGTGCATAAAATATAAAGACTAAACAAACAAATTAAAAGACATAGATTATCAAGTTGGTTAAAAAGCAAGACCTAGCTATACGCACACACACACACGCACACACACACACACACGCATGCATATGCCATATGTTTATAAGAAACCGGTTTTAAGTATAAAGATGTTAAAAGAAAAAGGATGTAAAAAGATATACTAGGAAAATACTAATCAAAACAATGCTAGAGCAGTTATATCTATGTCAGAAAAAGTAGCATTCAACCAGGGATAAAGTGGGATACTACATAGTCACTTTCCGAGGACGCTGTAACAATCCTAAGGTGTATGTACTTAATCACAGAGCTTCAAAATATGTAAGAAAAAACTGAGAATTAAACAAATCCATAATTACAGTTGGAGACCTAAACACTTACTCTTAAGTAAAGGGGAAAAGGTGGCATACAAAAGGTCTGGACAATACTTCAAACAACTTGACCTAATTTACAGAACTTTCCACTCAACAGGAGCAAAATACACACTCTTTAAAGCGAACACGAAATATTCCCAAAGATAGAGTATATTCTGGCCATTAAATAAACCTTAACAATTTTGGAAGAATTGAAATTCTTCCACATATATTTTCAGACAATAATAGAATTAAAATAAACATCAATTACAGAAAAAATAACTTAAAAATCTACAAATACTAGGAAGTAAACAACTCACTTATAGAAAAAGCGCCTCATGAATCAAAGAGGAAATTGTAGAGAATACAGAAGCTCTTACCTGAATGAAAATGAAAACATAACATCAAAAAACGTGGTTTGAAGCTAACGCAGTACTCAGAAAGAACTACAGACCCTACAGGCATTAAATTAATAGTGAAATATTTGTACAAATAATTCTATGATCATAAATTCTGCAACTGAGATGACACTGACAAATTCCTTGAAAGGCACAACTGCTAAGCTTATTCAAGAAGAAGCAAATAGCCTAATTACTCTTATATCTGAGAAAGAAATTTAATTTGTGGTTGAAAACCTTACAACAAAGAAAAATCCATAGCCAATTTGGTTTAATATTAGAGAATTGTTTTGTCTATTAGGAAATATTAGAACAATCTATTAATGTGATTTACCACATTAGCATATTAAAGGAAAAAACAACACATGCCTATCTCCAAAGATTCAGGAAAAGCACTAATGAAATTCAACATCCATAAAGAACAAAACCTTTTAGCAAACGAGGAAAGATACATTCTTACTTTTTAGGTAGACTATCCACCAAAAACTTAACAGCCACACTAGACTCAGTGGTGAAATATCAGAAGCATCCTCTTTAAAGTCACAAGTAATGGGGCTTAACAGTTTGTTAAGCATCTGATTCTTGATTTGGGCTCAGGTCATGATCTCACGCTTCGAGAGTTCAAGCCCCACATCGGGCTCTGCACTGGCAGCACGGGGCCAGCTTGGGATTCTTTCTCTCCTTCTATCTCTGCCCCTCTCCTGCTCACGTTCTCTCTCTCGCTCTCTCTCCCTGCCTCAAAATAAATAAAAGAAACAAGTAAAGTCATAGGTACAAAAATAATGGCTGCTGGAACACTTTTTCAGCATTGTACAAGGTGGTCCTGGCCAATGCGGGAGGAGAAGAGAAAGTAACGACTGGGTAGGAAGAAACGAGTCACTCAAATGCACAGATGTATGCATGCCATGCAGAAACTCCTAGAGAACCCACTAGAGAACGCATCAGAATTAATAAAAACTCAACAGTTTTTCTGGATGGCAGGTCAGTACACAAAAAGAAATTGTATTCCCGTACTCAGCAAGGCACTGTTAAAGCATGTATTTAAATAAATACATGTCACAATCCAACACAGGTGCAAGGTATCTAAGACAAGACAACCAATGAAAGATTAACTAAATCTTTATGGAGAAAAGGATACAACTTTGAAGGACACTGATAAACCCAAATAAATTGAGAGGTAGGGCTTGCCAGAGAAACAGAAGCAACAGGATGCATAGAGAGATATAGGAGAGGGTTTATTATAAGGGACTGGATCACATGATGATGGAAGCTGGGAAGTTCCTTGACCTGCCATCTGTAAGCTGGGGGCCCAGGAAAGCAGGTGGTATAGTTCCAGTTCAAACCTTAGGACCAAGGAGCCAATGGTGTAAGTCCCAGTCTGAGTCCTAAGGCTTGAGAACCAGGAGGCACGGAGGTTCAAAAGCAGGAGATGATACAAGCAGCTCACAAGGAGGGAGTGAATTCACCATTCCTCTGCCATTTTGTCCTATTTGGGCTATCGGTGGCTTGAATAATGCCCATCTTCAGTGGTGAGATCAGTATTCTGCACTCGGTTTCTGGATTCAAATGCTAATCTCTTCCAGAGACACACAGACACAGCCAGAAATACTGTTTTCTCAGCTATCCAGGCATCCCTTAGCTCAGTCCAGTTGTTACATACAATTTACCATCACTGAGATCTCGTGTTTTTACATGGAAAGACTCATTATTGTAAAGATACCAAATTTCTCCAAATTAACTAGAAGGAAAATCAACAGAAGAACGTGGAAGAACTCCGGTTGCTAAATATCAAGATATTTGAAAGCTTTTGTAAAATAAGTTACATCGGTTTAAGAATCTGTTTAGGTCTGAAGAGACCAAGGAAAAGAATGGAGAGCCCAGTGATAATCATATATATATATATATATATATATATATACACACACACACACACACACACACATACATACATATATATATGTATGTATGTGTATATATATATGTGTGTATATATATATGTATGTATGTATGTATGTATGTATATGAATGGAATCTTAATATACGACAAAGGTTATATTGCAGATCAGTGAGGAAAAGACAGATGGTTCAATAAACAGCCCTGGTGAACCTGGTTACCCAAATAGGGAACAAAAGTCAAAGTGAATTCCAATCTCATACATAAAAATCAATTCCAGGTCGATCAAAGGTCTGATTTTATACTCATCCACTAGCACTTTAGGCAATAAAATGAGTGCCTC
The DNA here is from genome assembly GCF_016509475.1 of Prionailurus bengalensis. Taxonomy (NCBI): domain Eukaryota; kingdom Metazoa; phylum Chordata; class Mammalia; order Carnivora; family Felidae; genus Prionailurus; species Prionailurus bengalensis. The sequence continues at coordinate 31,351,502 of NC_057344.1, read as the reverse complement.
CCAAATGTGCTATGCTAAGTGAAAGAAGCCAGATTCAAAAGGCTACATGCTGCATAATTCCATTTATATGACATTCTTTAAGCAGCAAAACTATAGAGACAGAAAGTAGATCAGTGGTTGCTGGAGGCTGAGGGCGGGGAGAGAGGTTAACTACAAACAGCAAGAAGAAAGTTTTTGTGATGATGGAACTTTTTAATACCTTGATTGTGCTGGTGGTGACCCACTTGTATGTGTTTGTTAAAATTCGCATAACAATGGGGTGCCTGGGTGGCTCCATGGGCTAAGCGATGACTCCCGATTTCAGCTCAGGTCACGAACTCATGGTTCATGAGTTTGAGCCCTGCACCAGGCTCCCCGTGCCGACCCTGCTTGGGATTCTCTCTCTCTGCCGCTCTCTCTGCCTCTCCCCTACTTGTGCTCTCTCTCTCTCTCAAAATACACAAATAAACTTAAAAAAATTCACATAACTATGCAGCAAAAAAGAATGCATTTTACTGCATATAAATTACACCTCGTAGGAAAAATTCCATTAAGGACAAAATAACTAGCCATTATGAATCTCTTAGTACCTGCCAGGCACTGTGGTTAGTGTTTCTACATGCATCCTTTCCTTTAATTTTTCACAGTCACCTTATGAAATAGATAATGTAATTATTTAAGTGAAAATATTTAAAGTGACAGAATCATTCTTCAGTTTCTTTTCTTCTGTAAAGTTGCTTACATTATTTTTTATTTTACTTTATTTTCGTATTTATTTTGAGAGAGAGAGAGAGAGAGTGTGTGTGTGTGTGTGCATGCACACGTGCATGCTAGAGCAGGGGAGGGGCAGAGGGAGAGGGAGAGTCTTCAGCAGGCTCTGCACCCAGGGCTGAGCCCAGGAGGGGGCTCCACCCTACACCATGGGATCATTACCTGAGCCAAAATCCAGAGTCAGATGCTTAACTGACTGAGTCACCCAGGCGCCTTGCTGAAATTCTTTTCTTCTTATTTTTTTAAACTTTTAAAAATGTTTTCATTTATTTTTGAGAGACAGAGCACGAGCAGGGGAGAGGCAGAGAGAGAGAGAGAGAGGGAGACGCAGAATCTGAAGCAGGCTCCAGGCTCTGAGCTGTCTGCACAGAGCCCGACACGGGGCTGGAACTCGTGAACCGCAGGATCAGGACATGAGCCGAAGTCGGATGCTTAACTGACTGAGCCACCCAGGTGCCCTTGTTTAAGTTCTTTTAAAAAAATTCTTTAAATCTCCTCTCTAGGAGTAATTTCTTGATTAAACATCCTTGATCGCCTTTGACCTATAACTTCATTGCCACTCGGTTGGACAGTGTAAACATTCATTTTGCTGTTAGACTTTTTACTATCTTTCCTAAGGCATATATCAAGCATTAAGCCATGCCTTTGTGGGAATATGCACACCCCTGCACACAAGCCTGTCACAAAAGAGAATGTGTTTCATGACACTGAGATTCTAAAAGGATGCAGCTTCTGTACATAATGGGTGTATAAAAATAGTCACATTCTTTAAAACTTATAATTTACTTGGAGATCATTGCAGATTCACATACGGTTGTAAGAAATAATATAGAGAGATCTCTTATTACTTGGTTTCCTCCAATGGTGTCATCTTGCAAACACAGTAACAATATTACAACCAGGATATTGACGTTGATACAGTCAAGATTACAGCACTTCTCCATCACTGGCAGAGGTAGCACCCCTACCTCACTCCCAACTGCAACCCCTCCTTAATCTCTGGCTACCACTAATCTGCTCTGCTCTCCATTTCTATAATTTTGTCATTTCTATAACTTTGTATAAGGATATTATATAAATGAAGTGATACAGTGTGTAATTGTTTGGGGATTTTGTTTTGTTTTGTTTTCCACTCAGCATAAATCTCTGGAAATTCATTCACATGTATCAATAGTTCCTTGCTTGTCTGTTTGTTTTCGAGAGAGAGAGAGCACGAGTTGGGGAAAGGGTCAGAAGGAGAGAGAGAGAGAGAGAGAGAGAGAGAGAGAGAGCACGAGTTGGGGGAGGGTCAGAAGGAGAGGGAGAGAGAGAGAGAGAGAGAGAGAGAGAGAGAGAGAGAGAGAGAGAATCCCAAGCAGGCTCTATGCCCAGTGCAGAGCCCGACACACGGCTTGATCCCATGACTTCTGGGAACATGACCTGAGCCGAAATCAAGAGTCGGACCCTCAACCGACTGAGCCACCCAGGTGTCCCCAGCTCCTTCCTTTTATTACTGAATAGGAATGTTATCAATCTGTTTAACCATTCCCTTGCTGAAGAACATCTGGGCTGTTTCTGATTTGGGGCTATTACAAATAAAGCTGCTATAAATATTCCTGTCAGCTTTTTGTGTGACCATAAATATCACTCCTCTGGGATAAATGCCCAGGAATGCAATTACTGGGTTGTATGGTAGTTGCATGTTTAGATTCTTAAGAAATTGTCAAACTTTCTCAAAGTGTATCATTTTATAATTGCCACCAAAAATTTACGAGTGATCTGGTTTCTCTGCATCATGGCCAGCATCTGTTATTGTCACTATTTTGTATTTTAGCCATCCTGATGGTTGTGTAATAATACCTAATGGTGATTTTAATTTGCATTCCCTAAGGGATAGTGATGCTGAACATCCTTTCATGTATTTATTTGCCATTTGCTACAGAAATATCTGTGCATGCCTTTTGCCCGTGTTCTACCTAGATTGCTTGGGTATTTTTTAATGAACTCCTTATATATTCTAGACACCAGCCTTTTATTGAGTATATGGGTTGCAAATAATTTCTGTCAGTCTGTAAGTTAGCTTTTCCTTCTCTGAACGAGGTTGTCTGTAGAGTGAAAGGTTGGTTTTTTTTTTTAATTTTTATAAAATCCAATCTGTTCATTTTTCCTTTGGTGAAGAGTGCTTTTGGTATCATGTCTTGTCTAGACCTAGATGCTAGATTTTTTTCCTTTGTTTTTTTTTTTCCTAAAACTTTTATAGTTTTATGTTTTATATTTAGGTCCATGATCCATTCTGAGTTAATTTTTCTATAAGGTGTCAGATTTAGGTCAAGGTTTAATTTTTACCCATGGATATCTAACTTCTCTTGCATCATGTGAGAGGCAGGCTGTTTTCCTCTGCTGTACTGCTTTTTCATCTTGATCAAAAATCAGCTGGATATATTTGTGTGGGTCTATTTTTGGGGTCTCCACTTTGTATGTCCGCTCCTCTGCCAATCTATGCAGTCTTGATTAGTCTTGCTATATAGTAAGTTTTGAGAGTATACTTCTTTCAGAAGTATTCTAGTTCTTTGACCTTCCATATAAATTTCAGAAGAGTCTTTTGTTGTATATAACTACAAAAATATCTTGCTAGGGTTTTGGGAGCAACTGTGTAGTAAGTGGGTATGAATCTGGGGAGAATTGATCATTTTAATAAGTGAGTCCATGGACACAATATTTCTTTCCATTTTTTTCGGATCTTTGATTTCATTCATCAGCATTTTGTTGTTCTTAGCATATGAATACTGTACAGACATTGTTAGATTTAAATGTAAATATTTCATTTTTATGAGCAATTATAAATGGTATTATATTTTAAATTTTGGTGTCCATGTGCTCATTACTAGCATATAAAGAATTATTTTTTGTTTATCTTGTTTAAAAAAATTTTTTTAACATTTATTTTCGAGAGACAGAGATAGAGCACCAGTGAGGGAGGGACAGAGAGACAGAGGGAGACACAGAATCCGAACCAGGCTCCAGGCTCTGAGCTGTCAGTGCAGAACCTGATGCAGGACTGGAATCCACAAACTGTGAGATCATGATCGGAGCTGAAGTCGGCTGAGCTGAGCCACCCAGGCACCCCGTTTTTTTGTTTTTTTTTTTTGTTTGTTTGTTTATTTTGTGTCTTGAGACTTTGCTGAACTCACTTTTTAGTTCTAGAATTTGGGTGTTTTGTTTTTTTAAGATTCCTTGGAATTCTCAACAGAGATACCATATCTACAAATAAATACATATATCTATAAATATGATATTGTATCATCTGTAAATAATGACAATTTTATTTCTTCCTGTCTAATCTGTATGTCTTTTCTTGCCTTAATGCATGGACTAGTATCTCCAGCAATGTGCTGAATAAGAATAGTGAGAGGGGGCATACATGCCTTATTCCTGATTGTAGAGGGAAAGCATTTATGCTTTCACCATTATGTTTAATGTTACCTGTAGGTCTATTGCAGATAAATGGAATCAAATTGAGGAAGTCTCCCCATCTGTTCATAGCATTTTTTTTTTTTTAAATAACTGCACCGGTGGCTTTTGTCAAATGTTTCTTCCGCATCAGTGGATATAATCATGTGCTTTTACTCCTTTGGTGTGTTAATATGTTGAATTACATTGATTTCTAAATACTAAACTAGCCTTGCATCCTTGGAATAAATCTCACTTCATAATGATCTAGAATTTTTTCTATACTGCTGAATTCTATTTGCTACTCTTTTCTTAAGAAATTTTGGAAGGATAAAGGATATTAGACTGGAGTTCTTTCTCTCCTCCCTCCCTCCTTTCCTATCTACCGGTCTTCCTTTCTTCATTTCATTCACTGTCTTTGGTTTTGACACTAGCTCCAAAATTAGTTAGGAAATGTTCCATTCTCTTCTATTTTCTAGAAAAGATGTGTAGGATTGATGTCAATTTTTCTTCTGGTAGAATTCTTCACTGGAACCATCTAGGCCTGGAGATTTCTTTTCTGGAAGTTTTAAAGTTATGGATTCAATTCCCTTAATAGTTATAGGGCTATTTAACTGATTTATTTTATATTGAGTGAGCTGTGGTAATTGTCACTTTTCATGAAAGTAGCCCTTGCATCTAAATTGTCAAATTGTTGTGTGTAGAGCTGTTCATAGTATTCTGTCATCCTTTTGACATTTGCAGGATCTGTAGTGACATTCTGCTTCACTCCTGATATTGGTAACTTATGTCTTTTTTCTTTTTCTCTTGGCCAGTTTTGCTAAATGCTTGTCAATTTTATTAATCTTTACAAAGAACCAGATCTTTGTGTTATTTTCTCTATTGTTTTTCTGTTTTCAATTTCACTGATTTCTGTTCTTATTTCTTTCTTTCTTTCCTTCCTTCTTACTTTGGATTTATTTTGTTTTCTCTCATTCTCGTTTCTTGAAGTAGGAGTTTAGATTATTTATTTGACTTTTCCTTTTTTATAACATTTTTATCATGCAAGTATGTGCATCTCAGCACGCCCTTAGCTGTGCCCCACACATTTTGATATTTTATTTACATTTTCACTCATCTAAATGTATTTTTTAAAGTTCTATTGAGACTTTCTCTTTGGTCCATGATTATTTAGAAGTGTGTTGTTTAGCTTCTAAACATCTGGAATTTTCCCTGATGTTTTTCTGTTACTGATTTCTTGTTTGATTCCACTGTGATCACTGATCACACACACATGCATGATTTTACTTTATTTATTTATTTTAATGTTCATTCACTTTTGAGAGAGAGAGAGAGAGAGAGAGAGAGAGAGAGAGAGAGAGAGACAGAGTGCGACCAGGGGAGGGGCAGAGAGAGAGGGAGACACAGAATCCAAAGCAGGCTCCAGAATCTGAGCTGTCAGCATAGAACCCAACACGGGGCTCGAACTCATGAACTGGGAAATCATAACCTGAGCTGAAGTCAGATGCTTGGGCCACCCAGGTGCCCCACATGCGTGATTTTATGTTTGTTAAAGTGTATCGTATGGTCCGGAATATGGTCTATCAGGATATGTGTTCTGTGAGTGCTTGAAAAGAGTGTAATTCTGTTGTTGTTGGATTGGCATGTTCTATGTCAATTAGACCTTCTTACTGATAGTGTGTTGAGTTCTACATGCTTGTTTATTTTCAGTCTGGTTGTTCTGTCAACTGTCAAGAGAGGGGTGTTGACATCTTCAAGTACAACTGTGAATTTCTCTATTTCTCATGTCAGTTATATCAGTTTTTACTTCACATATTTTGCAGCTATGTTGTTTGGTGCTTATACATTTAGACTGCTAGGCCTTCTTGGATTGACCTTTCAGTCAGAGTAATACATGCTCTGAAGACTACTTTGGTGCTCAAATAGCCATTCTTGCTTTCTCTGGACTACTGTTTGCATGATCTGTCTTTTTTTTTTACTCTCAACTCTCATATATCACTATATTTGAAGTAAGTTTCTTGTAGACAGCATATAGGTGAGTCATGTTTTTTGTCTAATTCACTCTGCTAAGTCTGTGATCTAGGAGGCAAAAGAGAAAGCCCAGGAAATGTATCACTGTGGTGTTCCTTGGGTCTGAAGATCTCTAGTTGGTCTTCCTTCTATTTTTCAAAGTCTTCGTATGTTTTATATACAGTGTCAAGGATTTTTAGTTGTAATTAAGTGGGAGGAATAGGTGAAAGTGTGTCCACTCTATCTCTCTGGAAGTAGAAGTCACTAGTCACATTTTGTAAGCCTTTGCTGTTGTTCTTGTGGCCGTTTCTCCATCAGGAGTACAGTCCGGTGTGGTGGTTTACAGGAGACGTTTGGGAGTTAGACCGGTCAATAACCACCACTCTCCTGCCACATATGATCTTCACAAGGGAACAAATATGTCCGAGACTTACATTCTCCACCTGTAAAGCTGTACTTACCTCGTAACTTGCTTCGACAGCTGAAAAAGATGATATGTGCAAGTGCTTAGCATATGGCTGTCGGGAACTTGAAACACAGCTAGTATGATTGAGGAGGTTAAGCTTTTAGTTTACTCAATTCTAAGTCATTTAAATTTAAATAGCAACATGGGGCTAGTGGCTACTCTATTCAGAGTGACACTGTTATAGATGGGGATAACTAATAACTCACGGTATTCATGCAGAGTAAATAAAAATATGGAAAACTGCTTTGAAGACACTGTGATACACAACCTGAGGTGATATTTGTAGTCGATACAATAACTCAAGTATGTTTTGGGTAGAGGCCAACAAAGTTATTTTTCCCCTTCTAACCGAGAGCTGTCAATTTTTTGTCATAGACCTAAATAGAAGAATAAATACCATCAAGAAATGAATGAAATGGAGGAGGACAGCAACAGGACGCAAAATGTGTGATTAGCCTTCCTCCGACGTGTGCTCCTCTCCACTACATGCTCATTCACCTACACACTACAGCGTCTGCCTTCCACACTGTCACCTGCTGAGCCCCATCCTACAGGATGGCTCTGTGCTGGGAGAGGGGCAGGGGCAGCAATTTCGATCTGCTTCCTCATAGAGCAATGCCTCACATGGAGCTCAGTTGGCAACAAGAATGTGGTCTGCTATGAGAAATTGGTCCCTGGTGATCCCTACCTCAAAAAGATCCCACTACCCCCCTGCCATACTCTGATGAAAAGTCATCCAAAGGAACTAGATGAGGTTCTTTGACAGACTATTTCCCCCTTAGGGCTGTGAAGTCCATTCTGCAAACGAGGACAAGTGGACTGCTCCAAGGGCACAGGATGGGTACTAGGTGGCCTGGCTTCTTTACTTCTCTGTGCCACCAAATATCTAGGTGGTACCAGAAAACTCAGCTCCCTGTCATCCTGTGTGAAATGGAGACTCAGACCTCCACCGGGATCATAATCCCCTGTTTTATACCTGACACTTGTACGTTTTTGTGACTTCAAGGGAACAGCCACTTCCTGATGTGTATTACAGTTGTAGAGATGAGTAACTGGAGGTGCCATAAGGTCAGAATTTGGTCAAAGTGTCACAACGAGATGGTACCAGAACTGGAAGTGAAATCCTCAAGACTCTAAGCCCTCGGGTCTTTGCCTTGTACTGTAGTGCCGTGATCTCATTTAGAAGGAAGCGTTGCTCAGGGCTGGAAAACGAAGTGTCTAATGAGTAGATCTGCTTCCCTCCCTTGCTCAACCCTCACACTTGTTAACACAAGCCCTGGTTTGGATATATAGAAAGGACAAGAAAAGCAGAACAAAAGAGATACGGAGCAAAAAAAAGGGGGGGGGCAAGAGAACGGTAGAAGGGATGCCTAATAGTTTCCACCTGTCCATAAAGAAAGGCACTTAGAGTTTCCAGAAGAGCTAGCACCTTCTCGGAGTCAGAAGAATTAAGGAAAGTAAAGACGGAGAAGTGAGGTGGCTTTGTTCCCTTTAAGAGAGGTCTATTTAGTAAGTAGACACAGGGACAGCAGAGCTTGTGAATTAAGGCCCATTGGAGTTCCAATCTCTCCGGGGAGCCTCAGTCAGAGCAACCTCTTGAACTTTATTTTTCTCATCACTGTAAAGGGGGTTGTGACACCAATACCAAAGGATTATCGTGAGGATGAAGCAAGAGAATGTATATAACAGGGCTGTCCAAGATAAAGAACACAACAGAAGAGAAAATTTATTAGTTTGGAGTAGAACCAGATGTTCTGTTTCAATCAAGTGATCTTCCCGTTATAACATACCTCCCCTCCTCTTCCCTCCCTCCTACCCAATGCCAGCTCATTCTCTTAAGCCCTCTAATTAGCTAAATAAAGAGTACAGACAGGGCCTAGGTGAAAAAAAATGTTCTCTGAGCCAAGTGAAATCCCCAGGGAAGGGAAGAAGCCCACATGGCCAATTACCATAGCATCATTTCATTTCCTCGGAGTGACTAATACCCAGAGATAGTCACTTAAACACTAATTGCAGAAGAACAGGTAGAAATCATGTTAAATGAGCCCATCTTTATTTCTGAGGAAAAAGACAGCCGGGCTCTGTGATCCATGAGTATGCTTGCTTCTTAATCTTCCACAGAAAAAGAGAATAGCTTCCATTTCCAATTGAACACTGGATTTCGACTGCATCAATAGTTGTTCTCAAGCCAGCGGGCAGATTTACAGCATTGCAACTGAATTACCAGCATAACAATGTGCCAACTCCATTGTGGCGGCATCTGATTTCTCCAAATTCAAGCACTGCGTCAAACAGCGATGCCCGCATGCTACAGAGAAACCACTGACCCCCACACATCTCACCTTGAACTTTCTAGAGCCTCCAAGGCCTCGGTCCCCATGCTGTGTTGAGAGAGAGGGAGGGGAGAGCCCCCACTTTGAGAAGGTGTTATGGGACCTCTTCACTGAGGGTTACTGTGAATCCTCGCTGCCCACCCTCCAGCTTGTTTTGTGTTTTCCACCTGTTGCTTCTTTTCCTTCCTTTTCTCTTCTCCTTCCTACCTCTAGCCAGACTTCCTTCTACCACCAAAGTCCGTTTTCTTGTATCACAAGAGGTGGAAGGCAAGCAGGAAGGAAGACAGATGTCCTTCATTTCCTAATGTTGTCCTACTTCCTGACCTACAAAGTGACCATGAGTACTTTGCACTGATTATCCTAGGTCCCTCATCAGCCAAAGGCCAAGTTTACCCCACCTGCAAGCCGTTGGCCATTCCTGTCAAATTTTCCTAATCCCGCCTACTTAAATTCTACTTATTTCCTAAATTCCAAGTGCCACCTCCTTAAAAAGTCTTCCTTAACTACTTCAGCCCTTACAAAACTCCTGTCACTTCTTAAAAAAACAACAACAAAGTTTAGTTATAGTATCCACCTTACACACCAGTTCTATTGTACATGTACTTAAGACTCCTCATTCTGATTTAATTATCCCCAAGGGAGGGGACCAAATCTCCCATCTCTCTTGTACTGTCCATACATGTCTTGGTTCAAGGCTATGCAGAGTTCATTGCCTATTTGATATCCGCTTAAAACAGAAAACTCGCTTCCAAGGTCTGTGCACTGGTGTTTGCATGAGGCCAGGGGCTTGGTAAGCCACGGAGACAACTTTCCATAGTGTAAGGGTTCAATCTGGCACAGTTGAACACATTTCTCAAATGCCTCTAGTTTTCTAGGGACTGAGTTGGCCACTGGCCTTGTCAGAAACACGTTCTGTCCAGAGCAGTCTTTACCTCTCCTTTATAAAGAGATAACCAACCCACCTATAAGCTGGCCTCATTCCCATCACGGAGATAATGAAAACAGGGTGCATTCTAGCTGAGTTAGTACTTCATGTCTGTCAAGCTCCGCTGAAGTTCAATTTCCTTCCATGACCTTCCTCAGACCATGCAGCCATAAGGCTGTGTTTCCTAAAAAAATGAAATGAGGAATGCCAGAATGACTAAGATGATATTCTCATGGGATGGTCCTTTAATCTATTTCCAGTTGGTGGTTGAGTGTTTCTGACTGGCAGGCAGTTCTGCGTGCCATATTCAGAGACCCAGGCTCCTTCCACATGTGGCTCTGCAATGTCCTAAGACCCTGGGGCGACCTGGATCCAGGAGCAATGGCAGGACCACAATATGACTTCCATGGTTCTAGCCACCTCTGCCTACATGGGCTCCATCTTTTGCACAGAATATTACAAATTGTATTGTAGGACTCAGTATAAAGATGAATATATCGTGTGTTAATATACTTTTGTGGAACTGAAAATTAATTTTTGCATTTTGCTTTCTGAAAAAATTAATACATTTCCATGAGCCCTTACAAGTCTCATGGTCCCTAAGGGCTGTGCTCGGCTAGTCTGTGCTTATTTCTTCCTGGTCCAAATCTCCATGGCGCCGGCTGCCCCGTGTTCTTGGGACCCAGTTCATGCTGCCCTGGTCTGCCCCCTTGATACATACACGTCAGTCTCACCAGACAGACAGCAGGACAGCAGGACGTTGGGCCTTTTGCTTGCATGTTGCCCAGGGCTTTGCCAAGAGCGAGGGCTCTAGTCGTATGGAGGACACAGCTGTCGTGGATTGGGCAATTTCCTTCACTCACCAAACCTCAGTTTCCTCATCTGTAAAATGGAGTGCTAGACCTGAATCCCCCTCATGGTACTTCCGTGTGGACGAAATGAGATGATTCATGCTTAGCGCAGCAGCTGGCCCTTGGTAAGTACTAAATTTGGGGAAGCAACGTTTTTATCATTATGACTTAATATGACAAGAACTCATATTTATAGAAGCTTGGGTTCTCAAAGAACTGCCACGGGATGATAACATGGCTGTGGTTTTCATGTCTCAAGCTTGTTTATGGGAAACGCTGAGGTTTAACAGAAAGGTTCTGGAGTGAGACTGACGTGGATTTAAATCCCACTCCGCCACTCACCAGCTGGGTGGCATATCACACATACTTAATCTCTCCGACACTCTGCTTTCTCATCTGTGAAGTCAAATGACTTCCTTTACAAGTACTAAAACATTGTCCTTGGTCTCCGCGTCACCAGGCCGCCTTCCTTTTCTGTTGAGGAAGACGATTAGTGTCTAAATATCTCCTGTTGTGGTTATGAAAGCCTCAAAGTTCTTTCAGGAGGCCCGGAAATTTGGTGTGGAGATCCAGAGTGCTAGCTCTCTTCTCTGTCCCTAGCCCTGTTGGAATAACAACAGGAAAGTCCTCATCAGTCATTAGCACCTTTACCTAAAATGTGCTTCTAGTCTCCAAAAAGCAGGTTCCATTGGCTGAGGAAAGGAGGGAGGATTTAAGAACCCAAGGCTGGGGGCAAAAGGTCTGGGATGCCGAGGGCTGTGTTATTTATATTTTATAATATATAAATATTATATATATATATATTTTTTTTTTTTCTGTGATACCGGCATTGCCACAATTTGATGAAATCCTCTTGGTTTTAGAGTAACTACACTCCCCGTAGAGCTCTCTACTAAATGAAGTCGTAGGGTGTGAATTCCAATTCTTTCAAGTCTCAGTGGTTAGTGGCCTAATATTCACCTGACCTAAACCCTGAAAACAGCAATCAGGCCTATCGCCTAGCGAGCCATCTGCTAGGGACGTGTCACAACCACCTGCAGGACGATCTGGGTGAGAATCCAGGACCTGATTCCAGTCCTGTCTTTGCCACGTACAGCTCCATGAGTTACATCACTTGGTCCTGGGATTCCTTTTTTTCTTCCCTTATAATCTGCATAATAACACAGAAGCTACCTTGTAGGGTTGTATGCATGAGGTAGCACATGTCAAGTTCAGGGCGTCTGGTGCATAATTTTGCAAAAGCATCACATCCCAGTACAGCAGAGGGACACTACCTAAGCGACAGCTGGAAGCTGGGAAACCCAATTTAGGAGGCTTCTAGCTGTCACCTGAGCCAGGGACTGCACCATCACTCACACAGAGCCACAGAGCAACCTGCAGCATAGCATGTCTGTCTTATTTGCTGGCAAAGCCGGAGTCTGCATAAACCCTGCTGGATTCAAGACCATGTGAAAAGAGGGAGAAATAGAGGGCCAGCAAAAAATGACCACAAAACAAGGCAAATTCAAATGGCTTCTAGTAGTATCCATAATGCAGAGCCGCCTGGAAACGGAAGAACAGGAAGATAAGACGGGTCCCAAAGAGCATTGGAAAAAATGAGAAAATGAAAATATATGCAGGCTCCTTAAAGCAGGCAACCACTACCGCGAAGATTTCAATTCATCCTGTATTTTTAATAAATCTGAAATAATTCGAATGGAATTTTCCTTGGTACTTACAATTGTGTTATAAATTTCACCGGTTAAGAAAAAATGGCAAGGGAAAGATGGGTGGTTCAATAAATGGAGGGAGAAAACAACAAGAAGCAGGGAACAATAGGCAATATGATAAGATGCTTAATCACACGTCAAAGGCATGCAGCTACAAGTCACGATGACCCTTGACGCCACTTGTGAACACGTGCAGCTTGCATTTGGAGTTTATTATGAACACGGGCAAAGAGGCAGCAATGAGAGTCAGAGGAACAGCCCAATGAAAAGTGAAAACCTAGAAAAAGATCAGTAATTCCATACCCCACCATCCGCCTTAGGGACAGCTCTGTGCGCACCTGGTAAGTTTCTACAGATCGGAAAAAATTATCCAAGGAGCAGGCAAGCTGAGTGCAGGCAGATTCATTAGGGACGTAGTGCCTCTGCATCCCTAACTACCGAGGGGAGATGGGGGTATTGCAAACCCGAAGACAGCAGCAGGTGTGTGTGAGAACGTGCCTCTGCTAGACTCCATTCAACAACCTGCATCAGAGACACAAAGACCCACTACAGCATACACGAGGCAGCGTTTCCGGGGTTTGCCGACGGAGCCATAAGATTAATAAGCTTCCTGGGTCTTTCTCATACTCACCAAAGTTTGAGAAGCACCACTTTATTTATTTTTTTATTTTTGTAACGTTTATTTATTTTTGAGACAGAGAGAGAGAGAGGACAGAGCGCTAGTAGGGGAGGGGCAGAGAGAGAGGGAGACACAGAATCCGAAGCAGGGTCCAGGCTCTGGGCCGTCAGCACAGAGCCCGATGCGGGGCTTGAACCCATGGTTGGCGAGATCATGACTGGAGCCGAAGTCGGACACTTAACCGAGCGAGCCACCCAGGTGCCCTGAGAAACCACCATTTTAGCACCTCCCACCCAGAGTGTCCCTGCCAGATGGCAACAGGCTGCTCTTGGACCCACTGGTTCCTTGTGGGGAGGCAGAAGACCAGGTTGACAGCCAAGACCACTCTTACCAAAAGAAGCTTCGTGACTTATTCTGTCTGCACCCACCCTCGAACCTTGGAAGCAGCCGTGCACCCTTTTCTTTCAAAGAAAGGGGAGGACGTGGAGGAACTTGGCTGTGAAATTATGATGCTGTGATCTCATTCTTGTCAATCTGGTTCTGAGCCTGGCTTTCTTCTGCTGTCTCCAGAACCCCAAATTTAATCATCAGGACTCCCTGTTCTTGAGTGTGAGGATGACACACATCTGGAACCACAGGGAAATGGCCATGAGAGGCTGAGGTTGTACAGCCAGACAATATTCTTTTAATGCAAAGAGGGCAAGAGTTGACCAAAGGTAAAACCAGAGATGGTTTGCCTGGGGGGTGGGGAGGGGACAATGCAGTCAAATCCTATCAGTGTGGCTATGGCAAGAGCTTGCAGAGATGATGGTTTACTTAAGGAATTAACAGAAAAATAAGCTGTTCTGCCCACAATCATCTCAACTGCCAAAACCCCAATTATTTCTTACCCTGAAATGATCCTAGGAAAAGAACAGTCCAACTTCTGCCCCAGCGTCAACTACTCCCTCTTGACCTTGTGGTAACGCCTTCGGAATATTAAAATACGATTCTTTAGCCTCTCGAGCTGACCCGGGCTATTACAGTGTCTTCCCAGATGGGGTCAACTGGGGTCTCTCTCTCTCCATCTCTCTGCCTCTTTCTCTCTTTTCTCTTCTTCTCACGTACACACATTTTTTTCTCTCTCTCTTCTTACTTATGTTCACAATGCTAAAGAATTTGACGAAAGCCCAAGATATTGGTCTTCATATGAGTCTCACTGATGCATGTTACTTTCTGGACTTCAGGGGACTGAAGTCTTTTAAAAAAGAAACGTGCTCAGGAGAAGGGTCGGTGGGGCGGGGAGACCGTGGGGCTCTGGAGCGTGGGTACCTAATCATGTATCCTTGGCAGCTACAGCAAGAACCCCTGCTGACTTGTCAAACTCTCACATGGACGTTAAGAAGATTAAGATAATAGCATGCCTAACATAGCTAATAAGAAAGATTTGAAACAATTGGCAAAAATAGATGGAGTTATGAAACGCTTATTAAGGGATAATGATTCCATGTCACAATAACGGCAACATAGGGTCGGCTTAATTTCACACACCCAGAAGAGAGATGTAGATGATATGGGGGCAGAAAGAGACAGAATCTGCAATGTTCTGTGCCCAGTGCCCGACGTGGCAGGCAGAGACACACTCGCCTGGGAATGAGCGCCGCCCCCCCCCCCCCAAAACACCCTCATCACCGATCATGGCCAGGTTGGGAAGGGTGTGCAGGTCACAGAGCTGTCCGTTCACATCCGCTGTGTTGGCCACTGGAGGAGGTGTATCTGTGTGTCCAAACAACTTAAACAGATTTCCCTTAATTTCAGAGTAGTCACATCGACCTTCCCCCTTTGTAGCCTGGGCACATCATCAACGTGCCAGTTCCCTCCCTGTTTGTTTTTTAGGGACAAGAAGCACGTAATTCCACTCAAAGGGAAGTGGCTGAGGACCCCTTTGGGCCCAGAAGGGTGAGGAACACACCGAATGCAGCTCCTTCCCATGCCCATCCCTGCCTCTCCAGGGAGGAGCCCCTGCGTCGCGACCCCCGTGCCCGGTGCAGACCGGACTCCGGGCAGGCAGGCTGGAGCACGAGGGGAGGTCCTCCTGGTCTCCACTCCGTATTTCTCATCCATTTAGAGGAAACAGCCAGCTGGAAGCCCCGGGACTTTCTCAAGCCCATTGGCCTTGTCTTTCCCTCACCAAACTCTCTTTCCTTTCAAAAGGGATGGGAGCAAGCTTCCGTCTGCAGCGAGAAATGACAAAGACCTGAACAAAGATGAGGCTTTTGATCCTCCGATGGGATGCTCAAGGTGGGAAGACAAGCAGTGGGTGACTCTCCTACATTGCTGGTGAAATGGTGGAAGAGAGTCTTAAGAAGATTGTCTGCCACATGATTTAAAATCGAACGCAAGCATACCCTTTCCACGAGCAGACCTCCTCTCAGGAACCCATCTCACGGAAGCAGCAGCCCTCACACATGGAAGCACCTCTGTAAGCCACGCGCACTGTTGGGAGGCAAAAGTCTGGAAACCAGGGGAGCACCCGTTGACAGAGGAGCCAATGAACGTGATAGACCCCAGATGGCTTCCATACAGAACTAAATGAGCAGAGGAAAAGCACAGACATGAAACACGTTGTGAGCACGTGGTTTCTTGGAAGAGGTCGGTGAGGCTGACGTT
This sequence comes from Prionailurus bengalensis, assembly GCF_016509475.1. Classification (NCBI taxonomy): domain Eukaryota; kingdom Metazoa; phylum Chordata; class Mammalia; order Carnivora; family Felidae; genus Prionailurus; species Prionailurus bengalensis. The sequence continues at coordinate 31,335,761 of NC_057344.1, read as the reverse complement.
AGTGTACAGGACAAGGGATGGGAAGGAACTGTGCCTCCCTCCGGCCCCTCCAAAAAAGAATAAAAGGAAAGGCTGGCACTAACCATTCAAGCATGTGGTGTAAGTCAGAGAAGCGGATTGACTTTTGGGGACGTGCCGTCAAGATCATACCTGTTGGGGAGAGACGTAAGCTGGATCTCTGCCAATCCCCGTGGAGCTGGTAGTGCTCTGGACAGTTATCCCGAATTAGGATAAAGACCAGGCATTGGACTCAGGCTGCTCCCGGGAAGGAGGCGGTTCCCATCAGAAGAGGGACAGCACCCGGAAGGACAGGGAGCCCGAGTCAACCATCCAGCACGGGGATGGCGCTTTAGTCCTGGAGGGGAGGGGCCCGACGGCCAGGCACAGCAGCCACTGCAGGGGGCATCATCACATGTCTGAGTCTGTGAAATTATGGATACCGTGCGCGCAGATGCACAAAGGAAAAGAGTAAAGAGAAGAGAGGCCTCTTCCATTCTCAAATGTTAAATTTATTCCTCACACGGACAGTTCTGAAGCCAGGCCAGCCTCCATACCAAGGGGCTGTGGAGTAGACTCCCAGCCTGGGCAATTCTGGTGGTAATACTGCCTGATGATTTCCCCTGACGTCGTTACAATGGAAACCAGGCGCCAAGCTCCCGGCTGAACTAATGTCCGCTCCTGAGAACTCTGACTGCCTTCTATTTTTGAATGGGTTGGAAATAGAACCAAGGGATAAATTTTGTCTCTCTTTTGCTTGTCAGGGTTGGGTACCTTGAAATCAAGCATAAAACACAAAGGAAAGCCCTCAGAAGGACAGGAGGGCAGAGCTACATAGGGGGCTGTAAACTTGAAGCAATTGTTCCAACCCAGCCCTAACTAGGAAGCCCAGTGGTGACTCAGGCACCCCTTGAGGCCAATTAAGATGCTATAAAAAATGCAGGAACTTCAAAATTGGACACGTAATGAGCCCTTCAATATCATCTTCTCCTTCTTGCACCACATTACTAAGGCAAAGTGGAGACAACGCATTCTGTGTGCATATTTCTCCCAAGATTACCTTCTGCAATCATCTGAAAGATTTCATTTCTATCAACAAGTGTTAGGAGAACAACAGAGAGGAAAATGAGGCTGAAGCAAAGCTTCAAAGTTCTGTGTTTCTACTGATGTGGAAAGAAAGATCCAGCAGCCCGTCCTCTTGCAACAGGATATCCTCATTTAATTAACATTGTTCTGGAAAGAATAATGTAATTAGCCAAGAAAAAGGTAAGTTACACATGTTGGAAAGGAGGACGAGAGTTAGTAAATGTAGATGATTTTTGTATATCTGGATATCCCAAAAGAATTAGCTGGAAAAAGACCTCCTAGTACTATAATAGGAAAGCAAGGAGGAAGCTGGTTGAACGTTAACTATATTAGAAATCTATAGCTTTCTTTTATACTAGCGATAATTAGAACTATTGGAATGTGATGGGGGACAAGATTCCATCACAGGAACAATAAAAATATAAAACACTTAGGTTTACATTTAACTGGAGATGGATAGAATAAACAAAGAGAAAGCTAACAGAAAACTAACTGCCTTCAATGAAGCGGGTTGGAAAGTTTTTATGTTGCAAAGATAGCAATTCCATTCATTTGAATATGTAAGTTAACAGAATTCCAACTAACAGTTTATTCGGCACTAGACAATTCTAAATTTCATCTAGAGGAATAAATATGGATGAAAATCCTAAACGAAATGGGGGCTGTCCTCTTAGATTTTAAGATACTCTTAAAATGACAGTAATTTATAAAATATTGATACCAAAACAGAAAGGCTGCCTGCTGATTGATCATTCAGCTACTTCCGATCCCTCCGGGCATGGAAATTAGCATCCTGTCTTTTCTCAGTTGACCATGGACTCTTGTGGATGGTATTTCGCATCGTGGCCATCTTCTCCCAGGTCCTCCCAGCCCAGGAAAGGAGCCTTCAGCCCCCCTGGTCCTCAACACCATCTTAGGAAAAGCAGTTGTAGCCCTAAGCTTTGGACCTTTGTTCCTTTTGATGATGCTGAGTCAGTCTCCAAGGTCAGAACATGTCCTCTGGTTGTCCCTCCAGGACACCAAACATCTGGGAGAGAAGTGACCCATCCAGTTGGAACCAGCCGTTCTGTTTTCCAGCTTCCTGTTGGCCTTTCACTGGATGAATAAAATATGCAGACTCTTACTTTAATTTTTCACTTGTCTCCTGGACTTTCGATGCCTCGCATACCAGAGCTTCTCAAGTCATTTGTGTGAAGGGCTAGTTTTTTTTTCCAAATGCATTGTGTACTAGCACTTTTTTTAAATGCAAGAGGAATAAATAACCAAAAAAAAAGAAAAGAAAAGAAAAAATGCCAAGCAAATACAAGCCCAAATTTTTATTATATTCAACCGACATAAAATTCCTCTGTTATATGGCTCCAAATGCCTCTAAACACTTACTCTTTTCACAGGCCAGTGACAAACCATCAGTACCAGGCCACCTGCCACTGACTGTACTGTCCTAACCTCGTCATCAACAAACCGGCTGCCACTGCAGCTAAGGATTCTTCACACCCTGTGGCCCATGCCACAAGACCATCTTCTACTTTTACAACCCTTTACTTTCTTTTTAAAAAAATTTTTTTTCAACGTTTATTTATTTTTGGGACAGAGAGAGACAGAGCATGAACGGGGGAGGGGCAGAGAGAGAGGGAGACACAGAATCGGAAACAGGCTCCAGGCTCTGAGCCATCAGCCCAGAGCCCGATGCGGGGCTCGAACTCCCGGACCGCGAGATCGTGACCTGGCTGAAGTCGGACGCTTAACTGACTGCGCCACCCAGGCGCCCCACAACCCTTTACTTTCGATAGCACTCAAATCCCCTCCCTCATAGGACTCTCCAGCATCATTCTGAGGAATAACTGGGGCAACTTCTTAAGTTTTGGTGTTTTTTTTTTTTACATTTTTTTATTTTTGAGAGACAGAAAGAGAGAGAGACAGAGCACAAGTGGGGGAGGGGCAGAGAGAAGGAGACACAGAAGCCGAAGCAGGCTCCAGGCTCCGAGCCATCAGGACAGAGCCTGACGCGGGGCTTGAACTCGCAAACCGTGAGATCATGACCTGAGCTGAAGTTGGATGCTTAACTAACTGAGCCACCTGGGTGCCGAATTGGGGCAACTTTTAAACAAACCCCATTTGTCAGGCGAGTGATGCAATTCCTCGCAGACACTTTCAGCGATGTGCCCACCGTGGTCAGTGATGAAGCTGGAACTCACCTAAAGTGTCCTGACTCCTGATCGCGGGTTCTTTCCATCCCCCGGGGGAGCCATGTACGTGGTGATAAACGACAAGCTGATCTATTTGATGAGTTTATCCTGTGGCCCTGGCCGGCCAAAACACTTTATGCGCGAATACTGCCAAAGTCCCTTTTTGCCTTTCTTTACCCCATATATTCTTGAAGAAAGCTCCCCACTGCAAATTGTCCAGCGCCCTTGGGCTAATGGTATTGTTCCTATGCTGCCTCACTGTGTTGAGAGAAAAACTTCAAATGATCCATAATTTTCAAAAACAATAGCAAATCTCAAACCACAGCAATGTCACTAAAAACTCTCATTAAACTCTTCAAGAAGTGTAACAAATTAGTTAGGCTCCATGGCCACAATCAAAGTGGCCTTACTCACCTCCTAGCTGCATTTCCAAACTGCAGGTGCGGTACGTTATGTAGGAGCAAATAAGCAGCCTCTGGCATCCCAAGTTTGTAAATTAAGCTACGAAGATTTCAGGAAATTTTGAACCAAATCTCTGCTTATTATTCAGAAGGGGATGTGTTTCTCTGTCTTCTGCAGGAGGGGCCAGCGGTGTGCTTGGGGTGGGTGACAGAAAAGCTAAGTGCTCACGTCACCGCGGGGTTCATGAAGTTAAATGGAGTTCTAGAGAGCTTCAGGGGTGCAATGCTCCAGCTCAGGAAGGCAGCGTGGGGCAGGGGAAAGGCCTGGGTTCCAGAATCACAGGGTCCTAGCTTCCAACCCAGCCCTGCCACTCCCCAAATGGGTAATGGGCCTTGACTTTGGGATGCTAACAGAACTGTGATTATGGAACAAAGGTATATGTGTAAAATGGCTTAGCACATACATGCTGGAAATTACTTGTCTTTGTAAATAGAGAAAAAGCACAAAGAGTTCACCTTTCACTACCAGGCGGCCGCCTGCATCTTTTCAAAAAGCCCCTCGGAAAAGATTTTTGATTTATTTTTCCTCCATACTGACTCTATCGTATTAAAATAGCTTCAGGTGAGGTGCAGAAGCTACATGAAAAAAACACAGTTAAAAAGAGCAGTGAGAGTCACATTAAAGTCTACAAATAGCCATTGGGCACTCAACTAGACAGCCTGAGTGAGGGCTGACTGATATCCACAGTGAGGATGTTTGCTAGGACGGGATAAAAAAAGGTTTGCTTTATGAAACAATTTTGCATTGGCTGTTCTGACGCCCACTTCAAGAAGCTAACTTGTGCGGGGGCTCAGTCGGTTGAGCGTCTGACTTTGCTCAGGTCATGATCTCAGGGCTTGCGAGTTCGAGCCCGGCGTGGGGCTCTGTGCTGATGGCTCAGAGCCTGGAGCCTGCTTCGGATTCTGTGTCTCCGTCTCTCTGCCCCTCCACCACTCACGCCTATCTCTCTCTCTCTCTCAAAAATAAAGAAACATTAAAAAAATTAAAAACAGAAAAAAGCTTACGTGTCTGAAGAAGATGTATTTCTGGCTCAGAGTGCTCCCACCTTTGCTGGCTTTGATCCCTATTCTAACACAATACCTTAGTCTCTGTCAGGGCAACTCAGAGGACAGGGGAAATAAAATCATCTTTAAGTTACTGGAAGCACTACAACATACAATAAGGACATCTCGATTTTCTTTTTTTTTTTTTTCTTTTTTTTTGGCTTGAGTTGTCCCAGTTGGCTGTCTACACTGATCACAAGACTCCTGTTTCTCAGGACTGTGGAGAGTGAAGCCAAGAAACTGAGTACAAACCAGGACAGGCATTCCATCATACAGATGTTTCACACCATGTTTTGTTTTCTGGAACCAAAAGACACACGAAGACAAGTTTGCAAGACCACGTTTGAGCACTTCGGATACCTGAAGTTTTTTTTTTTTTTTTTTTACCGTTTATTTATTGTGAGAGAGGGAGAGAGTGGGGAAGGGGCAGAGAGAGAGAGAGGAAGAGAGAGAATCCTAAGCAGGCTCCAGGCTCAGCAGGGAGCCCCACGAGGGGGCTCGATCTCGCAACCGTGAGATTGCGATCTGGGCCGAAATCAAACAGCTGGACGCTCAACCGACTGAGCCACCCAGGCACCCCTGAATTTTCTCCTTTTATGTTTAAATGTTTTACGACAGGAGACCCAGGCCTGTCTTTGCCTGCATGTACATCTGAAGAAGCAGACTGGGCCCAGCTGAAAGTCACTGATGCCACCTTCCTTCCGAGTGTCTGTGGCAGGGGGAAACCCCAAGCCCTCGGCTCCGCTATTCGTACAAAACGTGGTGCAGTTGGTCGGGTTCTCTGCGCTCTACGTTGAAAACAGTTTTATCACCTCACATATCGAACCGGATTTCGGGTCTCTTTCATTTACTTCCACAGATGTTTACTCAGCACTTACTACTGGGCTTAGGCCCAGAGGCTTCCGAGCTGATCATGACTGACTCAGGTTAGGCCCGTAGCATACAATTCAGAGCTTACGAGACAATCATCCAAGCGGATCCTGTCGTTCTGCTGATGAAGATGAGAGGCCTGGAAAGAAGAAACCTTCCCAGAGTCACACCGTAGGCGAGTGTGAACCGTTCAAAGTCACGCTTCTACACCAGGGCAACTCAAGAGTTTAAAATCACAGTTACAATGTCGGTGCCATTACTACCAAAGAAATGGCTGAAAATACAAGGACAACGTGCCAGTCCCCTATCATGTAGCTTCTGGACATAGCTGTCAATTCATTTCTCCATCTGGATACAGCATAGCAGCTGTCTACACCCCGTCTGCACACATCTACTCGTCTACTCGTCTACACGCGTCTACTCGCTCAAACTGCCCGTGGATCTTCCAACTTATCCTTTGTTTCTGAAGGCAGAGTCAAGGCCACGATGACCCTCACTGTGTTCTCAGCTTTATTCTAGGTGAGTCAGATATGGAGCCCTGAATAGCAGAGACCGGGTTTTCACACTCAAGATTTTTATAATCTAGGGAGACACCAAGCCAGACTTGCATGCAAATGTGTGTTAATAAAGCCCGTGTTTTATTATGGAATGTGTGTATCAATAATGTTAGCAGGCTATGGCTCGTGCTAGTCAAGTTGTGTCTTTTAGGAAGCCTTTTGGACACCCTGCCCCCCAAATTGGAAAACCAACCTCTTCCAACTGTGCCTTTGTGCTTATCATGACCCTACGTGGGGCTCAGTTATGTGTCGGTCTCCACGTTGAAGTCAGGGTCCGCTTGTATCTGCCACCCAGTAGGCTCTCAGTATGTTTCTTGCATAAAGTAAATAAAAGATATTTTGAGATCCTAGTCCACTCTGGGGTAGCTTCCCAGAAGAGGAAAGCTGGGATTTATTTTAAGACATGGAAATGATTTGGTGGAAGGAGGCACATTTCTTCCTTAGTTCCCTTCACTATGCCTAGAACATGGGAGCAGGGCTTCGGGTGGGCGTAGTCAGAAGGGCTTGGGGGAGAGGTGAGGCAGACTGTGCCTGCGCTTCTTCCGTGATTGGAAAGAAGTCCTCAGGGGTGGGCTCGCTCCGCCAGAGTCAAGGGTGAGAACAGGAAACGAAGTCCTGACCCTCGACCCAGCTTCACCTGCACCCTCCTACCATATGTTCTCTGTACAAGATGCCATTGTACCAAACTTTGCAGTGACCTTGGGAAATCACTTCCATCTGGAAGCCTGGGTGAGTCACAGGAAGGCAAGATGAAATTTCTCCAGTTTGCATTTGGCCTGGACTGTCACATCTGCATCTTGACCCTTATGAAACGCTATTACCCAAGAACATACGGATGGCTGCAACATTGTAAATCAAAAGCCTTGCGGCTCCAATTCCCTTCCGGTGCACACGGTTAGACATAGAAGTCACAGTTGCTTACAGGCTGCAGTTGGACTTTGAGAAAATGGCAGGCTCTGGAAAGCTCTGGGCACTTGGTCAGGACAGTAGCAAAGTGCAAGGGTTTGGGAAGGTAGTGGTTGGGTGGGAGAGTGTGTTGCACGCCATTTTTTTCTTTCTGGTTTTTGTCCCAGGAGATCCATTGATATTGACACCTGAACTTTGTAACATAGCCGGGTCCTGCTCCACTGGCTTCTACACAAAAAAACAGAATGCAAAGCAGCTGGGGTAAAAGCAGTTACCATGGAAACCCCAGGCTTTAGTTTGGAAAGTAAAAGTGGTATTTGTGATGACCGCAGCTATGGTTTGTACCGATGCGCTTCCCAGGAAGTCTCTTTTTATCCTGAACTTTAGTATTCCTTTCTTTCCCGCCTGTGGAATTTGGCAAAAGAAAAATTTTAAATCAGATTGGAAATATTACCTTCCCCGTTAAATAGCTAAAACAGGAGACCTTGATTTATTCAAACCATATTTGTTGAAGACAGATTTAACTCTAAATGGGGAAACTGCTTAAAGGTCAAGTTTTGTCTTGGATACTTTGAAAGAGTTGCTAAGCATTTTGTCCCCCAGGAAGGCTGCGCTGACACCAGGAGGTGTTACTTGTTACTTCCCCACAACCATTTTCCACCTCTCAGGAATGAGAGGAGAAATACGGCCGCAGAGAGCAAACACATCCTTTTGTGGGCATGATCGCAATTGTGGTCAAGCCGGTCATGGCAGCAGGAACAGACCGGTCGCGGTAGAGCACTGGCCTGAGATACAGAAAACATTAAGGGCATGGGCTGGGGCACCAGAGAGAGCCAGGATGCAATTCCTACTCTGCCGCTAGTCCTTGCTGCATGACCTTGGGCAAGTTTCTTAACCAGCCTCTGCCACAATTTCCTCGTCTCTGAAATGAGAATCAGAAAACCTACCGCTCCAGTTTGCAAGGATTAAATAAAATAATGCACACAAAGCATTTAGTATCAGCACGTTCCAGCATGAAACCAAGCTGGAACCACTGTTTACCTAATGGCAATGTTTATCTAATGGCAAGGAGGGTGGATGATCTTGGGTCAGTGGAGTTGCCAATACCTACATAACACTCATGGATACATGCACGCACATACACACATTCAACTGTATACGTGGATTTTAAAAAGCAGCTCTTCAAATACAAGCGTAATTACCGATCTTTATAACTAAACAGTATTGAATTAATTGCCCATATGTTCACAGTAGTATGATGAGCCCTGTGCAGCACAAGTAAAACAAAGCCTGTCCAGGGGCGCCTGGGTGGCTCAGTCGGTTAAGCATCTGACTCTTGATCTCGGCTCAGGTCACGATCTCACAGTTAGTGAGTTCAAGCCCAGCTCTGCACGGGCTCTGCATGGACAGCGCGGAGACTGCTTAGGATTCTCTCTCTGCCCCTCGCCTGCTCGCTTTCTCTCTCTCTCTCTCTCAAAATAAATAAACATTTAAACAGCGAAAACAAAAACGGAGGCTGTCCTTGTTCTTAACAATCTTAAACCAATGACACGGACATGGACAAAAAAACAGGTGGACGGGTATAGCTGCCAACAGTCTTAGAGAAATCTAGAAAGCCAGGTAGAGACACTATGCATAAACGCAAAGGTCTAACGCATGAGGAAAAAAAAAAAACAATTAAAATTCAATCAATCAAAAGGAAGAATCAGGTGGAAGGGAGGTGGGGAAGACAGGAGAGCAGAAGCAAGCAGACCAAACTGACACATTCTCTGGCTTGAAGCAACTGGTCCATCTCAGAGCACAATGGCCACAAGCCTGGCCCAGCTCCCCCGATGCCCGTCTCTGAGCCCCTCAAAATCCAGCCCGTCTCCTCGTGTTCCCTTTCTCATTCCATCTCAAGGGCATCTGGTTGTCACCGGTAGCCTCTTACCCGGCCCCTGATGATTCCCTCTTCTTTTGTACTCATCTTCCCTTTCTTGGAGAAAAAAAAAGCAATGATTGACTATGAAGCCCTCGGCAGTGACAGCTGTTGCCAGGATTTTCTGCCACACTGAGCCTTCCACTTTTCCAAACCTCAGGCGAGTGTTGCTTGTTCCTCTTCTGTTTCTCTCTCCCAACTTCATACCTGCCCCTAAGTTCAGCGCTGGGCCCGTCTCCTTGTCGGAGGGCCCACTGACTTAGCAGCACCGGTTCCCCAATCCCATCACGAGGGCTGACCCCTCACCAAGACGCAGATATTCACCACTGATCTCTGGATCAGTCGTGTCCAACTGAACACTCTGAGATGATGGAAATAGTTCGATGCCGGGGCACCTGGGTGGCTCGGTCGGTTAAGCGCCCGACTCCGGCTCAGGTCATGATCTCACAGTTCGTGGGTTCAAGCCCTGCATCGGGCTCTGCGCTGACAGCTCGGAGCCTGGAGCCTGCTTCGGATTCTGTGTCTCCCTCTCTCTCTTCCCGTCCCCCATTTGCGCTCTGCCTCTCACTCTCAAAAATGAATAAATGTTAAAAAAAAAATTGAAAAAAAAAAACAACAGTTCGATGCCTACACTGTCCAGTAGGGTAAACCATTCATCGTATGCGAATGAGCATTTGAAACGTGGTTAGCCTGGATGAGGAACTGAATTTATAATTCTCTCTTATTTCCATGAATTTAACTCAAATTTAATTCGCCACATGTGGCTCGTGGCTACCAGGTTAAACAGCACAGTTCTACATAGTTTCACTAAAGCTCCGTGATTTCAGGTGTGATCTGGTCACAGCTAAAGGCTTTCCAGAACGTGTTCCTCCCCCTGGCATCTCTGTCTGCACTCTAGGCTCAAATGCTACCTTTTGTTTATCCCACTCCGATTCCTCATAAGCAGCCTCTGATTCCCACTGATGCCCCCTGCAGTCATCCCCGCTCTCAGCATTGCCCCTCTGTCCCACGGCCACACCCCGTCCAGGTCCTCGTTCAGACCTACACAGTCAGCTGGCTCTCTCACTTCAACACGCCCTGCCGTCGCTGCTGATCTAACCTCTCTCCAACACTGCTCCACCGTGTCACTTACCTGCTTCAAACCCGCAGTGTGGTTCCCCACATTCCCTTACTTCAAGGCCAAAATCCTGGTCTGCTTTTCAACAAAACACCAAGAGAACGTGGTGCCATGAAGCGTGGTCATGCTGCCTTCCACAGTTCTCCCTGCACGCACACACAAACACACACGCAACGCACGCACAACTACCCTTTCCAGGCGGATCATCTCACTAGCCCATGGACATTCCATGTTCACTCCTACCTTGGGGCGTGGCTTTGCAAATCCTACCTTTCAAGATCCAGTTGAAGACTCCCTCCCTCCATAGACATTTCCAAGCCCTGCCTGACACACCTCGCCTCTGAATTCCTGGAACATTTATAGGGAATGCCATCTTGTCCTGATAATTACTGTTTCATGGGAACTATCCTTTCCTTCCCAATTAGACTTCAAGGCAGTGAGTCATTTTCTTCAGTAACCCCTGTAAGACGTAGCTCAGATCGGAGCGTGAGGTAGATGTTTAGTGCTTCGTGAACACTTTTCAACTAATCGGCACCTTCAGGATAAGAGCTGGACACGAAAACGTCTGAGAACTCAGTGAACATTAAACTCACACCGTTCATAATCGACTCTCTGCTCCCCCTCCTTCTTGGCAGCTCCCTCTACTTGTCCTCGCCTTTTCCAGCTTCTATTCCCTTTTGTGTCTACCTCTTCCAGGAAATCACATGGGCTAATCATGACAGGTCAGGGTACAGAGTGTAAGAGTTTTCCATCTTCTCCTGGGGGGGTGGGTACGGCTGATGCTGCTTATGCCATATAATCAACGTGTGTCTGTTGAGGAAGTCACGCTATAGGGTATAGCGGTAAAATCATGACAGATCTCTGCTTCTTACTGGTTTGGTGTCACTGGATGAACTGTTCAACCCTGATGAGTCTCACTTCTTGGGCAGGCAAAACAAGGATAAAAATACTTCATTGTGCATTTACAGGGAAACCACAAGTTAACTAAAATCACACTTGAATAATGGGCTAAACATAGAGGATTGGATATGCCAGACACAGAACCACATGGATGACCGAGGTGGTTTCATTTAAAAGAATGATCTAGAAAAGCCATGTTTAAACCAAAAGAACTCCTTAAAGTGGAGTTAGTCTGTGTCAACTAATCTGAAGGAGAAGGAGCATCTGGAAATCACATACAGCCCACGACGGCGGCACAGGGCCACACGGAGGTGAGAGGAATCTGAGCAGGTCTGCTTCCTCTCGGGAGTGACGAGACAGAACAGAACTGTGAAGGGAAAAAAGCAGTCCTCATACAGAGGCCAGAAAGGACAGTGGCTACCCAACAGCAGGAGGAAAAACACTCTTTGGCTTATCAGCCACAGAAGCTAATCAGGACCTTGAATTCGGGGTAGTGATTCCCCTGTCAGTTTCTCCTGATAATAAAAAGGGGCTCAGGAAAATCCCTCCCAACTTTTTACTGCCGAAGGTCACTTTGCTATGTTTCCCCACAGAACCTATGCTCTGAAAAATTTTAAATGATATACAGTAGACGAAGGGCCTACGTATTGACCAACACAGATCAACTGTGCTGTAGATGTTAGTTACATGAAACACATGACTATTTGTTTCTCATATTTTTCTATACACTGTACGTGTACAATGGGGTAGCAACCTAATGCACGAATATAAAATCTATAAAACCTATTCCGTACTCTGAAATCTAGATTTTCACAGATCTCATAAAATCTGTAGAACCATGTGAGTCCAGATTGGGCTCTCTGCCAAATGAGTTCTGATCAGGCTAGGTTTTTGGCCCTAAATTAGTAACGTCGAACTCTTTATCTTCAGAGTTTTTGGACTTAGGAATTCCAAAAGAATTGTGTTTATACTACTCTATGTAGTTTTCTAAAAAAGAGGTAGTCTTTTTGAAAGATTCCGTTAAGCTTTACAAAATGTAAAAACTAGCGAGTAGCAATTTCAAAACTTACTACAAAGCTATAGTAAGCAAAACAGCATGGTACTGGCATGAGAATAATAAATACCTGGAATATGGAAGAGAATTGAGAATCCATAAAGGAATCAAGTTATCAATCGTTAACTGAATTTTGGCAAGGGTGTGAGGGAAAGAATAGTTTCTTCAATAAGTGGTGCCTGGGCAGCTACATTTCCACATGCACAAGAATGAACTTGGAACCTTACCTCACACAAAATATAAAAATTAACTCAAAATGGATCCAAGGCCTAACTGTAAGAGCTAAAATGATAAAGCTCTTAGAAGAAAGCAGAGTGAGGGGCGCCTGGGTGGCTCAGTCGGTTAAGCATCTGACTTCGGCTCAGGTCATGATCTCATGGTCCGTGAGTTCGAGCCCCGCGTCGGGCTCTGTGCTGACAGCTCAGAGCCTGGAGCCTGCTTCAGATTCTGTGTCTCCCTCTCTCTCTGACCCTCCCCCATTCATGCTCTGTCTCTCTCTGTCTCAAAAATAAATAAACATTAAAAAAGATTTTTTAAAAAAAGAAGAAAGCAGAGTGATAAGTCTGTGACCTTGGATTAGGCAATGTTTTCTTAGAAATGACACCAAAAACATAAGCAACAAAAAAGAAAAAGTAGAAAGATTGGACTCCATAAAAATGAAGACATGTGTCCATTAAAGGACACTCTCAAAAGAGTTAAGGACAATCCATAGACAGAATGTGAGAAAATGTTTGCACATCCTATATCTGATAAGGGTCTAGTATCACAAATATATAAAGAACACCTACAATTCAACAACAAAAAGACAAAAAACTTAATTTAGAAATGGACAAAGGACTTGAACAGAAATTGCTCCAAAGAATATATGCAAATGGCCATCAGGTACCTGACAAGATGTTCAACATCATCATTAGTCACGAGGCAAATGCAAAGTAAGACCACAAGGAGATACTACTTGACATCCACTGGGGTGGTGGTAATTAAAAGGAAGGAAAGGAAAATAAGTGCTGGTGAGGATGTGAGGAAACTGGAACCCTCAAACAGTGCGGGGAGGTATATAAAATGGGGCAGACACTGGGGAAAACAGCTTTTTGGTTCTCCGATAAGTTAAACATATGTACCCAGCAATTCCACTCTTAGGTATGGACCGAAACGAATTGAAAACAGGTATTCGAGCAAGAACTTTTGCATGAATATTCACGGCAGCACTATTCACCAGAGCCAAAAGGTAGATACAACTCATATGTCTATCAGCTGATGAAGCGATGAATAAAATATGGTATCCAAGCAATGAAATATTATCCAATCACGCAAAGGAATGAAGGACTGATATGTGTCACAATACGGGTGGAGCTTGAAACTATTACACTCGGTGAGAGAAGTCAGACAAAAAGGTAACATGTTCTATGTTTCTAGAATTATTTGCACTTTTGAGATTAGGCAAACCCAGACAGAGGAAATCAGATTGACGGTTGTCAGAGGCTTGGGAGAGGGGAAATGAGGAGTGACTGCTAACAGGTACAGGATTTCATTTGGGGGTGGACATGTTTTAGAAGTTAGATAGTGGTGACAGCTGCAGATCATTGTCATTGTACTGAACGTTACTGGATTATACCCTTTAAAATGATTGACACGATGAGTTTTACGTTATGTAAATTTTACCAAAACACAACAGTGGGTAGACAACTATTAGCTTTTTAGGGACCCTGAGGCATCTGGAAACCTTAGTTTTTTTGGAATGACTGGCCAAGATGTTGGAACACAGTAAAAAGAATCAAAATTATTGACTATAATTAAACGTGTTTCTAAAGATTTTGATAGATCTTAGGAATTCCTGTCCTATAAACCAGGGTTTATCGGTCCTGGCACTATCGTCATTCGGGGCTGGTCACCGCTTTGTGGTGGGGCTGAACTGGGCACTGTGGCGGGTTTAGCAGTATGCCTGGCCTCTACCCACTAGATGCCAATAGCACCTCCCACCCCAACTGGGACACTGTGACAACCAAAAATGCCTTCACATGTGGCCAGATGTCCCCGGGGAGCAAAACTGCCCCTTGTTGAGAACTACCAGTTATGACTTCCGCAGGACAGTTTCTTTTTCTGGGATTTCACCTTTTCCCAGAGTCTCCTCTGAAAGAATCCACTTCTGCGACTGTCCTTTAGTTATTTCCTAAGGACAGTGAAATCACGTTGAAAAACAACACAGTTGTTGACTGCAAGTAAGTTTCAAAAAAAAAACAAAACCATTTCTCATTATAAGGGATCAACTACGTGATCAACTCACAAGCAGCAGGTTTCTCGCGGGCAACCACACGCCCTGGCAATAAGCTAAATGTGGATAGCACACGCGCGCGCGCACACACACACACAGAAGAAAGAAAAAGTTAGTGTTCAACATTCCCTTTTCAAACCCTTTTTGGGCAAAGGCTATGGCTCTGCCAGCATTCCAGAATAATGACAGCTGATGTGCCTTTTGTCAACTATCCCTCCTTCCCTTTTGAAAATGCAAACCTAACTCCTTCCAGAACCTCTTCTGATACCCTTTACTGAATCTGGAATCCGATACCCTTGGCACAGACAGCAACCTGTGCCCCAGACCCCCTTTAGCGGCCATTGCCGGGGAGGCGAGGCTACGGGTCCAGGATGCCAGTCCCCTATCTGTTTCATATCTTGGACTTCTGAGTATTCCATTTGAAGCTGGAGTTTCATTTGAATTCACGCGAACAAGGAGTTCTGAAGCTGACAAGTTTGAAAGCCACTGGCCCCGCACAAGCCCATTTTACTACAGATGAGGAAACAAAACCCAGGCTTTTGACTCCTGGCTGGACCACTCTCCTCTCTTCCAGGGAAGCCGGCCAAGCAGCTCCAGCAAGATGTCACTTCACCTCTCTTGTGCCTCTGTTTCTGCTTCTCTGCATGAGCACCCAACTTCCTACAGGCTTGTTCTGGGAATTAAAATTGAGGCAGTAAAGTGGCACAGGAGCACCATTGCTATGGACTGAATATTTGCGTCCCCCTCCAAATTCACATGTGGAAGCCCTCACCCCAATGGGACAGTATTTGGAGGTGGGGCCTTTGGGAGGTGATTCGAGTTAGATGAGGCCATGAGGGTGGGGACCCCATGATGGGATTAGTGCCCTTGTGAGGAGACAAAGCTCGTCTTTTCTCTGCCACATGAGGACACCCCCAGACACCAGCTGTCTGAACCAGGAGGAGAACCAAGCCCCCTGACCGTGCTGCACCCCGATCTTGAACTTCCCAGCTTCTAAAATTGTAAGAAATAAATGTCTGTTGTTCAAGACACCCAGTCTGTTACAGCAGCCAGAAGTGACTAAGAGAACTATCTATCCCATCAGATATGTAAACTACTTTATTTCTTTTTCCTAGGAAGAGATGTGTTAACTCTTCACATGATTCTTTTTAAACCTCATATGGGTCAGGGTCATGAGAGAAGGCTTGGCCTTCTGGACTATCCAAGGACTCTGCCACTGTCTGACCCCATGGGTATCTTCCTCTAACTGCCCCGTCTGGAACCACAAGCTTCCACGGTGCCAAAGGAAATGGTCACACATGGGGTCGGTCTAATTTCTGCTTCACACGCGGATATCAATGGAAGAGGTACCTAAGCCTAGGTGGTGACGTCAAGGTTAAGCTGAACTTCTTCATCCCCTTTCTAAGTTCTTAGTAAATCTAAAAGAATGCACACAGTTGATATTTTACGGGGATTTATCACCGCCGAAAGACACTAAGGAGGGGCAATATCCGTGAGCCAGAACCTCTGAGAAATTTCTGGCAATTACAGGTTGGTTGGTTATGAGCAGCTTCAATGAAAGACAGATAAGTCCTCAGTTAATCTCCAGAAAAGAAGGTAAAGGTAAGAGGTTTCCCAGTGGCTGCTCAGTGATACCCCCAGGGGCTTTGAATAACGGATGCTGGAGACACAGGTAGACCGGGCGGTGGGGGGGGGGGGGGGGGGGGGGCGGGGCTGTTCAAAGACAAATCTCAATTGTACTCAAGTGTCTGAGAAAAGTATGAATGCTGAGGTTCACAGGGGGCGGGAGGCCCCTCACTTTTCCCAGGCAAGGTCAGCAGACACGTAAGGGGAGGCTCTCCTGGATGGGGACCCCAGGGGGCCAGTCATGCCACCCGGAGGACAGGCCACCACACCCCCTGTGCCAAGCAAACAGGACAAAGAAACCCTGCTCTGTAAAACTGAAACCTTTTCCTTCCATCTCCTTCTCTGCTCCCTATGGATACACAGGTCTGTACCTTAGCCAACCTAAACTACTGCAAAGATCATTCGTTTCCTTCTCCCCTTGATCTGGGTCTGAAAGATTTGCCCAGGGACCCACCCAGGTCCAACTAGAGCCCATTTCCTGTTTCCTGACCAGTTCATCCTTAATGACGGTTGCACAAAAAAAGGATTTACTGCTCACGTGAAAGGCTTCAGCTGTTCTGTAGATGAGATGGGTCTGAGGAGTCAGAGGGACGGTCCACCTTAACGATGGTAATCCGGAAGAAAATCTCTAAATTGCATTGAAAGGGGACGTAAGGGGTTTGTAGAGTGAGTGTAGTTAAGAGTGACAAGGGAACAGTGTGCCAGTAAAATGGAAAGCTAGAAAATATATACATATCCAAAGAGAATACTTGCCAAAAAAAAAAAAAAAAAAAACCAATAGGCTGACGTTAAGTCGTTTATAAAGCACAGAATACCAAGAGACAAAGGAGTAACAACAGTATTTTCAGATTAAAAAAATATATACGGACAGCTGGGTGGCTCAGTCGGTTAAGCAGCCAACTCTTGATTTCAGTTCAGGTCATGACCTCATGGTTTGTGGGTTTGAGCCCCAAGTCAGGCCCTGCACTGATGGTGCGGAGCCTGCTTGGGATTCTCTCTGTCCCTCCACCCCTCTCCCCAACTTGTGTGTTCTGTCTCTCTCTCAAAATAAACAAATACTTAAGAAAAAAAAATATAACTCAAGTTCTATACTCCAAACAGTTGCCGTGCCTGTGTTTAGGCTCCGGCATGTAAGAGCTTAGAAAATATGTTTTGCCTATGTTTTCACTGATAAAATTTTATTCCGTCTTATACTCTGCTATAGTAGCAAAGTAAATACTTTAAACCTTGTGAGCCATGCAGCCTCTGAAGAACTCAAGTCCGCCGCTCTAGTATGGAAGCAGACATGGATGGTGTGGAAGCCAGTGGGCATGGACGTGTTCCAATAAAACTTTATTTACAAAAACAGGCCATAGTTGGCTGGTCTCTGTTCTACATGATAGACAAAGCAAAATCCAGAGCCCATGAGTGAGTAAATCACAGTATAAAAGGGCGATTAGTATTACTAAACGAAATTATAGAAAGAAACAAAAAGCAACGTAGGTAATACAATCATTTAATGGCAATACTCTAAATCTAAAGTACAAATATTAACCCAAAGATGTGAATTTCAGGAAGAAAGGAAAATCAAAGTGTGCTAAACTTCTTTCCTTATGTGGGCAAAGGTGACTGACAGAAGTTGTGGTAAGACACAACTGAAGGTTTAAAAAAAAATGCTTCTGAAAAGCTCTAAGATAACTTCTCATAGAACTAAAAATAGGAGACAAAACGTTTCCAAAACATTGCAGAATTAAAAGGCAAAGGGGGAAAAAATGGTTCAATTTGCAAGAGACACAAAACAAAAAAAAAGGAAGAAAGTATAAAGCAAGAGGACAAACATCAAAGCAAATGTATCTGTTACAATCGCTGGAAATTAGTTAAATCCTTACCAAGAGACAAATACACAGACTAGACAGACACATAGACCATAAAAAAATTTATGTGATGCAAGATACACAACCTGATACATAAAAAGGCAGGCAAAGGTATGTTGGCAAATGCAAACAGAAACATATTAAAGATTACAGTATTAATTTTTTATATGTACATATCAAGGAAAAATAAATAGGACAAAAAGTCTATATTTAATGGACATATTATTGACTCAGTCCTTTAGGTATCAAGCAACTACATCAACATACATAAAGCAAACCTGTTAAAAATAGAAGAATAATTGGAAGACTTCTTCCCAGTAGCAGCGAGAATTTAACCATACCTCCTTCAATATTTGACAAACAAAGTAGATGATGAGTAAAGATAGAGAATAGAAGGTCTTAAAAACACCACTATTAAAGTTTAGTTAACATATGCTTATTAAATATGAAATCTATTAACTCTGCTAATTATTGATCATATATTAAGTCATAAAGAAAACCTCCATAAATTCCATAAGCTCGAAATTATTTAGTTCACATTTTCTGACCACAATGCAGTAAATCTGAAACTGATTTTCAAAAGTGGAGGATTCAAAACACCAGTTATTTGTAAATTAACAAACAACAAGAACACCACGACGAATCCTCTTCTTTCTACACAGGACAAAGGAGACATTGACAGTGGAAAGAGAGCCCGGCCTAGCAAAACATAGGGCAAGGAGCTTAAGCTCGCTTAAAGGAAAAGGTACAGCTTTGACTGTCTGAATCTTAGGCAAGAAAGAATTAAAGTACATGAAGCAAACATTCTGCACAAAGTTACACAAAAGGGCAAAATATAACGAGAAAAAGTACAAGAAAGAAATTTCTACAGATTAAATTATTGCGCCAGAAAACAGATTAAAATGATTAATAAATCCAGGTCATGGGTTCCTAGAAAAATCTAGTAAAATAGACAATCTTCCGGGGCTATCTTGGTGAAGACAAAAAGAGAGAGAGAGACAGAGAGAGAGAGAGAGAGAGAGAAAAAACATAACCACAGGATTGGGAAATGAGAAAAATAGAAAATAAATGAAAAATTGAAGAATTTCCTGGAGAATTCTATTGTAAAAATGTTAAGCCTCAATGAGAAGGAAAATGGAAAATAAGAAAACAAAGATTATCAAATCTGACAATCAAAATAGACCACTATCCATGGAAGAAATAGAAACCAGTCTCCAAGAATTGCATCCATAAAAGGAGCTGTGCCCAAATGTTTTATGGGCAAGTTCTTTCAAACCTTGAAAGAACACATAATTCTTATGCTATTTAAACTGTTATGGAGGGTAGAAAAAAAAAAGAAAAGTGTCACAGTTGGCTTTATGATGTTAACATAAACTTGATACCAAAATGTGACCAAAACAGCATACTAAAATAAAACAATACAGTCACTTCACATAGAAATATAGATGCAATCCAGAAACAAAATATTTAGTATATTTCAGTAGCATCAAAAAGAGTAATGCCACTGATCAGATAGAATTTAATCCAAGAATACATGGATGGGTTAATACTGTGAAATAAAATTTATCAGATCGGTGTCAGTGATAAAAGCTGATACTGATGCGTGTCAAAAAAGGAGCATTTGATAAAATTAAAAATTCAGTTTTGGTAAGATTTTTCTATAAACTACAGAAAGGTACTGCCTTGGTATGAGGAAATACGTTGATCTAAAACCAACAATGGGCACCATATCTAGTGTCGAAACACTGAAGCAGCCTTTCCCAAATCCCCTACAATAATCACTTTTCCAGGACATGTTAGCAAGTGCGATGAAAAGTACAATGTAAACAATCGTTCAAAAGTCATTTGGGAAATAAATGGAGTGACATGTCATATTTCTCAACAGGAGGTCTTGGCATGATAAAGATGTCACTTTTCAAATTAATCTATACATCCTAATCAATCATGATCGACCCGTGACAGGATTCGTGTGTGGTGGGGGCCAGTGAGCGACAGGGTGTCACTTGGCAAAATGAGTCCAGGGTCCTTCTGGAAGAATAAACGTGCAAGGATGGACGAGATAGTTTTGAAAGAGAATATTCTTCCAGGGGCCTTAAACCAAAAACTATTAAAATGTATTATGAAACCACAAGAGTTAAAATAACGTATAGAACTTTCCAATCACTATGATGTATACCTGAAGCTCACATAATGGTGTATGTCAACTATAATACTACAATGAAAAGGGAATAAACGATTTTAAATGAAAAAAAAAAAATCATGGGGCACCCAATGCTAGAGCGGAGAGACAGGTAAATGGAACAGAAGGAGTCCCAAGATTCTTTCTAATATCACAAAGGTGGCTTTCCAAATAAGACAGGAAAGGGTAGATTATTCACTAAATCTCTCAAGAATACCTGGATAACCATTTCAAAATCGATACAGTTAGACATCACCTACCAAAGTGCAAAAATAAATTTCAGATGGGTTACAAATGATGCCCTAAAAGAACTAGGAGAAAATAGAGGTTATCTGACTGGCATCGGGGAAGCGTCTCTCCAAGGATCCCCGAGAAGGCACAATTCATGAAGGAACAGATTAAAACAGGTGACTACATAAAAATTTTAAACGTCCATATATTTGCAAAACCCACAAAAACCATAAAATGTGAAAAACCCAATGGGCAACATAGTTGCTAATGTATGTACAAGAATTATAATATCATTAAATACTCCTCATCTTTATTCTCATTTTAGTAAACCTCTCTGTCTAGAAAGACATTTGCCATTGCTATTCCACAGATGGTGGATGCCACCCTGGAAAGGAGGACATGATTCAGAGGAGCGTCCCATTTAGCCAGAAAAAGAAAGGGAAGGTCTTCCCCATCTACCCTCTATGGGTGGACTGTGTGGGGAAACGGGGAAGGAAGTAGTGGGAAGAGGCAGTTGGATGTCTGCTCTGAGCTCCCCTCTCAACAAGGACCTTGGGCATTTAAGAAAAAGGTGGGAGTGAAGGTGGTTTTTCCCACTGTCCATTCTGGGCATCTGGGAGATGGCACGTGACAGGCCGTACCTATGAAAGTCACAGCCAGCATGTTTGAGCAGACAGCAAGCCCAGTCAACGCGCCTGTGGCGTGGTGTGGAAGGCACCCACGGGACTCTCCATGCCTTGAGACAGGGGTGAAACAGTGTTGAGGATTTTAGGAGCAAGAGGTGATCAAGGGGGGGGCAGTCGGGACAAAGTGACTCTCTGGCCAATGGCAACAGAGCAGATATCTCCCCAGCCAGGAATGAATGGAGTCACAGGCCAAACCTTGAGAGTCTGAGGTCCCAGGGAGGACTCCGTGGGGCTGGGTCATCAGGTGGAGTAATGGGCCACCACGACCAGCCTCAGATTCATCAGGGCACAAGAGCATGGGCTGGGGGTTAGTGTTAAGTCCCTAGACTACACCAACCCCCCCCAGTGCAGGATACTAAAAATCACACTTAAGGGTCAGCCAAGCACCCTAATTTCCTATCTACATACCCATGAAATCGTGTGAGCCCCTGGACCTGATCAAGTTGAAGGCAAATCTGAAAAGCTTGTGTTATTCAACAGAAACTGAATATATAAAGACATTGCTTAAACGATCGGATCAGGCTGAGCTTATCGGATTTGACTAAAATTGTGTGTGTGTGTGTGTGTGTGTGTGCGTGTGTGTGTGTTTCTGAGGAAGTTCATGAAAAAGATTGCATCGGTTTTTGGAAGATAAAGAAGCTACATTTTCTCAGCACTATCTGATCATGGCATGAGAAAAAAACTGGCAACCGGGTATATACTACAGATAAGTGATTAATGTCCTCAATGTATAAAAAGAGCTTACAAATAGAAAAGAAATAAAAAGGAATGGAATTATAAAAAGTGGCCCCAAAGCACAGACAAGCAATTTCACATTACAAGAGTCGAAATACAAATAACTAATAAGAAAACAGGGGGGACTTTTTCAAGTAGTAAAGAAATACTTGGTTTAAAAAGGAGAAGCCGCTCTGAAAACGTCCAGCTGGCCAACCAACTGGCAGTGTTAAAATACAGTGAACCTGCTAGACAAGGAAAATGCCTCAGAAACAGGTCCTCACATCCGAACCTGAAACCGTGAGGCCACAAAGCACAGCAATGCCTTAGTCCCTTAAGTGTCGCCTGCTTCAAAGTAATGGCTTGCCTATCTGTAGCCCGGTTGGAAAGAGTCGGTTATCGTTCAAAGCATTGTTGGAACTCATTTTAGATGTTTTCTGAGCCTGCAGCACATTCTTTTGAATATGACGGTAAATCTTCATTGACAGTTTCGTCTTGTGGAAAGAGCCAGAATTAATTTAAAGCCAAGTCTGGTTAGACTATTTGTGATCAGAGAAAGGTTTTCTCGTAAATCTGCCCTGGAGGCAATGACAAAGAGGCATTCCAGAACTACGCAGCAGCTCACGGGAGTATTTGCAACCGTGAGAAGAATGGTGCATCTTTCGCCTGTCCTGTGTAAAGGTCTCCCACTGGTCTGTCCACAGTCTTCCTTCCACTAAGCCTTTGATAGTTTGAAATACAGGCTTGTTCCTGCTCAACCACTCATAAAATAGCTCTAAAAGCCTACTTAGTCTGGCCCTCTTTCTCCAGTTTCATTTGTTACCAGTTATCTCACAGCCTCTCAGTTCTGGCTACACTAGCCAACTGGAAAATCCTCATGGAC
The DNA here is from genome assembly GCF_016509475.1 of Prionailurus bengalensis. Taxonomy (NCBI): domain Eukaryota; kingdom Metazoa; phylum Chordata; class Mammalia; order Carnivora; family Felidae; genus Prionailurus; species Prionailurus bengalensis. Next base: position 31,313,221 of record NC_057344.1, on the reverse strand, counting down.
ATCAGGCCAACCTTGTCAGAGTCCTTGCCCATTCTGTTGCCCCCCTCACCCTTTTGGCCACTGAACATCTCCCCATTCTGCACATCCTGGCTCAAAGGTCAAGCCCTCCTTTGCAGCAAGACTTTTCTGCACCCCCTGCCCCGGGCCACTCACCTCCACAGTGCATGTTCTCAAGGCACCACCCACACCTTCTTCATTGTACGTAGTCTGGATTTTTTTAATCAGACATTATCTGATTAATATCTAACTCTCCAAAGAGATTAGAAGCCTGCAGGAAGGCAAGGACCCAGACTGGTTTTACCTGGTGCATTACCTAAAGGCCAGCATGTAGGAAGCTCTCCATAAATAACTAGCAGGTGAAAGAGAAATGCAATTTGATATGCTTGTGTGGCAGACAAGCCACAAGATGGTCAGAATCACCCTCCCGCCCTCCGGGCGTCTGCCATTTGCCCATCAGGACAGAAACCCGTGTCCTTGTCCCTTGCACCCATGCTGGCCTTGTGCCTTGCTTTCACTGCAGAATGAGACAGCAGTGACACGGGCCAAGTCTGGGCCTAGCTCTTCAAAGGCCTGGCCGCGTCTGCCCCGGCCCGCTTGCAGACAACGGCCACGTTGTAAGAAAGCTGGTCTATACCCCTGGAGGAAGACAGGCTGCCAATTCTGAGAGCCAGCCCCAACAGTCACACGTACTGGCCTTGACTCATCCCTGACCCACAGAATCCACGAACCGTAAAAGAGTTGCTGCCTTAGGCCACGACGTTTCGGGATGGCGCGTGGTACAGCAGAAGTAACAGAAACTGGCCTCGCGTCTTAAAATCGTAACGGTTCTGAGATTGTCTTCACATCACATCTCTAAGAGGTCAACCTTCTCCCTAAGAGTCAGGGACCTGATCCCTCTGTGCCTGCAGCCGAGCCACATAGGGTCTGGTCATCTTGGGCATCCATAAGAGTCAGAGCCACTGTATGTCATTTATACATTACACGCACTTGTCCTTTTTCCCTGCTGTGTGTCACATATCACCAGCTGAAAGTCTGCTATGTATTTAATTGCACAGATTTCCGGCTCCATTAGGGGAGGGATTTTTTTTTCTTGTCTTTAGCTCCAGTGATTCTCTAGCTGCCTGGGACATAGGAGATGCTCAATGAAATTTGCTGAACGAATGAATCCTTCTTTGCCTCACTGCTTCCTGATGATTCGCCCCTTGCCAGCTTTGCCTTCCCTCCAACATCCCATCTTAAAACACATGCTGGGGCGCCTAGGTGGCTCAGTCAGTTAAGCGTCCGACTCTTGGTTTCAGTTCAGGTCATGATCTCATGGTTTTGTGAGTTTGAGCCCCGGGTCGGGCTCTGTGATGGCAGCTTGGAGCCTGCTTGGGATTCTCTCTCTCTCTCTCTCTCTCTCTCTCTCTCTCTCTCTCTCCCTCTCTCTCTGTCCCTCCCCTACTCCCACTGTCTCTGTTCCTCTCAAAATAAATAAATGAACTGATAAAAAACAAAACAAAAAAAGAAACCACATTCTCCCTCCTCACTACCGCGTGCCCTGCTATCTTTTTAATTTTAACATTAATTATCAAATATTCTATGTTTACGTGAGCCACAGCTCAGCCCCACTGCCTCCTTTGGCTCAGAGATAACAGCAATGCCTACGTCCAATAATAATAATGCCTGTTTTGCATTTCAATCAGATAACCTGTCCAAGGTTCAGACACAAAATTATGCAGTCAGTAAATATTGCCCCCTTATCCCTTTCTTTCCAATGCTCTCTCTTTCTCGGCCCTCCAAGGGGATCTAGCCCTCACAGCAAAGTCCTTGTATGTCAGTAATGGTCTGCAAGTCACATACATTCTGATAAAATTCACATTTGTGGCCATCACAGCACTGTGCTAGGCAGTTGACCTGTATAACATCTCCTATTTTATGAAGAAGCAAGCCTAGCTTTAAATCTCAGGCCATGGTTCCCCCCCCCCCCCCCCCCCCCCGCCAGCGCACTGACTCTGGGACTAGCGGGTTCTAGGCAAAAAGACGAAATAGGCAAAGATGATGTACGTGCTTTAGGCGCTGGAGCGCCCCCCTGAGGCATACTTTTTACCCTTCCTTCTATCACAGAAGGCTGACACCTTCATCTTCTCCCTAGTCATCTCCATGATCAAAACCTGGCTTTTAAAAACATTTACTCCAAGGTGTCCATGGCTGATAACATCATCCTCACATGTGACACCCCTCCTCACAAGGGGTTCCGAGTTCCAACCAGACATTTAGGATGCAAAAAGAAAACGAAACCAGCAAGACGTAGACTTGGAAGTGGGCAGGTCAGATTCATACCTGCAGGCACACTACTCAGTCCAGCAAATCCACCCAGCCTCGAGGGGAGGAGCAGGGGAAGAGCAAAGCGCCGAGTCTGTGAGGAGCCATTGTCACAATGTAGAGGAGTGACCTTCAGCGATAGAGAGCGCTCACTCACCTGGCTATCCCGGGCTGGTTCCCACACGTGTGGGCACTTGGCTTCTCAGCTTGCTATACCACGTGCATCCCTGCCTGGCTTAGTTTCTAGTCCCGCTATTCTCTGTCATACTTGTCATACTTAAGAGCTTGTGTCCATGTGTATGAGAATATAGTGGCATGTGTATTCTTCTGTCCACACTTTGCAGGAAAAATGTACTCAAGACAGTTACTCAAGACAAATAATACCTCGCTGATGGCCCAGTGGAAGTAGGGCAGGCTTCAAGTCAGCAATGATACTTCTAGAAGCTTCCACAGTGACCTTCAGGCACCGTTAACTGTTATAGTCCTTAGCACTTCTATTTTTTTTTTAATTTTTTAATTTTTATTTTGAGAGAGAGAAAGAGGGAGATAGGGGGCAGGGGGGAGAGCAGAGGGAGAGAATGTTAAGCAGGCTCCATCCACACCCATCATGGAGCCCGACGTGGGGCTCACTCTCATGAACTGTGAGATCATAACGTCAGCCAAAATCCAGAGTCAGACGCTGAATCAACTGAGTCACCCAGGTGTTCCCTTAGCACTTCCAATACCACCTCCTACGCTTGTGATAATTGTTCCTAATTTGTTTTCTTAACTAGATTGTGATGCCCCTGAAGGCAGGGAATGTGCTTTATGCATCTTTTTCTAACTCAGTGCCTGGTACTTATTATACAGTCAATAAACCTGGAAGAAATAGTCTCTTGCTTGTTTGGTGCCATGAAGAAGCTGTGGACCACAGATCTGGTAGGTTTAGGGATCTTCTGCCGTACGGGGCAGCAGGTCAGACTGCCAAAGAGGAATTTTCAATTTCCCTCCTGCGGCACCCCATTATCAGGATTTAAAGGAAGCCCAGTGATTCTGGGTGCTCTTGTCTTGCCATCACTCCCCTCCACTGTGATACTTCAGCTCAATGTTTACTAAGTCCCCAGGAGAGCGGATCCAAGAGGAAGGCCACGGTTAGACCAGAGCCCCCCTTCCCCTGAGTGAGCTTAGGAACCAGCCCACCTCCCTGGACAGCTCAGCCACCACCAGAAATCCCAACCCTCCAGTCCCCCATCATCACCTGAGCTTAGTCCAACATCTGACTCTATAGGACTCCTAATCTGTTCCAGTTCATGTCCCTGCACAAACACACATCTTTACTGTGGTTCCTACGTACAGTCATCGGCAACATTACCCATAACCCTCAGCCTCTTAGCTGTTGGAGAGTAACGCGCAACCTTCTCGACTGGTCTTACTTTCAACTTGTGACTGGCTATAAATCTCAAATATGTCCTCAGGACTTCCTGGTGACTCTACTAAATTTCCATAATCTATTTACTCTCTTGCCTCACAGGTGAATATTGCACATCTTCTTTTGCTCCTCAAACCAACAATCATTTCTTATTCCTTTCTCGCTCGTAGCTGATGATCTTGCTTCTTATTTTGTCGAGGGCATAAACATACACCAAAGAGGGGATTACCTTTCCCCCTCCGTATGTGCTTGCCTCTGGGCTTATAGACCCCGGCTTCACCCTCACTTCCCGACCCTCACTTGGGCACTGAACCCCACCCCCTCCCTTGCCTATACCATAATTCCATCAGAATGGTATCCTATCTCCCACCTTTGGAAATTCTCTCTAGATCTTCCAGCTATACTCTATTTCTCTGCCCCACTGTCTAGGAAAACCTTTCCCAGGAGTTGAGTCTTTTCACTGCTCCCACTTCTCCATCTCTCATTCTCTCTAGAAAGCACACAGGCAGGCTTTTCTCTCCCTCACTCCACTGAGACTATTATTCTCAGAGGACCTCATCATATCACCAAGGACCTCCACATGGCCAAGTCCAATGTGGAGTCCCAGCCCTCCTCTGCCTTGGCCGAGCAGTCGCCCGTGACACAGCTGAATACTGTTGCGAGGCAAGAGAGTAAATAGATTATGAATACTCTTGCCTTCTTGAGACATTTCCATTTGGCTTTGGGATCAACACGGTCTCTTGGTTTTCCTCCCTCTTCCCTGCCACTCTCTTCCAACTTCTTCTGCTAATTGGTTCTCCTCTCTCTGGCCCTCAAGTACAGGAATGCCCCAAGACTCAGTCCTTACCTCTCTTTTCTCTGTATTATGTTCTCCTTTGTAGACCCTTTCACTTCCATGGCTTTAAATATATGGATGTGTTCACAGTGTATATGGTAGCCCAGCTCCAAATTCATGTATCTAACTGCCACTTGGCATTTCTACTTAGATGTCAAATAGATATGTGACTATATGGCATGGCTACATGGCTACACAAAATAAACACTTATACTTCACGCCCTTGCCAGCCCCTTACAATCCAGTCATTCTCTGGTTTTCCTAGAGTAAAATGCGCTGTTTACCCTGGTGCTTAGGCCCCAGACCCGGAAGTTATCTTTAATTCCTCTCTTTTTTCTCATACCCTATGTCCAACCTTGTCAGCTCCACATTTGAAATAAGTACCGGCTGTGATCACTTCCCACCACCTCCACCTGTTTCACCCAAGTGCAAGACATCTCGGTCTTTCCACCCTTGGCTTCTCTAACGGCCTCCCAACCGGGGTCCCTGCTTCCACAATCGTCCCCCCAAACAGCCCACTCTCCAACCAGAAACCCAAGTGATCCTTTAAAAATATAAAACCAGCCACATCCCTGCTAACACCTGTCCAATCGGATGGCTTCCCATCACAATTAGAATAATATGCAGATTCTACTTGGGCCTAAAAGACCCACATGACCTTGTCTATTTCCACAACCTGTTTCTGGACTTGTCTGCCCACTCATTCTCTGTAGTTCAGCCAGGCGGTGGTCTTTGCTTTGCCTTGAACAGGTCAGGCTCTTTCCCATCTCTGTACTCGCCCGTTCCTCTGCCCAAAAGGTCCTTCCAGACTTTGTAAAGTTTGCTCCTCACTTCAGTTAGGTCTCTGCTTAAATATCACCTCTTCAGAGAGGACTCGTCTGACCACCCACCCCGTTGTCCTACAAATCTCTATCCTCTGATCCTGCTTAGTTTTTTATAGTGCTTAGCAACCCGTGACTTCTTAATACATATTTATTTGTCTATCTCCCCCAGAAGAATGCAAACATTTTACTGGCAAGGAGTCTGCTGCCTTGCTCAAACTATGTCCAGAACAAGTGCTCGGTATACACTTGATAAGTACATGGATGCATGAAAAAATACACAAACTTCAGAAGGAAGTAAGAGATGGGATGCAGAAAGATAGGGAAGCAGGGGCTCAGGTAGAGTGCTATTGAAATAAATTCAAAGCTGTGATGTACTTCTAGGAGCAGAGTCAGCAACAATGATGGGTAGGCACAATGGAAAGTCAGCTAGTGAACTCAGAAGGGCCTCTCAAGCAGCCCTGTCGGATAGAAATTTCTGCAGCGATGAAAATGTTCTATATCTTTGCGGTTCCCAAACAGTAGCCACTGGCCAGATGTGGCTACTGAGCGCTTGAACCTTGGCTAGTGAGATTCAGGAACTGAATATTAATTTTCTTTAACTTGCATTAAATAGCCACATGTGACCAGTGGCTATGGTACTAGAGAAGCTCCAGAACCTTCCCCACACTTGTGATTTCAGAATAATAATGCAAACCTCACTGAGTTGTTGAGGGGATGCATGAAATAAAAAGCCTGGACAAATGAAACCAAGTTGGCCCCCAAAACTAATAGCTATTATTACACGGAGTTGCAAAGTAAAGTACTTTAAATACATGCTACTTAAATTTGGCTCCAAGGTGCCAGAAACAAACTTTTATTAACTTTTACCATATTTTTTTTGTTTGTTACAGTTAGTGGATAACCAATGTGTGGGTCTATACTTGAGCTCCCAAACTAAAAATAGCCAACAACCATTTTGGGATCTCACGAAGGCCTTTCAGGGATAGATGACTATTCCAAGTGGATCAGCTTGCTGATACTTACGATGAGCTAATTAGTTTTGACAACAGCTAATTTAGCATTTGCAAAAATTGGATTTGTAACATTACTGCATTATTTTCAAACAGTGTCATCTGCAGCTTCCAGAACGCTCTTGGATAAGAGGACTGTTTGTTTTGCTACTTACTATTAAAATACAGGGGAAAGTATTTACTTATAGGAAACATGATGTTGAATTCTTTAAAGCTTAAATTCTTCTGGACATAAAATCATCTTTTTTTCCTTGACAGGGGCTCACCACACTTCCTTCCATACCGAATCCAGAAAATAAAATTAACACAGATACAGAACTAAGCAGACCATTATGACTAACCCTTAGGAATAATCTAATCTAATAATAAAATTACACATTTGTTCAGAATAAGTACAGGGCTTATTTTTAGGCCAAGAGAATTTGCAGTTCAGAGCGGCAGAGGTGAAAGTGGAATCCCACAGCCCTGCCTAAGAGTGTGGTGGAGACTCTGAGACTCCAAAGAAGAGAGGATCTGTTTAAATTAAACACATGCTTACAGGCATTAAGAAAAGCTGACGTTCTTATTAAGGAGACCAATTAATCTGCATCTGTTGGAAGCAGCTTTACAGTAGTCGAAAAGGTGCCTAAGGACATACTGTAAATGAGACTGGAGAAGAAAGGAAACTGAAATTTACTTTTCTACCGGGGAGCATTTCCTACCTGCTCCCCTCCCCACCCCCACCTCTGGCTTTGCTGTTTGAAATGCAGATCCTTTTTCTGCCACCCCTGACCTTGAGTCTAGCAGAAGGGGAAGGGGATGAGGAACCCTAAATACAAAGATGGGGCGTTTGAAGACTTACCAATGGGCATCACTAGGAAAAAAGGCAGCCAGCAGAGGACGAAGCAGCCGACCACGATGCCCAGTGTTTTGGCCGCTTTCTTCTCCCGGGAAAATTTGAGGAGCCTCACGGAGAAGTGCGTCTTGTTCTTGGCGCTGGACACCCCGCTGCCTCCTACCGGGGCATTTTTCCGATGGATGCGGAGCGTCACCTGCTCCGAGTCCGACTTGTCAGTCTTGAGGCCGGACTTGAGGCCCCGGCTTTCCCTCTTGGCCACCACGTAGACCCGGCAGTACATGACCAGGATGATGGTCAGTGGCACGTAGAAGGAGCCCAGGGCCGAGAAGAGCACGTAGCCCGGCTCCTCGGTGATCTGGCAAATGGTCTCGTCTTCAGGGGCCGGCTGCCTCCAGCCAAACAGGGGCCCGATGGAGATGACGAGGGAGAGCGCCCAGACACAGAGCAGGGCCATGAGACCCCTCTTCTGGGTGACGATGGTGGGGTAGCGCAGCGGGTAGCTCACACCGATGTAACGGTCGATGGAGATGATGCAGAGTCCCATGATGGACGCGGTGCAGCACAGGACGTCCACCGCCGCCCAGATATTGCAGAAAACCCTGCCAAAGGCCCAGTAGCCCAGGATCTCAAAGATGGCAGAGAAGGGCAGCACCGTGGAGGTGAGGAGGAGGTCGGCCACCGCCAGGTTGACGATGTAGTAGTGAGTGACCGAGTGCAGATGCCGGTGGCAGGCCACGGAGAGGATCACTAGGATGTTGCCCAGCACACCGAAAATGATGAGGCCCCCCAAGATCACCCCGAGCAGAATGGCCTTGGATATGTTCACTGGTGCCTGCGGATGGGTGCAGTTGGAACTGTCGGAGGCATTCCCAGAGAGAAACACCATGGTCCCAGCCGGGGCCGGCGAGGTCCGGCTCTCGGGAGCCACCCCCGGGCGAGGGCGGAGGCGGGAGCGAGGGAGCAGAGTCAAAAGGTCTCGGCTCTGGGGAGCCTTGCCCGCTGGGGTTAGCTGGGGGTGAGAGAGGGCGTGTGGGTGGGAAGCAACCCCGGCCTGCCCTGGAAACCCTCAGAAGGCCACGCAAAAGGGCAGGGCATTAAAGGCGACATGGCCAGGGACGCACACGCGGGGCTACCCGCGGACCCTATCCACCCGCGGCGCTGGCCTTCCGGCCCCAACTCCCTCCCTCCCCCAGGCTTGGCGCGAAGCTCGAGGAGACACGTTGCAAAATGCAATCCCAGAACTACAGGAGCCCGCTTCTCCGTACTGTCCGATCCGTCCTGCTTAGAAGATTGGGCATTCTGCGCGTAACTGGGAATTCAACAATCTAGCGCCAGCCTCCCCGCTACCCACAATCAAGTACCGGTGTGCCGTCGACTCTCAAAGGCGGGGACCGCCGGCATCTGGGCGCTTCTCCCGGCCCGCAGTTTCCCACGGTGTGACCGGCGCGCGGTGGACTCGTGCTAGATCCAGCTTCTGCGCGCGCAGGCCGGGGGAACTGGACGCGGAACGCTGGCCAAGACCGAGGCGGCTGCGGGGCGTCTTCGGCCCCGCGTTCCCCTGAAAGAGCGCAAAGAGAAAGGCGGGGTGTATACCGGGCGCCCTGGGGAGCGAGGCCGTACCGGGCCCGGCGGCTGGGAGCCCCGGCGACTCTGCGGTCCCGGAGCGGCGTGCCCTGCTGCAGCACGGGCAGCGCGGAAGGGGACCGCGAGCCGCTGGGAACCTGCCTTGGCGCGCGGCCCCGCGGTCTCTGGCCGGCTCCTGGAGCCGAAGCAAACAAACCCCGAGCCGCGGCGGCCAATTACGCGCGGCCACACAGCGAGATTAAACCCCGCGAAGCTCGCTTCGGCGGGACTGCGGCTGGTGCGTACGTGTGTCGCGCCGAGCCTGGCCGGTGGAAACTGGAGGATCCACCGGGTGCCATTTAAACAGGTTGCTTCTCAGTCACCTGGAGGGGGCGGCCTGGGAGAGGGAACGGCTGCGACCCGGGGGCCGCGGCCAGCCAGTGCCACGCGCACGCTTACGCCGGTGGAATTCACACTTGGGTGTGCGGTGCGCGCGGGTCTGTCGACCCGCGAAGCCGGCCCGAGGGCCAGGTCCCGAGAAAAAGCTGGCGGGGCCCGAGGACTGAACGCGACCGAGGTCGGTCCAGGAGCCCTTTTCCGGCCGCAGGAGCAGCGGTGCCGGAGGACTTGAGCCTCCGGCCACACCCGGACGGGCTGCGGGGGTGCCGGGGGAGAAGTGGTGGAGAGGGCGAGCGCCACTCTGCAGAAGGGGCTTTGCAAGTGGCGGCCACTGCGGATGTGGTAGGCTTAAAAATCAGGAGGATGCGGGACGCTTCGCTTTGCGGGGCTGGGGCCACGGTGTTTGTGAGACACTTAGGTTTCCACGGGGACTGAGGCAGGAGTGCGAGGAGTGGGGACCCATCTTGCCTTCTGACGATTCTGGGGTCGGGCCCTGAGGCCGGACTCCCAGGCAAAGGCTATGGTGAAAATCACAAGTTCAAGAGCTCACAGGTGGTCCTAAAAGCCAGCAACTGCAGAAAGCCTCTTTCCTCTACCTCGGGGCGACAAATACGGACCAAAAGACACACTTGTTAACTAGGAGGTAACTTTCCAGAATATACAAGGGAAACGGGGTGGGGTGGGGATGCAGGTGTCAGAGCGGGTGAAAGAAGCGGGGGGCGCACGGGCAAAGTGCGGGTTCCGTCTCAGCGGGAAGCGAAGACGATTTGCCCTCATCCCGGCCCCTCTGGACGCCCGCGCCCCATGCCGCAGCGGACTCACCTGGAGCGGGGAGAGGACGGGGGTTCGGTCCCAGGAGCAGCCCCGCCGCCTCCTCTCTGGGGAAAGAGGCGACCGTCCCTCCAAGGAACCAATTCTTAGTCCTTCTGCACCCGCTGACTCACCCCTCCTCTACAGATGTCTTTAAGCTCCCGGCTCACTATCGCTTTACCTGCAGAATTTACAATAAAGAGTGAAAATAGGAAAAGAAAAAAACCCGGCCAACCCATAACTCCACGTTCACCCTTTTAATTTTCAGCTCCCCGACATCAGCAAAGAACGGCAAGGAACTTTGCAGCTAGCTCTCGCTGACGTCACACAGGCAGTAGCCCCAGCGAGTACGGTGATCGGCTGTTTACCGTATTACTCTGCGGCAACAGGCAGAATGCGCACAACCGTATTTTCCCCCCGCCTGCTTGTCTGGAGTGGATTGCGTTCTCGCTTTACTTTAAAAAGATGTTTGTGTGTGCGTGGTGTGTGTGTGTGTGCGTGCGTGCGCGCGTGCGCGTGTGCGTGTGAATTTTATTTATAGGAAATAACTTCTTTAAATGATACAATTTTAAAACTAAAGAAAAATTGACACCTGCCTGGTAGATATTACTGCGGATGTGGTGTGTTCACAGAAATGCCCCCAAAGTTACTTTTGAACAGCTTTATTCAATTAACACTTGGACTCGGTTCTGTTAAAATCAAGAAGAGCATATGTTGTTATGCCAAATACACGGGTAAATTATATTATTTGAAGGTGTTTCAAGATGAGAGTAAAATCAGATAACATTTAATGAATCTGATTGTAATAAAATTATGATTCCTGGAAGATGTAAAGGGAGCATATTTAAACTTTATGAAATATGATCCATTTCTCATTTCTCGGATCTTTCTCTCATCCGTCTCTTATCCATCTCAGATGGATTCTAAAAACACTATAGTCCCGCTGTAGTTTCTTACACAGTTTAGTGTTGGCAAAGTTCCACAAATTCTTTCCCAGCTTTTGTAAGAAAATGTATTTTTTAAAGGAAAGTTACTTCTGTTACTTCTGCCTAATTCTCTTTGATTCATTAATAGTTGGCGTATGAAAAGCTGACATCACCAGTTTTATTGATTTTTTTCTTCTGGTAAATTCCATGTTCTGTGTACCTTACAATTGAATAAACCTGTATGTGTTTTGGGATATTGGGAAACACTCGAATTTTCTCCACTTTGATTCCCACCTCCTACATCATCCTCCTTCGTCTTTATTGATTTAGAAAACATATGCTCTTCTTAATGTATTTGCCAGGTACCCTTGAACCTAGTAACAAAGAGATAACTTTGACCAGGGGTAGGCATTAGAACTCTCTTCCCCGAAGGGAAGTCTGTTAATATTGTTTCTTTTTCGAAAGGAGATGTTTGGGAGGCTCTTTTATAGTTATATACCTCTAATGCCTTGGAGGAATGTCCATGGAAAGATCAAGAAGCACTACTTCATTAGGAAGTATTATCTCATCCTCAGATACGTCTATCATGTATGTTCTTTAGCAATGCCATCCACCAGAGAGATATTTTATTGTTGAGTTTAATATTCATTAACCTTATACCATAAAGGCGAGTTCTCTATTAAGATCTGTTCTGTGGTAGATAAGGGAGGTAGTGTTATCAGCAAGAAAAGCAACCAAAAATTGCTCAGCTCTGCAAGGTTAGAATGTACAAAGGTCTTTGGAACTCCCAGTCCTCCACCCCCAACAAACAAGCAGAGCACCCCTCCTTTCCCCCACCAGCTAACTAGCTGGAGCCAAGGCTGAGAAGAGCTGCTCTTTATTTCTAGCTTGGCCCCAGGTGGATCTTTCCAATCTGCTTCTCGGCCAGTGAACATCAGTTTTTGAGACACTGACTCTCAGAACCAATTATTTCCTCACTAACCATAGACCCACAAACAGGAAACTATCTATTGGTGGGTTACGCTTTTAAAAATGGTTGAGGTGGATGTCCCGGAAGGTGTTCGGTTAGACCCATGGGGAGGTGGGGTGAAGAAAGAGTAGGCTGTAGAGTCCTAAAGATGCTGTCCCTGCATTCCTGTAAGACCAGGGGCAAAACCCAGCTTTTCTGAGCCTCGGCTTCCTAATTTTTAAAGGGACACACACACCACACACACAAAAACCCCAAGACTGTTATTAGGACAGAGTGAAATTATATCTCATGAAGCTTATCCATCCTCCTGTTATTAATCTTAGTAACTAAAAACTCTGTTCATTTTGTGCCCTACATTAAAGCGAAACACACTTCTAACCCAGAGTGGTCCCAATCCCACATTTAACAAGAGTACTATGTATTCAGCTGGAGAAATCTGTGAAATGACCTGAAAATTACTCCCAAGCCCACTGCTGTAAGCGGAGTGACCCAACATGGCAAAGCAAAAGAATGGCCCCGTTCACTGGCTGCTCCTCCTTTCTTCTCACTTTCCCTTGTCCCACATCTTGAAGGACCATGAAAATATGTGCAAACACTTCCATCCATACATCCAGACAGCTCTACCTTGGCCTTTGGCAGTGGCCTATAATGTGGTCTGCCCTTGAGAAGATGGGCCCAGGAAAAAGGCCTAAGGCCCTAAAAGTGGTTGTGTGGCCATTTGGAGCAGAGGATTCTGGGTCCCAGAGCATGATCTAGAAAGAAGGGTGGAGGCTCTACTCAGGGATATTACCTCAATCCTGTAGTCTTATGGATTCTGGGATCTCTAAAGCCCAAAACCCAAGTTAGGAATCCTCTTGCCTGGACCTAAGAATGCTACTCTCTAGACTTTGGGTGTGATGGAAGCTGAGAAATTCATTGCAAGAGAGGTTCCAGGAAGGCTCTTGGGAGGATATTGCTTGATTTAGGGCTTGCAGAATAAGTAGAATTTAGATTGGTAGGCAAAAGTGAGAAAGGCAGATCAACAACAGGTGTAAAACAGAGGGGGGATGTGTGTCTATACATGTATGCATGCATGTGTGTGCATGCGTGTGTGTGTGTGTGTGTGTGTGTGTGTGTGTGTGTTCAGGGACACTGGGGTCTAATTGGAGAAGATCTTGCAATCACCGTACACCCAATGACTTCGACTGGCAGGATTCTGTCTGTGACTAGTGAGACAGTCAGCAAATATAGGAAGCTTCAAGAAAAAAAAAATCTGTCAATCATCTTAGAAGACAATACACAATGGAATTAGGAGCTTATGATTCCAAGTGACAGAGTAGAGGGCTTAATGTTAATATCTACCTAAAAGACCTGGCTTTTCAACTAATTCACGTAAGGCTTAAAAAGTTAAAGTGGAAGGAAAATGAAAAACATTGCTCAGAATGATATTGATGCAGGTATCAAGTCACACTTCTCTAAACAGGCCTTGTGTTCTAATCCTTTATCGAACTGAGAAAACCACCCAGTGCACAGACACTACTGAAGGAAGCCTCGGAAGGGATAATTCTGCCCTTGTCATCATTTGTCCTGCTTATTCTCGTTGCCCTTGAGAAAACAACTTGTTCCAAGCCTCTTATGAGTCATGGAGCCCATCCCTACATTGTAGATTATGGTGGGAATATGGGGTCAAGTCAGCCTATAGCTAAATCAGGTAAATTATTTCTGTAAAGCAATAAATCTTTGCTCTTGTATAGCAAATGTGAGTTGAGTCATATCGATCAAATTTGTCAATATCATCTAAAAGGGAAGGGAAACACCAAAAATCAATACCTGTACCAAATGTAGAAATGCTTTATGTCATTTCTCCACCTGCTGATGATGTCTATGGGGACATTAAAATGCTTATTGGCCTGTATTTCATTATAAAATATATGATTTTAACAGCATATTTTGAAAAGTTGGAAATAAAAATAAGACATAATCTATAATTCTGCCATTGCAGAAATAACCACTGTGCAATATTTGATACATTTTTGTCATGTGTGCAAATGATATACATACATATCTGAAATATATTATATACATGTATTTATGATATGTGTGTATATATATGTATTATGTATAATACTGTGATCATATTGTGTCTCTAGTTACATATCCTGCTTTTTCATTTAATGTTATTTCTGAACACTTATTCATATTAATGAATTTTTACAAAAATATGATTTGTAACAGCTGCATAGAAATTCCATTACATATATATGTCCTGATAAATTTGACTATTTGGATATTTAGGTTTTCCAAAAAATGTCCTATTTATAGCTTGTACTGTGATAAATGCTCAGGTATAATGTTTTTTTGTGTTTTGTTTTAAAATTTTTTTTAATGTTTATTTTTGAGAAAGAGACAGAGTGTGAGCCAGGAAGATGCAGAGAGAGAGGGAGACACAGAATCCGAAGCAGGCTCCGGGCTCCAGGCCGTCAGCACAGAGCCCAATGCAGGGCTCGAACCCACCAACCGCGAGGTCATGACCTGAGCCGAAGTCAGCCACCCAGACGCTCCGTACTCTAATTTTTCTTTAGATTAACTTCTATAACTGAAATTAGAGGATCAAAAATTAAGAAAATTTGAGAAATTATACTTTGCCCTCTAGAAAGGTTTTACAAATGTACATACAAAATGTAAACTCGTAAGAGTGGGGTATGATAGAAACTTTCTTTGTGGTGGTGGTAGTTGATTTTTGCTTCTTGCCAATCTTGAGTGTTTCATAATAAAATACACAAGAACATAAATATCTGTAAACGAAACAAACTTAAGCCAGTGTGATAAGTAAGAAATCTCTCATTAAACATTTTTATTCTTGGGACGCCTGGCTGGCTCGTTTGGTAGAGCATGCAACTCTTGATCTCAGGGTTGTGAGTCTGAGCCCCACGCTGGGTATAGAGATTGCTTAAAAATAAAATCTTAAAAAAAATACTTTTTAATTATGAGCGTATTTTCCTGCACTTACTTGACACGTGCATTTACTATGTTGTGATTTGCTTGGCTTCGATCAGTCAGGATTTACTCGGAAACTGCTGTAGATATTTCAAGCGGGAAGTGACTTAACACATGGAATCAGAGGCTTGTAAGACAAATAGAAAAGCTTGGGGAACAGGTCAGGGAAAACCGCTATTTGCTGTCAAGAAATCTGGAAGAATAGGGGCGCCTGGGTGGTGCAGTCGGTTAAGTGTCCGACTTCAGCCAGGTCACGATCTCGCGGTCCGTGAGTTCGAGCCCCGCGTCGGGCTCTGGGCTGATGGCTCAGAGCCTGGAGCCTGTTTCCGATTCTGTGTCTCCCTCTCTCTCTGCCCCTCCCCCGTTCATGCTCTGTCTCTCTCTGTCCCAAAAATAAATAAACGTTGAAAAAAAAATAAAAAAAAAAAAGAAATCTGGAAGTATAGGAAGATTAGGAAATCACAAAAGAGCTCAGCTGCCTGAAGCATCAATAAAGTACAGGACACCCAGAAGCTCCTGACAAAGCCTCACCTGGGCTGTCGGCTGACACCTTTGTTCCTGCACAACACTGTTACGGGACAGAGTATCTGCTTCTCCTTTACTTTCAGAATCTCATAGAAGCTCCTCTCTTTGGTGGATGTCACCAGAACGATGATGACAGAGATTCTTCCAGCCATGGCAATTCAGAGAAGCGCATAGAAGGGGAGAGATGGTTCTGAGTAGGCGTCTTAGTATAATGTCCACCGCCTATTTTTGTATGGGTGGTTTCCCCTTGTATCCTATACGTTTGTGAAAACTCTTTATACGTCATGGCAGCCATAAAAAATATACCCCTCGGATCTCCTGCTGCATAATTGGGCATAACTGAAGGACAGTCTCAGATTTTGTCCTTCTGGATCCCTCCTTGTGCTCATGCTACACTTCCTATAGGCAACAGCTAAGCGTGGCAGAGGTTCTGACGCAGCAGGCCCCTTATTATTAGACACAGGATTTATCGAAGGGGAGACTTTGTCTTGAGGACTTCCCATCAGTCAGCCAAAACTTTCTTATAACTATGCAACAATCTGACACTTTTCTTTCCTAATCCTCCTCTCCTCCCCTCTGGCTTGGATTATAGTCCGAAGGCTCTCCTTCTTTGACTCTCCTTTCCTTCACAGGAATTTCCTCCAATAAATCTTTTATATGATTAATCACGTCTTGGTGTCCACCTCTTGAAGGACCAAAATTATACGTTAAGGATTTCAGTCCTTTTGGATATTTGTTGTCATTTCTTCCTGTCACAGATATTTAAGGGTAAAATACTTAATGAATTTCTATAAGGAGGGAAGCTGTCCACATGAGTTCTCTCATAATTAATAGAAAGTGACACATTTATACCTTGGCAACCTATGAATG
The DNA here is from genome assembly GCF_016509475.1 of Prionailurus bengalensis. Taxonomy (NCBI): domain Eukaryota; kingdom Metazoa; phylum Chordata; class Mammalia; order Carnivora; family Felidae; genus Prionailurus; species Prionailurus bengalensis. The sequence continues at coordinate 31,296,963 of NC_057344.1, read as the reverse complement.
TAATCTGCCCAACATTTTGTGCATATTTTATAGGAGTTTACTGGTCAGTGATTTTTTTTCTTCATGGTCAGAGTGGCTGACCTCATGAAAGAGCCTGAAGAAGCTTCCTTATTCCTCTCGACTCAAGGAATTTTTCTTCCACCCCTAGGATGTCTGACAAGACTGAATTTAACCCATAAGAAGTAGATGTGAGTCTGCACTCGTTTTAAGGTTATTCCAACATGAAAATCTTAGACAGTAAGCATTAAGGAGAAGTCCTTTAATTTCCTCTGGCTAGAGTTCAGCAGAAAATAGATGATAATCGTCAAGTCTGAAAAAGGACAGTGTCTCTTCTCTTTTACTGAAGGATAAGCTTAAGTTCTGGATAAGTATTCAATGGTTTTTATCCAGTCTTGTTAATTTAACTGCTGTTAATGTAGTTTCCTTTCCTTTTGTAAGCGATGGCACATAAATTGACAAAATGGTCACGTTCCTCTGTCCAACATCAGAAAAAAGCAAAACAAAACAACATGTACTATTCTTTCCTTCACTTTCTGAAGCTGTCATCATCATTTTTGTTTACTGTCTTATAATAATCAAATGATTCCAGTTAATAAAGTTAAAAAAAAAAAAGGCATACATAAGAAAAAAAAATCAGGAATCCAACCAGTCTGATTTTATCAGAAACATCCATTGTAATTGGGAAGTTCTTGGAAGGAAGAGTTAAATTATTATTTATTTATTTATTTATTTATTTAGAGAACAAGCAGAGGAGGGGCAGAGAGAGAGGGAGACAGAGGATCTGAAGTGGGCTCTGTGCTGACAACAGACGGCCTGATGCGGGGCTCGAACTCACAAACCGCGAGATCATGACCTGAGCCAAAGTCAGATGCTTAACCGACTAAGCCACCCAGGCGCCCTAAGAAAATACATTTTTAATGAAGCAAACTAAATACCAATTTAGAATAGTGTAGAAAGTGTGGTTTCCCATTAGCCTTCTCTCCATGGCTCCCCTAAAGACATGAAATCTAAATTTAAAATGCACTTGCTATGTAAACTCAACTTCAAGGCAAAAACCTTAGGCTTCTCTCCAACCAGATTTGCACTTCTCAGTTCCCGTATATAGAAATCATGTAATGACCAATGGTCTATGTCAGAAAAAGTAATGTGGATAATCAAAGCCGTGATTATAATGGGAACATTGGGGAAACTAAAATGTCCAAAATGATTCTTGATCTTGTTTAAATTTATTGGTGAGATACTCAGTTTGTTACTTCCTGTATCGGCCAGACCCCAAGCATAGTGTCAAAGATTCCTAAGTGCTTTTACACTTAATTTGTGATGTATCTTATAATCACAAAATGCATGTGTTAGATTAGCTTTGCTCAAGCATGATTACTGATGGCCTTGAGTTTAATGATAACGAATCAACAATATATATTAAATAAGCTGTCTCTAAACAGAAATACACATATAACAAAGTTGTGTATTGATCAGTTGATGAAAATATTGTGACCAGAGGCTTGTAGGAACCTAACCCTATGTTTCCCGTAGGAACAATGGTTTAGTACTCAATAATTCAGTGTTTGTGGTGACTTTATAGAATATAACTACCACAAATGGAATAAACTGTGTGAGTCTGTATCACACATATATACATGTGGACACACACACACATATGTAATCTAGGATTTATAATTGTTATGTGCAGAAAGATTACTATGACAAAAATACTCCACCGTTTCCAGAAGCTAGAAATGTCATTCAAATTTTAATGACTTTGTTGGTTTCCAACAAAAATCTTATTAGATGGTTAATTGGAACAAGAATTAATCTGTGGAGAATTGACATCTTTATGATAGTCGCATCATCTACAATGATATATTTCTCCTTTTACTTATAATATATTCTTCAATAATACCTAAACATTTTTCATAAGCATCTTGCATGACTTTGTTTCATTGTTTTAGATAACTTACAGTTCTTTTTCTTGACATAAATGGTGTCTTTTCTCTATTAAATTAAAAAAAATTCTTTTGTTGACATACAAGAATGGTATTAATTTTGTATAGTGATCTTCTTTGCTGAATCTCTTTTATTTTTTTCTCTTTAAAAAATTGATACTGATTTTTAAATTTTGAATTATCTTAGATTTCCTACGAAGACAATTATCTATAGTTAAGGACAATTTTATGTCTTTCTTTCAAGTGTTATACATTTTATTTCTTATTCATCTGTTTTTTGTTTTTTTTGTATTTTGTTGGCCCCAGTATAATGTTGAATTTTAAGGATAACTATAGGCATTCTTGTCTTAATCCTTACTTCATAGGGAATTCTTCCAGACTTCTAATATTTGGCATGATGTTTGTGTGTCTTTTAGTAATAATCTTATCAGTTAAATGGGTTCCCATCTATTTCTACTTTGCTAACAGTCTTCTTTATTTTTGTGCTTTTAAGATAATCATACGGTTTCTCTTTTTATTTTATTAATATGGTGAATTACATGGATTCACTTTCTTATACTAAATATTCTTTCCACTCTTGACATAAATACTACTTAGCCAATATAGTATTTTTTTACATACTTTTCATTTCATTTTTTGTAATTTCTTTAGAATTTTTTCTAGTGCTACTCATTAGTAATATTGGACTGTGGTTTCCTTATATTGTTTTTGCTCTGCTTTGAAATTATAATTGTCCTTGCTGAAAAAAATAGTATCTACTTCTCCCTATTTTTCTGTTCTCTAGAACAGTTTAAATAAATTTGAACTTAAAAATAAAAAGAGCTTTAAAAAATAAATAAAAACAGCTTTAGAGGGAACAGTTTTGTCTATCAGTTCTGTTTCTTTAATAGTTTTTATTTTACTCTGGTTTTAATTTTTATTATATTTTAATCTAACTTTTTATGGTTATTGGCATGTACATTTTCATGACACCGTCTTACAAATTTTAAGATATTTACTCTATTTATATGTCTTTTTTAAAAATTCCTAATATTGTTTAAATGTCCTTTCTCTCCTTTTTCTTAATTAGTCCTTTAAGAGGGCAGTTTTTTTCCCCCCAAAACGCTGGTTGGGATTTTATTGGTTACCTTTTTATTTATTCATTTATTTTGCTTATTCGTATCTATTATATTAATCTCTGTCGTTATCTTTACTCTTTCCTTCCTTCTTCCTTCTTCTGCCTCTGGGTTTACCCTGCCGTTAGTACCTTAGTTTTTTATCATTGAACAACTAATTTCAGTCTTTATATTTTAAAGTGAATCTATATTATATTTATATTCATTTCTAAGTGTCACTTTAGGTATATTCTGGAAGTTTGAGACCTGTCCTTCTCTATTCAGTTGAGATAACACTTTAATTTCATCAGGATTTTTCTTTAATCAGTTTTTCTAATTAAACTTTGTGTTTTTTTTTAATGTTTATTTATTCATATTTGAGAGAAAGAGAGAGAATGTGCACGTGCAAGCAGCTCAATGCAGGGCTTGATCCCACAGACCATGAGATCATGACCTGAACCAAAATCAGGAGTCGGACGCTTAACTGACTGAGCCACCCAACTTTTTGCTTTTAAATAGTTGTAGATCATATGCAGTTGTAAGAAATAATATGGAGAGATGCCATGTACCCTTTACCCAGTTTCCACATTGATAACATCTTGCAAAACCATGATACAACATTACAACCAGGACATTGATATAGAGCCAAGGTACAGAATCGTTCCGTCCCCACAAGGCTATCTCATGTTGCATGACTTTGTTTTATAGCCACTCACATCCTTTTTCCTGGGCCACCTGCCCCATCCTCTTGATAACTCACTCTTTTCCATTTCTAAAAATTTGTTATTTCAACGTATTGTAAAAAGATTGACATAGCATGTGACCTTTCTAGGGTGGACTTTAATGACTCAGCCTGATACCTTAGATATTTATTGAAGCGATTGCATGTAAGAATAATTCATTCCTCTTTATTGCTGGACAGTATTCCATGATGTACTACAATTGGTTTAACCCTTCACCTTTCAAAACATATGGGTTGTTTTTAGTTTGGGGCCATTACAAATAAAGGTGCTATAACCATTTGTATATAGGTTTTTATGTGAATGTCAGTTTTCACATTTCTGAGATAAATGCAGAAGAACGCAATTGCTGGGTTGCATGGTAAGTACACATTGCATTTTATAAAAGAAATGTCAAACTATTTTCCAGAGTGGCAGTACCATTTTACATTACCATCAGTTCATGCATAAGTGGTCCAGGTTCTCTATACCTCTGTCAGCATTTGGTACTCTCATTCCCTTTTTTATTTCAGACACCCTGGTAGGTGTGTAGTGTGTTTTCATTTGCATTTCCTTAATCGTTGGCGATGTGAAACATCTTTCTATGTGCCGCCTGTGTATCTTCTTCAATGATCTCACTGAACGCTTCTTGGTGCCTTTTGCCCATTTTCTATTTGGATTGGCTTCTTTGGTTTTTTTTTTTCTATTGAGTTATGAGATATATACATATATATCTGGAGTATATATGTTCTAGATACTATTTCTTTGTTGGATGTGTGATTTGCAAATGATTTCGCCCAGTTTTTTTAATTTGGCACATATATATTGCAATATGATTGCATCGTAGCATTAGCTAATATCTCTGTCACCTCACATAATTATCATTTCTTCTAGTGGTGGGAACAATTAAGATCTAGCCTCTTAGTAAGTTTAATGTTTATAACACAGTTTTATTGTCTATAGTCACTGTACTGTGTATTAGATCCCCAGGACTTATTTATCTACTAGTTTAAACTATGTAACCTTGAATAATATTTCCCCCACTCCCCCATCCCCCAACCACTCCACTCTCTATATTTTGAATTCACTTCTTTTTAGATTCCACATATAAGAGATACCATATAGTACTTGTCTTTCTCTGTCTGACTTCTTTCACTTACCATAATGTCCTCAAGTTCTATCCACGTTGTTGCAAATGGCAGGATTTCCTTCTTTCTCATAGCTGAATAGTATTTCATATATACACCACATTTTCTTTATCCCCTAGTCCATTGACAGACACTTAGGTTGTTTTTATATCTCGGCTATTGTGAATAATGCTGCATAATAATAAACATGCGGATGCAGATATCTCTTTGATCACCTATTTTTATTTCTGTTGGATATATACCCAGAAGTGAGAGTGCTAGATTGTGTGGTAGTTCTATTTTTAATTTTTTTTTTTAAAGTAGGTTCCAGGCAGGGGCGCCTGGGCGGCTCAGTTGGTTAAGTATCCAACTTCCGCTCAGGTCAAGATCTCATGGTCCGTGACTTCAAGCCCCATGTCGGGCTCTGTGCTGTCATTTCAGAGCCCGGAGCCTGCATCAGATTCTGTGTTTCCCTCTCTCTCTGCCCCTCCCCTGCTCATGGTCTGTCTCTCTCTCTCAATAATAAATAAACGTTCAAAAAAAAAAAAAAACAATAGCTAAAGCAGGTTCCAGGCCCAACAGGGAGCTTAAATTCATGACCCTGAGATCAAGAGTAGCATGTTCTACCAACTGAGCCAGGTAGATGTTCCTATTTGTAATTTTTTGAGGAGCGTCCATACTGTTCTTCTCAGCAACTAAACCACTTTACAATCCCATGAACATTGCACGAGGGTTGTTGTCTTTTCTTCACATCCTCACCCACACTTGTTATCGTTTGTCTTGTTGACATTAACCATTCTAATAGGTGTGGGGTGATACCTCACTATGGTTTTAATTTACATTTCCCTGATGATGAGTGACGTCGAGCACCTTTTAATGTACCTGTTGACCATTTAGATGTATTCTTTGGAAAAATGTCTATTTAGTTCCTCTGCCCATTTTTTAATCAGATTGCTTGGTTTTCTTATTATTGAGTTGTATGAGTTCTTCATAAATTACATGGTTTGCAAATCCAATACATGGTTTGCAAATATTTTCTCCTATTCCACAGATGACATTTAATTTTATTACTTCCTTTGCAGTGCAAAAGCTTTTAAGTTTGGTGTAATCCTATTTGTTGATTTTGTTGTTGTTGTTGTTTCTGCTTTTCGTGTCATACCCCAAAACTCATTGCCAAGGCCAATGTCAGGGAGCTTCTTCCCTAGGTTTTCTTCTAGGAGTTTTATGGTTTTAGGTCTTATGGTTAAGTCTTTGATCCATTTTCAATTTCTCCCAGTTTTTAGTTTTTCTTTTCATTCATTTACTTAGAGAAAACATTCTTCTCATTGATGAGATCCAATTTATCAATATTTCCTATAATGGATTATGCTTTTGGCATCAAGTCTAAGAATTCTGCTTATCCCAGAGATATTTTCCTATGAGTGTTTCCCTAAGTTTTATAGTTTTAGCTCACTAGTTTTTCAACATTGTGCTTTTTAGTTTCCATTAGTAATGGTTTGGTATTTTAAAGAAACCATCCTTTTATTGTTGATTTCGAATTTAATTGTTTTGGGATCATGACACATGCTACTCTGCTTTCTCTTCCATTGTTTTTGGACCTCTCCTTTTTTTTTTTTTTTACTTTATTTAGTTTTACCGTGATGTTATTATTCTGGCATGTTAGATACACACAAATTGGACATCTTTCTCACTTATTCTCAAAACAAATGTAATTGCAGTAATAATTTACCTCTAAATTCCCCTTAACACAGCCACAAGTTTTGATTTGTTATGTAGTGCTTTCATAGTCACGCAATTCCAAACATTTCCCACATTCCAACGTGTTTTTCTTCCTTATTCGTGAATTAATTAAGAGTGTGATCTTTTTATTTATTTATTTTTTTTTTTAAATTTTTTTTTCAACGTTTATTTATTTTTGGGACAGAGAGAGACAGAGCATGAACAGGCGAGGGGCAGAGAGAGAGGGAGACACAGAATCGGAAACAGGCTCCAGGCTCTGAGCCATCAGCCCAGAGCCTGACGCGGGGCTCGAACTCACGGACCGCGAGATCGTGACCTGGCTGAAGTCGGACGCTTAACCGACTGCGCCACCCAGGCGCCCCAAGAGTGTGATCTTTTTAGTATCAAAATTTTAAGCTGTTGTTTTAATGTTGATTTGTAATTTGATCACGTGGAAGTCTAGGAAAATCATCTGTACAATACTGACTCTTGGGAATTCTTCAGGCTTTGTAATTTAGCGTATGGTCAGTTTTGAAATGTTTCATATGTGCTTGAAAAACATGCATATTCTTTCTTTCTTTCTTTATGTATGGGATCCCTATATGCCTATTACATCAAACACAATTTTGTTATGAAGATTTTACGTACCCTTACTAATCTTAGGTCTGATGTTTGATTTACTCATTTCTGATATAAGTGACTTAATGTTTTATACCACCATTATGGTTACCACATTTTCTCTTTATAATTTTGACAGTTATTGTATTCTATCTGTTGGTATTATAGCTGGGCTCATCCCAATTTATGATTATTTGTCATATAATTCTCATAGTGTTGAGGGTAGACCAGGAAAAAGTCCCTGCCACGTCGTAACGTAATGTCCCTCCATTTTTTCTATTAAGGATCTTTACCTGAAATTGCATTTGTTCTGATGTCAACATTGCAACACCAGCTTTGTTTTAGGCAGCATATTTCTTTGATTAATGTCTTTCTAGATCTTTAGTTTCAACTTTTATGGGTCCTTTTGTTATAGGACTGTTCTGTAGAGGTACTATAAAGCTTGGGGGTTTTTGTTTTTTTCTAAGTAGAATCTAACACTTCTGTATTTTAATAGGTAAGTTATATCTGTTCACATACATTATGATTATAGATTGTATTTATTTGCTTGTTTTTGAAATTGGATTTATTTCAATCATATTTTGCTTTCTGATTACGATCATTTTCTCTGCTTTTCCTCTTGTTTCTCTCCTTTCTGTTGTACTGATAAAGTTACTTTGTATTCATCTGACTTTTGTTTGAAGATTATTTAATTACTCCCTATTCTGATAGTAGTTACTATTGAATTTTTGTTATTTGTACTTACATTTTTACTACTTGTACTTAAATATATGTTTTTCAAGCAAAAGCTTAAAATTGCCTTCTGTTTCTCTTTCCTCTTCTAAAAGTAATCATTTTCACAAACTCTAATTACCCATTGAACCACACTTCCAATTTTCTCTTTATTGCTAATTATTATGTAGTTCCATCATTTAAAAACTAAAAAATTAACAATGAATCATTGTAATGAAACTTGCTGGAGTATTTTCTAATTTTTCCTCACCTTGCTTGTGTCTACCTTTTTGTGCCCTCTGAGTTCACTTTCAGTTCACTTCTTCAGTCAGTAAATACTTACTGAGAATTTCCCCTGACACTGGGTGCTGTTTTAGGCAGTTGAAACACATTGACGAGGAAACTCATTTGACAATAAATTTCATATAATAAAACATAAATAAATAAAAATAAACGTCATTGAAAAACAAGTGAAAAAAAAAAAACACATGGGTGAGCAAAGGAGCCAAAGATCTTTTATGAATTTTTACATTCTTGTGAAAACATAATCTTTAACTGTTCTTTTACACAAGCTTTGTATGGGATATAAAACGTTCTTGACTTGTGTGCATCTGCAAACATCTTTATTTCCGACTTACTCGTGAACAGCTATTCTGTTGATGATAAAATTATAAGTTTACCATTTATTTCCTTTATGGTTGCTCATGCTTGAGTCTTAAAGGGGGTCCCTTTCCCAGATAATAAAGACATTTCATGCTGAAACTTGACATGATCTTTGTTCTATTATGCATATTCCTTCTTAGTAAAAAAATTTATATTGAAAAAATTTAATGTTTACTTTTTTTCTTATTTAGAAGATTAATCTTTTTCCTACTGTTATTTGTTTTTGCTGCTGATAATTTTGCTATCAATTTGTAAGTAATCTGTTATCTCTTCAGTAGCTTTTATTTTGACCTTTTATGTTTTGTAGTTTCCTAAAATATGAACTTGTTGATGTTCTATTGGGTGCTATTGTGTCCTTTCAACGTGAAGAGTCATGTAATTTTCATTAACAATTCTTATCTGTCATTCTTTGTTTAAACGCTTAAAATGCAAATAAAACACATACGCAGGAACGTGTACCAATTTCAAACGTACGGTTTGATGGATTATCACAACTGCCAGATTACCTAATTGATGTGTAATTTTTTACTTAGGGTAATTTTTAAACTTTACTTCAGTCGTGTCTTACATATTCAATCATATCTGGCGTCTTGAGTTCACGATTACGTTTGTTGTTCCATGTAAATTATGTAGATCGTTTATTGGCATCGCTTTATGGTATTTCAGGGTATGAGTAAGCCAATACTTATTTATCCTTTCTTTGTCCAGTGTTTAGCTATTATAGATAATGTTGCTATGAACAGTGTGTAGAAGACTCCGGGTGTACATGTGCAGAATTGCCACAGGGTATATTTCCCAGGAATAAAATTCCTGGATCATAAGGCGAATTGTAAACCCTAAATGCTCTACTTTAGTAAATACTGACACATACTTTTCCAAAGTAGCTGTACCAATTACACTCCGTCAGAAGTGCAAGATTCTCCATGTCAAGTCTTCTTTATATATATATATATATATATATATATATATATATATATTAAAAAAATTGTTTCAATGTTACTTTTTTTTTTTTTTGAGAGACACAGTGTGAATGGGGTAGGGGCAGAGAGAGGGAAACACAGAACCTGAAGCGGGCTCCAGGCTCTGAGCTGTCAACACCGAGCCCAACGTGGGGCTCAGACTCACAAACCATGAGATCATGACCTGAGCAAAGACAGACATTTAACCGACTGAGTCACCTAGGCACCCCTCCATTGTCAGTCTTCTTAATTTTAGCTATTTTGGTGTGTGTGTAGAAACAGCTTACTGTGGCTCTAGTTCACATTTTCTGATCACTAATGAAGTTGAGCAAGTTTTTATATGTTTATTGGTCGTTTGACTCTCCTTTTTGTGAAGTCTTTGTTCAGGGGATCCAGAGAATAATGAACTGGGATAATAAAATGTCAAACATTCAAGGCTATATAAAAAAAAAAAAAGAGTGTGGTCTGATGTCTAATGCTAAGGCTTAAAAAGAAAAGAGGAAGGATTTAGAATTAATTTGTTGTACACATTTTGTAAAAACACACACTACTTGTTATTGCCATTTACCACAATTTGTTGATGTCCTTACATAACTTGGGGGAGGAGAAACACCTTAAAAGTCTCATTAAAAGAGTATGAATTTGCTTTTTGTCTTGTTTGTTGCGAAAGTTTTGGTGTTTGGTTCCCAAATGCGTTAGACAAGGTAACATTGTCCTTATAACCAGCCAACAGCTTTTAACTGAATGTAATATACTTCTTACCAAAGTATATTACATTGACTTTTAGCAAAACCTCAATTTCTGTCTTTCTAGAGAAGTGAGTCTCACTCATTTTAATTTCAGGAGGACAGAAACGTTGGCATTTGAAAATAGATCTCTACAAATATTTTTTACAAAAATAATTTTTTTCTTGTGTGGTTTTCTTTTTCAAATGTGGAGGGTTAAGAAACCACAAGGTTTTTCCACATAAGTAATTTCCTACATTAGCAAAATAATAGCTTCTAAGAAAAGTTCAAAGCTTTAGAATAATTCATGATTTGAGCCAAATATTTCTTTGGGATTTTCCCACATTCAGTCGTGACAACTGTATGTATACAAACTAAAACATCGTATCATCAGAGTAATTCTATTTCCTATGAGTTCAATAACATTAAGAGTAATAACAGCTAACACTTAAAAAGAGTTTATAGTTGGGGCGTCTGGGTGGCTCAGTTGCCTAAGCGTCCAACTTCAGCTCAGGTCATGATCTCACAGTTTGTGAGTTTGAGTCTCATGTCGGGCTCTGTGCTGACAGCTCAGAGCCTGGAGCGTGCTTCAGCTTCTGTCTCCTCTCTCTCTGCCCCTCCCTGCTCATGCTCTGTCTCTGTCTCTCAAAAATGAATAAACGTTAAAAAGAATTAAAACAAAAAGAGTTTGTAGTTTACACAGAACTTTCACATGCATTATCTCACTGGAACCTTTTTTTTTTTTTTTTTTTTTTTTTTAGGTAAGGTTCATTCCCAGTGCGGACCTCAACGTGGGGCTTGAGCTCATAACTCTGGGATCAAGACCTAAGCTGAGATCAAGGGTTGGGTTAACTGACTGAGCTACCCAGGCACCCAGATCTCACTGAAGTCCTTGAACAGTCCTATAAACAGTCCTATGAACAGTCCTCATTTATTGCTCACATTTTTAAGATGAGGCAACCAGAGCTTAGAGAAGTGAAATCAGCTGACCCAAATCACACAGTGACTTAAAGGTAAGAACCTGTATTTTCCAAACCTAAATCCTTCACTCTTGTCAATAATAATAGGTCCAAAATACAATGAACTTACCGTTGGGTTGGAGGTCGCACAAAGCAAAAGAATAGTGCTCATATCTCCATACCAATTTGACCTTTTACAGGGGTTGGCAAACTACACTCCATGGGTCAGATCTATCACCCTTGTCTATTTTTTTGTACATGTCCTCCAGCTAAGAATACTGCTTATATCCTTACAGTTTATCAAAACAAACAAAAAACAAGCAAATACGTGAAGAAGAGTATGAAACCAATATGTATGTGATCCGCGAAGCCTAAAATACTTATAATTTGGCCCTGTAGAGACAGATTTTGCTGATCTCTGTTTTTTGCACACCCAGAGCACCTGTTTTCCTGGTAAAATGCTCCCACAGGCTGATGAGTTTGGCAGGTGGGTCATCTTAGCTATTTTCAGGTACCTCTGGCCCGTACCTCCCGGGAAGTCTCTAGGAACCGACCCACATAGTTTCTGGAGTTAGTGAACTGAACCCAAGTGGATAAGAGTAATTCATTCAGGCCTGGCATCCACCAGGCTTCTGTCTCCAGGGCCAGGCTGGCTATGTGCCCTTGGTACTGTGCAAATGGGAGCAATTTTGGAATCATTCTACACTTCGAATTTCCCCAGTAATGTTCTGGAATGTCAGGTTTAGCAACTACATCAATGTGGTCGCCTAGAGAGTATTTTTCAATACTCAGCACAAAAACTCAGGCTTTCGCATTCTCATATTGTTCTTCATAGCAATTGTGTGAGGGAATGCATAGGTGATCGCAGACTTGAGTAGGGTCCCTTCTATTTGAAATATTTACTTATCTATCATTTAAAAGATTTATATGGGACTCGGAATTGAAAGATATAGTTTCTCTGCCTACTAGACATGTTCCTGGAGGCAAGAACAAAAGCAAATATCAACTATTGAGACTTCATCAAGATAAAAAGCTTCTGCACAGTGAAGGAAACAATCAACAAAACTAAAAGGTAACTTACATAGAATGGGAGAAGCTATTTGCAAGTGACGTATCAGATAAAGGGTTAGTCTCCAAAATCTATAAAGAAGTTATCAAACTCGACACCCAAAAACCAAATAATCCAGTAAAGAAATGGGCAGAAGGCATGAATAGACATTTTTCCAAAGAAGACATCCAGATAGCTAGCTATCAGACACAAGAAAAGATGCTCAACAGCATCTGAAAAGATCACTCATCACCAGGGAAATACAAATCAAAACCACCATGAGATACCACCTCACACCTGTCAGAATAGATACAATTAATAACACAAAAAACAACAGGTTCTGGAGAGGATGTGGAAAAAAGGGAACTCTCTTGCACTGTTGGTGGGAATGTAAGCAGGTGTAGCCACTCTGGAGAACAATACGGAGGTTCCTCAAAAAGTTAGAAATAGAGCTACCCTATGAGCCAGCAATCTTACCACTAGGGATTTGCCCAAAGGATACAAAAATACAGATTCGAAGGGGTACACGCACTCCAATGTTTATGGTAGTGGTACCAACAATAGCCAAACTATTGAAAGAGCTGAAATGTCCATTGGCTGATGAATGGATAAAGAAGATGTGGTATATATACACAATGGAATATTATTCAGCCATCAAAAGAATGAAATCTTGCCATTTGCAATGACCTGGATGGGGCTAGAGTGTATTATGCTAAGCAAAATAAGTCGGTCAGAGAAAGACAAACACTATACGATTTCACTTACATGTGAAATTTAAGAAATAAAATAGATGAACATATGGGAGGAGGATAAAAGAAAAAAGAGAGAGGGAAACAAACCATAAGCAACTCTTAAAGACAGGGAACAAACTGAAGATTGATGGAGGGATGTGTGTGGGGAATGGGCTAGATGAGTTATGGGTTTTAGGAGGGTACTTGTTACTACGAGAACTAGGTGGTGTATGTAATTGATGAATCACTGAATTCTACTCCTGAAACCAATAGTGCATTGTATATTAACTAACCAGACTTTAAATAAAAATTTGGGAAGGAAAAAAAAAAAGGTATAGTTGCTAAATCTGACTTTTCCATCATATACTTCTATTGAATACTTACTATGTGAAAGACATTGTATCAAAAGCTAGCAATGCAGAGATCAAAAACACAGTGTATTCACCCTTATGAATTCACGGTTTGTTGAAGGAGGTAGTCATGTAAATAATTACGTTAACACATTGTAATAGGTATTAGAAATTTAATGCAAATATGTAAATGCATTTTTGGCATTGAGTATGCCTGGTTCTTGACAATGCCTATAGACTTTTACAGCTAAAACTAATTTTAAGATAGCCCTTTCTTGGGGCACCTGGGTGGTTCAGTTGGTTAAGCGTGTGACTTCGGCTCAGGTCATGATCTCTTGGTTCGTGAGTTCAAGCCCCTCGTTGGGATCTGGGCTGACAGCTTCAGATTCTGTGTCTCCCTCTGTCTCTGCCCCTCCCTCACCACGCTGTCTTTCTCTCTCTCTCTCAAACATAAGCAAACATTAAAAAATTAAAAAAAAAAAAAATAAGCCTTTTCTCAATGACTGGTCAGTGCAGGTCCAGAAAAATCTACAAATATTCACTAGGAACACTGTATATATCAGACAGGCCTTTTCACTCCTATCTGAAAAAATTCTACATAAGATGGGCAAGTGGCACCAATACCGAAAGCCACTTAAGCCTCCAATTAAGTGTTGAGCCAGGAATCCCACCACAGCTTAAGGACAACTCAGACAGGCACTGGCGGCAGTCAAATTTGTTTGCTGCATCAGCCTGAGAAAGTGATAAGAAGCCAAGTGATAATCCACATCTAGCAACCAAAGTGAATTTGAGAAATGGGAGGGTTTGGCAGAGGGAAGTCGTTGGGGCCCTGGCACCCTCATATGTTTGTTACATGGCAGCTACTTGGGGTGGCTCGGTCCTTAGTGTTTTGAATCACATGCAAATGTAACCTTTATCTGCTGCCATCACAGACTGGCTCTGCTTTTTCACTTGCCAGTTTTGCCTCCTCACTTTCAGATGTCCCTGCTTCTATTTTCTAACGGAGTAAAACAGTCATCGACACCAAAACCAGATCTACTCGTTGCAATTTGTTTCCCTCTACACTCAGAGGTGCCAAAAGCAGCATTTGCTTCCATCTAAACTAGCCTCGAGTCCCTGGATATTGCCAGCTGGTGCTCGCAGAATTACTTTCTCACACTATGAAGTTCCTCTGGCTATCAGGGCATTTCGAGTTGTCCCAGGCTTCCAGATGAATTGTGAGAAATTGGCAGAGGGACCAGTGGTATCGAAACCAGAGGAGCAAAAAGGGTTGGTGCCAGGCCAAGTTCAAATGGAAATAGTCATTCTCCTTTTGGGTCAATGAAACCAAGTTTGTGCAAAGCATTCAGAGGAAGACTTCCTTCACTGTATCACCCGACACGTATTTACTGGGTGCGTTATCCTGGGCGCAGCATGCACTGGGAGTCTCCTCCTCTGCAAGAAACATGGAACTAAGTAAGTCGGAAAAGTAAGTGTATCTATTTCAAAGGCAAAAGCAAAACTAATTTAAGACATCTTAGAATTCTGGTATTCGTGGGAAGAAATGCAAATGGGTTCTAGTCCCCGTTTGTAAGAAAATGTATCCATCCCATGCTGTACTGAAAATGGCTTGTACTGTGGGTAGATACAGTGATGGCCACCCGCAGACGAACCATGACTTCAGGTGTGGGGCATCTGGAAGAGAAAGTTCTTTGAAGAGGGAGAAATTCAGAGGTGCTGAGTGAAAAAGTTCCTTCGCTCTCGGATTATATCTGACTCAATTCCGTTTGTCCCAACTCATTTTTACGGCAGGTTGTTAATTTAGGCAAGGCTTGTCTATTGCATTCTTTCAGGAAGAGTATGGGAAAAGGGAAGAACTGGCCACCAAAGCCATTGAGGAAAGTGGTCTGTCTTTGGAGGACTTCCTTCAGGCTAACCTTCGTGGAGTCTGGTCAGAACCATAGATGCCTTTCCTGGGATGTTCAACCTCTTTGCTCTCTGAGACATACCCGAGATGTTACTCTGTGTAACCACAGTTACACAACAGCAGAGGGATCTGACAGTCAGTCCAAAAAACATAGACATCCCTAAAGTCAGCCTGTGAACTTGAGCAAATAACTTCAAAGTTCTTTGGCTTTACAGGCACAGATGTAGTTGTATCTATTTTTTGGATTAACACTTGCTTAAGCCCCTCCTGCCGTATTAGAAGGAAAGCAGATAATTTTACCTTCTTTCCCCACTCCAAAATTTTCAACACCATGAGGCATTATATAGTCACAAGGAAGGACATTGGCATCCATTGGGTGAATTCACGCTGATGTCCACTCAGTGGCGTGTAATGGATGAAAGAATGGTGTCTATGGCCTGACTTCCTGGGGTTAGAGCCAACTTCACCATTCACTAGCTATATGGCCTTGGACACGTTATTTAACTCTTCTGTGCCCAGTTGTCCTCAATGGTGACATACAGATAAAAATAATGCATTTTTATTGGGTCATCGTGAGGCTTAAATAAGTTAATCTTCCTAGGCTGTTATAACAAAGTACCATAGACTGGGTGGCTTAACCAACAGACATTTCTTTCTCACAGGTCTGGAGGCTGAGAAGTCCAAGATCAAGGTGCGGGGAGTTCTGGTGTCTGGTAAGAACCCTCTTCTTGGTTTTGTAGACAGTCTCATACTTGCTGTGTCCTCATACGGGATAGAGAGAGAGAGAGAGAGAGAGAGAGAGCAAGAGCTGGTCACTCTCTTTTTAAAAGGACATTACCCATCATTGGGGCCCTACCTTCATGACTCATCTAAATCTAATTACTGCCCCCAAATCCTACTCCCTAATACTATCTCATTGGAGATTAAGACTTCAACATAGGAATTTGGGGAGCACACACACATTCAGCCCATAACAAGCCATAAATTGTTTAGATGAGTGTTTGTGTAGACTAGACATTCCATGAAGAGTGGTTCTTCTTATTACCATCTCCTTTGCTTCTCCCTGCCACAAAGCGTCATAGCGTCCCATAGTGTCACAGTATCACCATTGAGAGTCGTGTTTTTGGCAGTCAGAGGCTGCTGTCCTCTCTGCAGTGAGGTCTTGTTGGTATAGCTCTGCGGTGGGAAGCCTCCAAGAAGACCCACACTGACTCCTGCCTTCTGGCATTCATCCCCTTGTGTAGTCCCCTACCCTTGAGTGTGGGATGGACCCAGTGACTCACTTTTAATGATACGAATATGAGAAGTGAGAGCATGGCACTTCTGAGAAAGTTAAATTACAAAATGACTCTGGTGCCACATTGTGGAGAGGTCCCTAAAGCAAGGAACTGAGGTCTACTATGACCAATGTGAATGAGCTTGGAAGCAGCCCTCTTGACCCTCCAGTGGAGCCTTCACATGAGGCCACAGCCAAGCTGCCATCTTGACTATGACCTTATGAGAGACCATGAGCTGGAGGTACCCAGCAGATTCGTGACCCACAAACACCAAGTGATGGTAAGTGTTTGTTGTTTTCAGCCATTAATTTTGGGGTTAATTTGTTAAGCAGAAATAGGTAACCAAAAAGTAGACTGTCAGTCTTCTGAGGGCAGATAAGTGCCAGACGCATCCTCTCAGGTTGCTCCTGCTTGGGCTTCTGGTGAGTTCTCGTGCTTGACTCTTTCCCCAGGTTCCAAGCACTGGAACAAGGGGTTTGGTTCAGAGGTGCTCCTTACATCAGCGTCACTGAAGAAATCAACACTCTTATATGGCAACGTAGGTCCTTATCTTGAATCCTTTTCTTCAGCTTGGACTCCCACTTTTCTCAGGCAAATTGTATTTCCGGGACTTCACTGTCCTGCCCTGTCTCTGGGACCCGGTTGAGGCCACCTTGGTCTAACACACAGGACTCCCTCAGTTCCAATCTTGAGACGTGTGGGTGATTTGGATTCTATTCTTCCCACAAGGAGGACAACCCCAAATCAGTCTCAACAAGTTTTCTTACACTGTAATTCCAAGGAACGCCAACCCCAAATCAGGCACAAGTTTTCTTACACTGAAATTCCAGAGCTGAGAAGAGTGACTTGGGTGGGCAATCCTTCCAAAGATCTTAGGGTATGCTTTTGTTTGCTTTACCGCTTCTATGGTTTCTTTTCGTTTCTTTTGATTTTTGCCTTCTTTTGGACTTATTTTATTATTCCTTTTATTTCTTCTGTTAGTTTGAAACTTATACACTATTTTACTGTTGGTTACTTTAGAATTACTAGTGTCTACCCTAGAAATTTAGCATGTAGACTTGACCTATCAAAGTCTAATATTAATTAATCATTTTACCCACCTCTGTGTATATAAAAGGAACTTAGAACACTTTGCTTTCTTTTAATCCTCTCTTGAGTTTTATGTCATTGTTTATATATATATATATATATAAACAATATATATATGGTATTGTTCATATATATATGTGTGTGTGTGTATATATATATACATATATACATATATCCAAACAAGACTTTATTATTGTTTTGTACCATCAATGCTCATTTAGGCTTATTTTTATGTTTATTGTTTTTGTTGTTCTTTTTTTCTTTCTGCGTCTCCAAACTTCTGCTTTCTCTTTGCCCAGAGAATATCCTTTAGGATTTTTTTTTAGTATGATCTCCAGGGGGCAGATCCTCTCATTTTTGCATGTCTGAAAATGTCCGTAGTACAGCTTCGTCCTTGAAGGAATTTCCAGTCAACATAGAATTCTAGGGTGCCAGTTCTTTCCGTTTGGTATTTTTAAGGTGTTCTGATTTCTGACATTGCTAGAGAGGCGGGCTATATAGTCCATCGTTCCTTTGAAGATGGTGTATCTTTTATCTCTGACCGCTTCTAAGATTTTCTCCTTATCTTTAGTTTTCTGCAATTTTCCTATAATACATCTCTGTTTGGGTTTCTTTTTTATGTATTCCACCTGGGGCTTCTGGGCTCCTTAAATCCATAGATTGATTTGTTTCATTGGTTTTGAAAAATCCCATCATTATCTTTTCTACTGTGCCTACGTTGTTGTCTTTCTCTCCTTCTGGGATCTCAATCAGCTCTATGTTAGAACTTGTTACTGAATTTCCCACATGTCTTATCCACTCTTCTTGAATTTCATCCCTTCTGTCACTCCGTCCCTTTCTCTTGACAGAATTTTCTGGCCTGTGTGCAGTTTACTAATTCTCTCTCTCTCTCTTCAATTGTGTATAATCTTTTGTTAAACATATTTATTTAAATTGGTGAATTTCTTTTTTTTTTTTTAATTTTTTTTTTTCAACGTTTATTTATTTTTGGGACAGAGAGAGACAGAGCATGAACGGGGGAGGGGCAGAGAGAGAGGGACACACAGAATCGGAAACAGGCTCCAGGCTTTGAGCCATCAGCCCAGAGCCTGACGCGGGGCTCGAACTCCCGGACCGGGAGATCGTGACCTGGCTGAAGTCGGACGCTTAACCGACTGCGCCACCCAGGCGCCCCTAAATTGGTGAATTTCTAAGGTAACCATTAAAATAGACAGTAAGACAGTGTATAAACATCAAACTAATTAAATTCTTAAGTTTGATTATGTTTTTCAGTTGTAGAATTTGGAGGGATTTGTTTTCAACCATGAAGTGTTCTTGTTGTGTTTGAATTTAAGGAGCATTGGAATAGAGTTGTTCAGGAGGGTTTAGGTCCAGAAAAATTTCAGGAGATGGGAGGGAATTTGGGAGCTAGTGCAAGTTCTGACAGCTGGGAAAGGAAGTCCCAAGAGGCCAGTGAAAGGAGGAAAGAACAGGAAAATGGGGCTCAAATCCATCATCTCAGAGAGCCATCCCGAGCAGGACTCCTAAGCATTATTGATGAACTCTGAACCCAAGGGTGATCCACTCTTTACTATATTATAGGCTGCCTGTTGAGGGTCATAGGTCCGGGGATTGGAACTAAATGTAACTAGAAAATAGGAAAAAATCCCACAGCTTAAAATAATCTTTAATTGAGACAAAAAAGCTAAAACTCCTTGCTAAACAATGACATAGGCTGATGAAAGTTTTGTATAGAAAAGTCATCATAGAAGTAATATTTTAGTAGTATTCTTTCTAAGTGCAGCATTTTGCATACATTTGCAATTATTTTGCCTTTAGTAACTCTCACGATAAACACAAATGCACTAAGACAAGAAGGAAGGCAGAAAATATTGTAAATCTAGAATGAGAAATTGGAATTAAATTTATAATTTTAAACTCTCCTTATTGATGTGAAGCTTGTAATCAATTTTTTGTGTTGTTAGAGTTTGGGGTTTATTTTGTAATTTTCTAACCGGCCCAAATGCTTTCAGGGCTTTCCCACTAAGAAAACAACATATTTAATTCATGTTATTTCTTCTATTCATTGCTAACACGTTTCAAAGATTAATATAAAAAAAAAAAACCCAGAGTCATTATATTATAGAAATGCAAATATAGTTCAATTACTGTATCTCCATTTTTGGAGAAAATCTACTTTGCTAAAAATGGCAACGAACCTTCTCTCTACTCTGATAGAACCTAAGAAGTTAGCAGTGGCAGAACTCTGAGGGTCAGAAGAATTTCTCTTTGCTGAATTGCTGGTGGGGGCAGCATCTGAGGTGGGGTTGGGCAATGGGACGGTGTTACCGAAGCTTCTGTAATTCTACAGCAGCAACAGGGACAGCTGTAATGATCGTGCCCGAGGCCACCACAGCAGATGGCCTAAAAGACAGACAGTCGGTGGCTCTGGAGTGGCAGCCATGTTTAGCTTAGTTACAAGTCCTGTGTGGGCAGGACAGATTCCAGCAATCAGAATGATACTTGGGAGTGAAGAGACCTGGTTTCTTCTTCGGGTTCTGTCACCAACCAGTTATGGAGCCTTGGATAACTTGCCAATCACTCAAGGCACCAATATCCACATCTCTGAAGTGAGCGTGTTGGAATAAATGTTTTCTAATATTTTTTTTCCCAGCTCTGTAGTTCTCTGATATGATCAATGTGTTCTCATGCCTAATATGGTTCCTTCCTCTGGGAAATTTAAAAATTTTATACTGCAGGGTATTTTAAGCATAGTGAAAAGTAGAAAAAAAATTTATAATAATTCCCTAAATATTCCTCACCTGCATTCAATAGCTATTAACATTTTGCTACATTTGTTTTATTTATTTGTGCTTAATTTTTAAAAATTATGGATGTCTTGGGCACCTGGGTGGCTGAGTCAGTTAAGCCTCCAACTTTGGCTCAGGTCATGATCTCACAGTTCATGAGTTCAAGCTTCGTGTCGGGCTCTGTGCTGACAGCTCAGAGCCTGGAGCCTGCTTCGGATTCTGTGTCTCCCTCTTTCTCTCTACCCTCCACTGCTCATGCTCTCTTTCTCAAAAACAAAATAAACATTAAAAGAAATAAATAAAATAAAATTATGGATGTCTTGATATTCACCTCTAAATAATACAGACTTTTGCTGATATAACCACAGTACTATCATCACAACTAATAAAATTAATAACAGTTCTTTGACATTGCCTAATACCCAGTCTGCGGTCAAAGTTCCCCAGTTGTTCCCAAGATAGTATTTACCTTTGGTTTACTTGAACATTTCGTTGGACGGCTATGCTTTAAAATTCTCTTTTAATACAAAGTAGTCTCCTCCACCTTTCTTCATGACATTAACTCGTTGAAGAAAATAAAAATTTTGATGACAGTAAGCTATTAGCTGGCATCCTCTTTGTTAATAGTGATACATGTTGTGCTGCCTTGGGTTGGTTTATAAGCATTTAACTCTAAGTCCCCTCTCCAGTAAGCCTGCTCTCAGTAAGAAACAAAACAGAACAAAACTGACATCTTTGGCTCAGACAGCTGTGACTCAAATCAACCAGCTCCTGTCCCCAGACTCTGGGGTCACAATTCTTCAGGGAGTCAGACTGAGGTGCAAGGTCAGTCAGTGGCTGATCACTGCAAAAGGAGACAGAAAAAAAATGTTTTCCTCGCAGAATGGAGAGAAATTTAATGGAGGACATTAAATCTGCAATATATATGAGCATTTCTATTTTATTAGATACAAGCTTAGAGTTTCTTCAGTCCTAGGGGAATTCCTAAAAACATTCAGCTACCTTTTTCCATTACAGAAGCTATAATTTTTACTATGCTTCTTAAGAATATTTTAACCAGAAGCTATAATGCTTTTATTTTTATTGAACACAGGGAAGATGAGATTTTGGGGGAACTCTACATTTTGATCAAAAAATTTGGAACGAGGTAGCTCATTATACAAGAATTGCATTAGCGGTATTTACTTGAACACTTTATAAGTCCCATATTTAGCATTAGCCATCAATTGAACATTTGAATCTTTAATGCTAGCTATATATACAGTCTGTTTACATTCTTCTTTTTCTTCTGCCTTTCTACCCATAATTTGTATATCTTTTTTTTCCCACTAGTAGTGTCCTGGCTATGACTTTGTCCTTCAAACAGCTGATCTCCCAGACTCATGATTAATGATTTTTTTTTATGATTAATGATTTTTAAATTCGATTATGCTTTTCAAAACTTGATGAAAACAGCTAAGCATACACAGCAATACAGATTAGTCTTGTTCATCTACCTTCATTTAAAAAGTAATATAAACACATGATAGAAAATTAATTCTTACGGCATACATATAGAAGCAGAAAAGGACCATCAGTAATCTGATTATCTGAAGTCATCGCTGCTAATATGGTAACATCTTGTTCTCACGTTTAAGCATTTCAAACGTTTACATGCAAAAGTGTAGAGCGTTACATACATGTAATTATTATAGAAAACCTCTAGGCGTGGGCGCTGTAATAGGTACTTGTGATATTGACCTACCGTTGCATCATTTACCTACATTTCTGGGTTTCTTTCTTTCACATATGTGGTAGCACTGCAATTCTCTGTCCCCTGAAGTTGGGCATAGGCATGAGGCATTGCAGACAGAAACTTACAATCAGATTCATGATTTGCTCATTTCCTACCCTCTGCCATGGTGGCAGGTGATGTTACAGACCACAGAGGCTTTGTCAGCCCGCCTGCCCAGTCAAGGATGGTCTGGAGCACAGACCCCATGCAACCCTTGCTGGACTCGAGATGTGAGCAAGAAATAGACTTTTGTCTTTTTAAGCCCATGGGAATTCGGGGGTGTTTCTTACTAGCATAGTTTACTGCTAAAGTTTTCACATATGTTATCTAATTGAACTATCAGAGTGATCCTAAGAGGTAGCTGTCACCATCCCCATTCAGCAGATGAGGAAACTGAGGCTCAAAGAGTTTAGACAACCTGCCATATGTCACACAGGGAATGAATGGAGGAGCCAGAATCACACACAGGTCTTTGTAAAACTCCTCCCCACCCCCGCATCTGACTGTAGCAAAACACTGTTTACATTTGGTTTGAAACTCTTCAAACATGTTTGTATAGGCTGCATAGTATTTGACCATACTCATGCCCCGTGATCTGTTTAAGCATTCCCCAAGTTGTTGGATATTTATATTTCTCTGAAGTCTCGTTATTAGGTGAATGTTGTAACAGACGGTTTGTACGAAATGTTGCGCCTGAACTGCTTCCTGGGAGGTAGGATCTGACTCACACTCAGGTTTCGGGAGCCAGGGGATGAAGGTGGGAAAGTATAACGCTAGTCTTGCAGCCACTGGCCATGAAGTGAAGACATTGCTGCCAGAGGCAAATAAGAATCAAGGGCTAAAGGAACTGGGGCGCCTGGGTGGATCAGTCGATTCTTGATTGCGGCTCACATCATGATCTCACAGGTTGTGGGATCAAGCCCCCCGCAGGACTCTGCGCGGTCAGCTTGGGATTCCCTCTCTGCCCCTCCCCTTTGTGCGCACTCTTTCTCTCAAAATAAGTGAATAAACTGAAAAAAAAAAAAACTTAAAAAAAAAAAGAACTAAGCAGGCTGCCAAATCAAGCATCATTCCAAAAAAAGATTGCGAAGTGCTCAGTCCAGACCCACGGCGACGGAGCTCCAACGGAGATGGTGAGACAAAGGAAGCAGGGACAGGAAGAGAGATAATCAGGGCATTCTGGAGACATTCTCTGGAAAGGTGCTGGAAAATAGAGGCAGGGGATGGCACAGAGTAGCTGTCAGCTCTTCTTTAGCACTTTCTTTCTGCGTGTCCACTGTTGTTTTAGCCAGTTCCGGCTGCGATAATCAACCCCACACACTGGATGGCTTCAAGAACAGGCATTTATTTGTCACAGTTCTGCAGGCTAGAAGCCCAAGATTGAGGTGCTGGCAGATCTGGTGTCCGATGAGGTCCTCTTCCTGATTTGCAGATGGCTGTCTTCCTGTTGTGTCCCCGCATGGTGGAGAGAGAGGTCTTGTGTCTCTTCCTCTGTTATAAGAGCATTAATCCCAGCATAATGCCTCCACCCTCGTGACCTAATCTGACCCTAATTGTGTCCCAAAGGCCTCACCTCCAAAAGCCATCACATCGGAGATTAAGGCTTGAAGATGTGGATTTTAGGGGGGACACAAGCAGACGTTGTGCCAGGAACCATGCATGGATTACTCATTTATCCCTACACTACAGAGTACTTTCTGTAGATAAGGAAACGTGACGGTTAATTTAAAAAAAAATGTTTTAATTTTTATTTACTTTTGAGAGAGAGTGAAAGAGCTTGTGTGAACAGTGGAGGGGCAGAGAGAGGAAGATGGAGGATGCGAAGCAGACTCTGCATTGACAGCAGACAGTCTGACGCGAGGCTCGAATTCACAAACTACGAGATCATGATCTGAGCCAAAGTCAGACGCTCAACTGCCAGAGCCCCCCAGCTGCCCCTGTGATGGTTAATTTTATGTGTCCACTTGACTGGGTCAAATTGGCATGGTGTGCTCAGATTAAACACTATTTCTTTTTTTTTTTTTTTAACGTTTATTTTTATTTTTATTTTTGAGACAGAGAGAGACAGAGCATGAACAGGGGAGGGTCAGAGAGAGAGGGAGACACAGAATCTGAAACAGGCTCCAGGCTCTGAGCTGTCAGCACAGAGCCTGACGCGGGGCTCGAACTCAAGGACCGCGAGATCGTGACCTGAGCCGAAGTCAGACACTCAACCAACTGAGCCACCCAGGCGCCCCTGAAACACTATTTCTATGTGTGTCTGTCAGGGTATTTCTGAATAAGATTAGCATTTGAATCAGTAGACTGAGTGAAGTAGATTGCCCTCTTCAGCGTCGGTGGGCATCATCCAATCCATCGAGGGCCTGAATAGAACAAAAAGCGAAAGGGAGGATTGGTCCATTTCTTGCCTCCCTATTGAGCTGGACACTGGTTTTTCTCTTGCCACGGGACTAGGATTTACACCATGTGGCTCTCAGGTCTTCAGACTCAGACTAGAATGACACCACTGGCTTTCCTTGGTCTTTAGCCAGCAGACAGCAGATCACGGGACTTCTCAGCTTCCACAGTTATGTCAGCCAATTCTTCATTTCATATATGAATGGTTTTGTTTATCTGGGGAACTCTGATTAACACAAGGACTGAGGCTCAAAAACAGTTGAGAGACTCCGCTCAAAGTCACATAATAAACAAAAGAATCTGGGATTTGAATCCCCGGCTTGCCAATTCCAAAACGTATGTGCCAAAACTCCACGCTATCCCGCTCAGGGCTTCACCCATGGGTGGGGAGAAGGCTGTGAAGGGCACAGAGCCCATTATAAACTCTTAGATGACTTTTCACATAGTTTCGCAAAGGTAGAGTAAGAGTCCTTGAGATGGAGAAACAGGCTAATAAAAACTATTTTAAAATGTAATGCAAACAAGACAGCACAAGTTAAACAACACAGACGCATAGAAACAGAAACTATTTTACCAATTCTTACCATTTCCAATGTATTTCATTGAATTCTAGTTTTTTCCAGGTTTGAGTGGAATCCCTTCCCCCCACTTCTTTTTTTCCAAATTCTAAGATTTTAGAACTTTAAAAACTACACCTGTCTCTTTGTCATTAGCACTTTGACTAGTGAAACAAACACCTGGGTCACTACTGGTCAGTGAGGATCCGTATGCAGCTCTATCAACGAGCAATAATCTGCGTTTTTAAAGAAACTAGGCTGACACACGTTTTACAGTCATACTACAACTAACGCTACCTTGTCAAATACATTTAAGTGAACTATACAAGCATCTCAACCGATTTCACGGCTGGTTGATGATTTCAGCTTCTGTACAATGAGGAAGCTTAAGTAGAAGGATGCTGCTTTCAAGAGGAGCCGCTCTGTGCTCTGGGAGCCTCTATCTGCCTCTCTGTGAAGATCAGCCTCTTCACTTCTCACCCCTATCATTCTTGATTCACTTCTCAACATTCCTGAAACCTGTCACCTGG
Organism: Prionailurus bengalensis; assembly: GCF_016509475.1. NCBI lineage: Eukaryota > Metazoa > Chordata > Mammalia > Carnivora > Felidae > Prionailurus > Prionailurus bengalensis. The sequence continues at coordinate 31,271,278 of NC_057344.1, read as the reverse complement.
GTCTGAGCTCACCTTGACCTTTAAACCTCTTCCACTCTTATTTTGGTTTCTCCCATTATCCCTGTGGGATCTTCCTTTTACTCATCCATTAAAAAAGAAGGAGGAGGAGGAGAAGAAGAGGAAGAGGAAGAGGAAGAAGAAGAAGAAGAAGAAGAAGAAGAAGGGGAGGAGGGGAGGAAGAAGAGGAGGAGGAGAAGGAGAAAAAGAAGAAGGAGAAGAAGAAGAAGAAGAGGGGGAGGAGGGAGAGGGGGAGAAGGAGGAGGAGAAGGAGAAGGAGAAGGAGAAGAAGAAGAAGAAGAAGAAGAAGAAGAAGGGGAGGAGGGGGAGGGGGAGAAGGAGGAGGAGGAGAAGAAGAAGAAGAAGAAGAAGGGGAGGAGGGGGAGGGGGAGAAGGAGGAGGAGAAGGAGAAGGAGAAGAAGAAGAAGAAGAAGAAGGGGAGGAGAGGGAGGGGGAGAAGGAGGAGGAGGAGGAGAAGAAGAAGAAGAAGAAGAAGAAGAAGAAGAAGAAGAAGGGGAGGAAGAGGAGGAGGAGGAGAAGATAGATTTTACTTTTTTTTTTTTTTTTGGAAACTTAAGGATTTATTCTAACTTTATTTATGAGTTTTAAGTCCTGAGAAGCACCTATTTGAAACTTATGTATTGTTTTATACTTTTTGAATGAGTCCCACTTAACTTTATTTTTTATTTTTTTTTTATGAAATTTATTGACAAATTGGTTTCCATACAACACCCAGTGCTCATCCCAAAAGGTGCCCTCCTCAATACCCATCACCCACCCTCTCCTCCCTCCCACCCAGATTTTACTTTTTAGAGCAGTTTTAGGTGTACAGAAGAACGGAGCAGTGAGTTCCCACAGTATCCCTAGTACCCACAGTACCCCCCCTCAGTACCCACTCCCCAGTTCCCTCTATCATTAACATCTTGCATTAGTGTATCTGATTAATACAACTGATGAACCAACATGGACGCGTTATTATTAACTGAAGTCCATAGTGCACATTAGCGTCTACTCTTGCTGTTGTACATTCTATGGGTTTTGGCAAATGTATAATGACATGTGTCCATCATTACTGTATAATTACAGTGTAATTCATAATAGTTTCGGCGCTTTAAGAATCTCCCGTACTCCATCGGTTCCTCCCTCCCTCCACCGTGACCCCTGACAACCACTAAACTTTTTCTTCTGTCCTTAGTCTTGCCCTTTCCAAAATGCCATATCGTCAGAATCATACAGTGGATAGCCTTACACGCCCCTCGTGTATTACTAGTCACACCCTTATTACCTGATGAGGGAAACAAAGGCAAGAAAAATGTAGTTTAAATTAAATTCCCTTACAGCCTCCGCTCATTGGCAGATGTCACGGGCCTGCCGTGTCTAACACTCCCCAGGAGACGTTTATAGCTGCCTTAATGCCTTAATGTTTACACTTCCTTAAAAACTAAAAGCAACTTTATCTTGACAACAGCTAAATCTGCAGGGTCCTGTGAGACCCTGCTTTCAGCATCCAGAAATTCTTTGGAGACCTATGTTATCTATACCTCGCGTTCCTCCACAAACTTGAAAGTATATAGTCAAGTGCTCTTCATAAACTCCGTGCAGCACTTTCTGCCCACGGGTCCTGTCCCCGTGCTTTAGTAAAATCACCTTTTCATACCAAAGACATCTCGAGAATTCTTTCTTAGCCATTTGCTCGTGAACCCGACTTCAAATTTCATCATTACCTACTCACCCCCAGCTCACTCCACCAAATTCTCTTTTCTCACTGCGGTAGCTCCTGACCACTTCCGGTCTTTTATGTGCTGCCGAAGCATTGTGTGTGCCCAGCAGAAGTGTGGGCCGCCTGGCACAACCCCGGCTCTGCACAGAGAATGGGTGTACAATTAGTAATATTTATCAGTCCTCACTTGCAGACTAAGGAGTATTGACTTTCTTAAAAATGGTTTTGAAGGGGGTCCCATGGCTCAACTCTAACAAGGATACTCAACTGCTTTTCCTAATGCGAACAATAAGCTGTTAAAGAGGGAATCGATTCTGATTCTGTTCTTAATCATTGTGGAAAGGGAGCCCTCTGGCATCCACGTCTTTGAAATAGAGTAAGAGAACACCAGGAAGCCCGCGTTTGTAATGCTCTACTTTGATGAAATACTTTGGTTGAAGGTTCTCATTGTTTTGATGTAAATATAAAGAGTTACTATTACTACTATGAGCTGAGCCAATGTGGAAAGATTCCTGGGAAAATCAGTGAAAGATGAGCACGTAGATTACTGAGAGGAAGCACACATTCAAGAGGAATCAGCTATGATGAGGGTAAGGAGCATGAAGTGCTCAAGTTGGACAAAAAGGACACAAATGAAATATACGCAAAATTAATCCTTCAGAATTTCTTGAAGTGCCCATAAAATGTTTGCATCGTATGTGGCTTTTAAACCAGTACTTGGGGCGTCTGGGTGATTCGGTCGGTTGAGCGTCCGACTTCAGCTCATGTCATGATCTCATGGTTCGTGAGTTCGAGCCCCGCTTCGGGCTCTGTGCTGAGAGCTCAGAGCCTGGAGCCTGCTTCCGATTCTGTGTCTCCCTCTCTCTCTGTCCCTCCCCACTCATATTCTGTCTCTCTCTCTCTCTCTCAAAAATAAATAAACATTAAAAAAATAAAATAAAATAATCCCGTACAGTAATGCAGTAACACAGTGTATGTATTACTAGTGTTTAAAAACACATAAAATGTAACTTTACGATACTATAAATTGCATTATCTAAACTGTTATTTTCTTTCTTTAAAAAAAAATGCCAAGCAATGCTCAATAAATTTATAGAAGTGATATTGGTTGTTAGCTTGAGTTAAATGTTTTTATTATGTTAATGAAGAAATATTTCTCTGCTTCTTTATTTAAAGTTTGTATTAGGGGTAGATGTTGAATATTATCTTCTTCTTTTTTTCTTTTTATTTTTTTGCCTCTAACTGATGACGTCTTGGGGTGGTGGGGGTTTGGAGCTCATGGCCAAGAAAGAATTCTTGAAAGACGTCTTTGGTGCAAAAAGGTGATTTTATTATAAAGCAGGGAGACAGAATCCACGGACAGAAAGAGCTGCACTGGGGTTGTGAAGAATGACTGGTTATATAGTGTGGAGTTGGGGAAGCAAAGGCAAATCAGAGGCCTCCAGAAGGACTTTGATATGCTAAAGAGGACTCCTAAGATACCTTGTCAAGCTAAGGTTGTTTTCCCTCCTGTGAAGCATTAACCGTAGGACAGTAGGGGGTTCCTGGAGACATGTTACACTCTGCATTTGCCTCAAGTATTTGTCAATGGGCTGCAGGTTATAAGGAAATTTAATTTTACCTGCCGGTTCATTTTTGCCTTTGTTCCCCACATCACTATGGAGGGGGGATGTTGGGGCTCCAGGAAACGGAGTCTATGTGTTTCTGGAGATTAGGCTATCGATAATGTTGCCTTTTTCTTGTAATTTACTGATATTTGTAAGCTGATGGAGACTGCAGGACTCGTGCAAGACTGTGATCTCTATCAGTTAAACATTTGTTTTCCCCTCTCCTTTGTTCCTGGGCTGTCTGGAGTGCCTGAGGAACATCACATATCCCACCTGGGGGGAGGGTGTCCTACCTTGTACTTTGTCCTCAGCCTTGTCCCCTCATCCTAATGAGAGCCCTGTATGGATTTTCTCTTTTTGCTTTATTGATATGATTTATGTCAACAGATTGCCTAACATTAAGTTAGCCTTGCTTTCTTTAGTTAAGCCTTCCTTGACTATGGTCAATCATTCTTTTGAATAATTGCTAAATTTTATTTGCTTATCTTCACAAGAGTTTTCTTTCGAGTGCTGTCATGTTCAGAATTGGAAATCAGAGCACGTTAGCTGCATATAACAAATCGGGAAGCTTTCCATCTTTTTGCCATGTTCTGGAACAGGTTTTACCACGGGGAAATCATTTGTTCTTCAAAATTTTGGAAGAACACATTTGAGTATAAGCAACATGTCGTAAATGTTGACACGTATAGTGTTTTCATTATCATTGTAATCTAAATAGTCTGGAATGGTGGTATTCATCTCTGACCAACTTCCGAATTATTTAGAACATCGCATTTTGATGTCCAGGAGTTTGAGAATACTTTTGGTTTGTGTGATTTTGTTGTTGTTGCTAAAGATAATTTTACTGTGTTGTTGTCACAGATTAGAGTCTGTACAGTTTCTGTTCCTCTCTTTTTATTTTGGTTTTTGTTCTAACTCGATACAAGACTTTTTGTGCATGCTTGAAAAAGAAGGTATTTTTATGTTTAAGTAGTATTGCTACCATAGCTATTTAATCCATCTTATTAGGGATATTATTCAAATCCCCTATATTTTGTATACTGATCCATCATAGAGGATTTAGATCTGAAGTTACCCCCCCCCTTCATTTCTGTTAGTTCTATTTGTATTTGTAGCAGTTTATGCTTTATATGTTTGGGCACAACATTATGAGGCAGAGAATAAGTTTGTGATAGTTATATTTAAATTATGGATTGTATATTTTGCCAATGTAAAATGACTTTTTCCTATATACTCTTCCGATTTGGGTTTCTTTCCATTTTATATTAAAATTTCCGTGGTTTGTATTTGCTCGATATGTCTTTGTCATTTTAAATTTTTTGACTTTTTGTATCTCTTTTGTATTTGTCTCTTATAAGCAGCATATAATTGGCCTTTATTTTGCGACATAGTTTTATATTTTTTGTCATTTAGTAGAAAAGTGTACCTATTTACATTTGTTGTCATGTCTCATATGTGTGGGCTTACGATTGCCATCTTGGTTTACACTCTATATTAATGGTTTTGAGTGTTTTTCATTCTTTTTGACGTTTTATATACATTATTTTTGTTTTTTTGCTTATTTTTCATACCATGTTTATTTACAGGAGTTATTTTTGCCTTTTCTTTGTTCTATAATGACAAAGAAGTTATATACTTAAAATATTTTATTCTATTATTGGTTGCCTTTAAGTTTTTAAAAATAATCATATTTAAAACTACTTTTCCTAAAATCAAAGAAAACTTGGAAGAGTTGATTTCCAGACACATACGAGATGAGGAATTTTCGTATTATATTTTTATCACCAGTACCTCTACTCTTCTTCATTCTACCTCTCAAATTTTATTTATATATTGTGGGGTTTTTAGACCCAAGTGGGTATATTATATTATGAATCATCTCTTTAAAAAATTTTTACCCTTGGGGCGCCTGGGTGGCGCAGTCGGTTAAGCGTCCGACTTCAGCCAGGTCACGATCTCATGGTCCATGAGTTCGAGCCCCGCGTCGGGCTCTGGGCTGATGGCTCGGAGCCTGGAGCCTGTTTCCGATTCTGTGTCTCTCTCTCTCTGCCCCTCCCCCGTTCATGCTCTGTCTCTCTCTGTCCCAAAAATAAATAAACGTTGGAAAAAAAAATTTTTTTTACCCTTGTATTAATTATTATAATTTAATTCACGTGTCTATGACTTGGTTTCAGGCCTTAGTGGCCTTTTTTTATGCTACTTTATTTCCTTTTATGAGTTAATATAGGCGAGTTGTTGCTATGTCCTTCTGAGTCAATTCTCTGCCAATATATGGGTGGTACACTTTTTGATCCCTTGTAGATGTGAAAATGTCTTTCTGTTGTTCTTACCAGTGCAGAATTCTGGAATCACAATATTTTACCTGAAAATTCCATAGATGTTGCTTCACTGTCTTACAAGTGTCTAGTGTTGCAAAGAGATCATCTTGATTTTCATTCCTTTGAATGTGATTTTTTTTTTCATCTGGATGCCATTTGGAGATGGTATTTGACCTTAAAGCTTTTCGTTTTTTTTTTAATTGTTAGAATCTCTTTGATCTTGACCTTGTAGACATGAGCTCTTTTTACCCACAGACACAGGTTTACTTCAGTTTAGGTCAATTTTTTTCTGTATTTTTCTGTATCAATTTGTTTTGTTTTAAATTATTATTGTTTAATTGTTTTATTAAATTTATTAATTGTTTAAATTATTATTGTTCTATTCTGTTCTTTTGTATCTTGTAAAACCTTGTTTTTCAGGTCTCAGACTTTGTATCCTATTCATAATTTCTCATTTCTTCTGTGTTGTTAGAGAATTTCTCAAGCTCGTCTTCTACTTCACCAGTTACAACTTCTACAGTCTTGGGGCGCCTGGGTGGCTCAGTCAGTTGAGTATCCGACTTTGGCTCAGGTCATGATCTTGCAGTTGGTGAGTTCCAGCCCCGCATCGGGCTCTGTGCTGACAGCTCAGAGCCTGGAACTTGCTTCGGATTCTGTGTCTCCCTCTCTGCCCCTCCCTCACTTATGCTCCGTCTCAAAAATGAATATAAACATTAAAAAAAACTTTTTTAGGACTTCTGTAGCCTCTACAACTACTCAATATTACACTGAATCTCTGAATTCTGAAATTGTAATTCCCATCACCTTTCTCTTTCCTGATCTCGAATAATTTCCTTCCGATGAACACCCACTTGAATCTCATACTTACAGTGCCCTTTTGAAATGGAGAATGAAGATGACACAATTTCTTTAAAATATCTGTTTCTAATAATAACCGTGAGTTTCAGAAGGTGACGTTAGTTCCTCTTGTTATAAAATACGAAGGTTTCAATGGCTTCTGTTTATTCTCCCTTCAGGAGGGAGGTCGAGGTTTGCCCAAGACTGGCTTCAAGAGTTAGGATTTCATGGCTTTATGTAAGAACGAAGAGTTCAATTTCTTTCTCAATCCTTCAGTTTTAGTGGAAAGCAGACAAGACAGCCGAGCTTCCTTCTGTATTGTTGTTGCTTCTTTTTTTTTCACTGCGATTTCTTGTTGCCACGCCATCAACCCTGCTCAGTGTCAGTCATTGCACAGTGGCTAGAAGCCTGAGCCAGGGCTGGGTGGGAGGCATCTTAGCATGGAGCCTTTCCATGCTGAATCCCCAGTGGAGCAGTGCCTCTGGTGTGTGTCCCCCTTGTGTGCCTTCTCTGTGGCTCCAGCTCTGGAGGATGTCCCACGGATGCTGGCTGGTAGAGTGGAAGTATTTCACTCAACTATTCAATACTACACTTAATATCGCACGTTGAAGGTAATATACCTCCATCTCCCTTCACAGCGCCTCAGTACCTGTCTTCATTTCTTCGCTTCCTAGGATTTTAATACAGTCTTCCTCCTCTCTCCCTCTTATTTTCTTTTTTTAATTTTTTTTATTAAGTTTATTTATTTATTTTAATGTTTATTTATTTTTAGAGAGACAGAGACAGAATGCTAGTGGGTTAGGGGCAGAGAGAGAGGGACAACACAGAATCGGAAGCAGGCTTCAGGCTCCAAGCTGTCAGCACAGAGCCTGATGCGGGGCCTGAGATCACGAACCACGAGATCATGCCCTGGGCCGAAGTTGGACGCTTCACCGACTGAGCCACCCAGGCGCCCCTCTCCCTCTTATTTTCTAGACATGCAACAGAATACTAGATGGCTCTTTCTTTTCATCGAGTCCCATCTTGCTGTATCTAAATGATTTCTTCAATGCTCCTGGCATATATATAATGTTTTCTTGAACTGCAGCACTGATATCTGCTCATAATCTTTATAATCGCTTCAGTAAGAATGGAGAAGGAACAATTTGATGTCTGTACCCAACGTCGTGGCTCATACATACCTATACATACCTCTAACTCGAGGGCAGAGCTCCCGCCTTAGGTTTTCTTACATTTCCCACAGAGAAACCGATGCTTTGCATATCATTTATATTTTATAAACTTTGGATGAATTGGATTGAATTTTAATGCAATCTCCTCCACTTTCCTACTTCCAAACCCAGGCTTTAAATACCAATATTTTTGCTGGCAGGGATTCTTCTAAAATAAGAATGGAGCCTCTAGTTTTCTTTTTCAGTTTCACGAATTAAAAAGGTGATATTACAGCACCAGACAAAAGAAATGTCCTCTAAAGTATTTAATAAAATAATTGCACTAATATGCCTGGATCTGTGTCATTGCAAGTGAACTCCATGCTTCATTGCTTTCGAACTGGGTGAATTACTTGGGGGTGCTCATAGACCGAAAATGAAAACGATAGCTTTTTTTTTTTTCTGACGGCTCCTGCCTCCGTCTGAATATTCAGCTTGTACCCAAAGACTGAGACAATAGGAAAACACTGTTTAAATCTCTCCTGAAGTGTTCAAATAGATATAGTTCCGCTAGCTGTTGTGAACGCCAAAACTAAGACGCTGAATTAGTCGAGTGAGTCACCTGTGAAGGCTCTGAGAATGTGATCTGACTAAAGATGGCAAGGTGTGGGAAAGACATCATTTGTAACCCACTTCTCAGCTCTATTCCCTACCCCCTCCTCATGATTGACAGCCATGTGGTCGTATAGATTAGTGGTTTGACACCCGCTTTGTGGAGAGGCAGTGACAGAGGAGGGAAGGCCATGGCTTAGGCAGCTCGGCTGCCATAACGAAGTATTACAGACTGGATCTTCTTAAAGAACAAAAGTGTATTTTTTTTCCATTCTGGATGCTGGGAAGTTCAAGATCAAGGTAGTAACAGAGTTCAGTTCTTGGTGAAAGTTCTCTTCCAGGCTTATGACCTTGCCTTGTCAGTCCTCACATGGCCTCTCCCGTGCGTTTGCGGGTGGGGGGGACAGCAAGACCGCAAGCTCTCTGGTGTCTCTTTTTATAAAGAGACCATCTTGGGGCGCCTGGGTGGCGCCGTCGGTTAAGCGTCCGACTTCAGCCAGGTCACGATCTCGCGGTCCGTGAGTTCGAGCCCCGCATCAGGCTCTGGGCTGATGGCTCAGAGCCTGGAGCCTGTTTCCGATTCTGTGTCTCCCTCTCTCTCTGCCCCTCCCCCGTTCATGCTCTGTCTCTCTCTGTCCCAAAAATAAATAAAAACATTAAAAAAAAAAATTTTTAAAGAGACCATCTTTATGACCTAGTCTAACCTTAACTACCTCCTGATAGGCCCTCTCTCTAGATACAGTCACAGTGGGGGTCAACACATGCATTTTGGGGGACAGAATTCAGTTCACAGCAGGGTAGGCTGGGGGGTATGGGTGTATGTGGAGAGATTTGGACCAGCAATCAGAAAGTCCTTGTTTCCTCTGTTTGCTATGTGAATTCGGCAAGTCATTCAACATTTTGAATCTTAAGGATCTCATCTGAGGGACTTGCGTGAGAAACGTATAAGCTCGACCCTCCAGGGTTTTATAGTTTATACTAACATCAGACACATTCCAGTCTGTCTAGTAGTGTCACTGGCCTGTCATCACATATGCTTCCTACCTTGACAGCCATTATTCCTTTGTCCATGGACATCACTGTGTCCGGAAAGACTTTCTGCTGCCAGACTATCAAATGAGATCCCTCCCCCACCCCCAGTTCTCCAGAATACCTCATATTCATCCTTTTAGTCAAATAGTGTACACTTTTTTTTAACTGCTTTGTTCCAGGTGCCGTTCTAGGTGCTGGGGATGGCCCAGCATGGTGCTCGGATGAACCCTGCATCCTAGTAAGCATGCACGGATAAAAGGGACAATAAACAAATATATGCGGTATGTCAGATGGTCGCAGGTGTTATGGAGAAGGATAAAGCAGGGTAAGGTGGCAGGATGTCCTGGCCAGGCAGAGGGTTGGAGGGTTGTTATTTGTTACCAAATGGTGAGGAAAGGGCTCGTGAGATGATGCAGAGAATGTGAGCGAGGCAAGCACATATGGGGGAGAGGGTTTCGGGTGGGCACGGCGGTAATGCCTGGAGAAGAACGAGCACAGAGGGAGAGTGAAAAGAAATCAGATGGGCAAGGTGGGGCGGACTAGCTCGTGTGGGGCCCCGAGTCTCCCTGACTTTGTGAAGTTTTCCCAAACCTCAAGTGATTGTATTGTCTCTCTGACCGGAGTTTATGCTACTATTTGTGGGAGACCGATTTTGTTAGGAGTTCACTCTCTTACACTGAATGCAGAACCTTCTGCATTTATATCCCTTAAGTGTAAATTGAATGAGGCAACTAGTGCCTAAACCACTTTTCCGTATGAGGTCAGCCTTTGATAGCATGGTGTAAAGGAAACTGGAATTTTCTGTGAGTTTTTGGGAAAAGAGGAGGCTTGGGTGGGTTCTCACCCCTCATCTTTTTTTTCTTTTTTGCCTACCAGAGAGACATGCAATCTAGTTCACTGTTGCCTCTTCTAGATCTGTAAAGCTCTCCTAAAATATAATTTTAACAATAGTTCTATCGAAGACAAAATCTGTCTTCTTCCCATTAACAATGGTTTGTATGATTTGATTTACTTTGTATTAATTGTGTAAGAAAAGCATAATTTGTTGACAAATAAATCAGAAATGGCAAAGTTGTTTTGGTTTGGGAACAGAATGTGTACTAACATGTATACTAAAATGTAATTACTTACTGATGCTTTAAAAATTGACAAAAACTGTCTTCTTGACCAAGGGTTAAAAAAACAACTGTTTTATTTTTTGTTTCTACATGATGAGACAGGAGATGTTAGGTTGTTGTGTCTCACTTACGGTCTTAGATAACATTGTGTGTTATTCTTATCCAATAAATGGTCAATTTAAATATACTCATTACTATATTTCTTCTTTTTACTTTTTTTTTGAAAAAAAAATTTCAATCAGCTGCAAACTGTAATTTAAACAAGCCACAGATCTGGTGAGGATCAATTTGAGATTAGATTGCAGAATCGTTATCATTTTTATTCTTCTCATAACTTGAATTTTGACATTGTATTTTTTTTTTTTGCTTTCTTTAATAAGTGGTCCATTATGTATACAAAAACTCTAAGACTACGGTTTAAAGTAATTCAAACAGGGGTCCTTGGGTGGCTCAGTCAGTTAAGCATCTGACTTCAGCTCAGGTCACGATCTCACAGTTCCTAAGTTCGAGCCCCACACCTGGCTTTGTGCTTTGGATCCTGTGTCTCCCTCTCTCTCTGTCCCTCCCCAACTCACACTCTGTCTCTTTCTCAAAAATAAAATAAAATGTTCGGGGTGCCTGGGTGGCGCAGTCAGTTAAGCATCCGACTTCAGCCAGGTCACCATCTCGCGGTCCGTGAGTTCGAGCCCCGCGTCGGGCTCTGGGCTGATGGCTCAGAGCCTGGAGCCTGTTTCCGATTCTGTGTCTCCCTCTCTCTCTGCCCCTCCCCCGTTCATGCTCTGTCTCTCTCTGTCCCAAAAATAAATAAACGTTAAAAAAGTTTAAAAAAAAATCTATTAAAAAAAAAATAAAATAAAATAAAATAAAATGTTAAAAAAAAAAGTAATTCAAACCATCTTGGCTAGTAAGATTCAGTTGAGTGATAATATGGGTGAGATATGAGTTTGTTCACTTTGAAATTCACTGGCCACAGCACACCTGTTCCCTTGATATGAAATGAGAAGTTAGCAAAGTGTTCCCTTTAAAGGGGAAAAATATTTAAAATCATTGATTTATTTTTTGCTTAGTTTTGAGAAATTTTCCTACTCTATTCACTGACTGATAAAACTGGAAAGGAACAGGTGGCACTGTTGTGGATGACATGACCTTTCCAGAACCCTTCCATCAAATCCCTAAGTGTTCTCAAACCACCAGCTGGGCAGAGCCACTAGAATGATAAAAAGCCAGTGAAGAGATTTCAACAGGAAGTACACTTCATCGGGTTTTCCTTTTAGAAAAGTCACTCTGGATTGGACAATGAAGCCACCGAAGCTGGAAAACAATTGGAAGCTATTGCAACAGCCCCCCCCAGGTAAAGGTTAGTGACCACGGCTTTGAAAGAATGAAGTGAAGAGATTTTTAGGAGGTGGAGTCAACAGAACATGGCGATTGAGTTGGAGGAGAGCAGGAAGAGAGATGGACAACGGTGGTGGATGGTAGAATGCACAGTGGACGGTGTCTTGGTAAGGAAACCAGAGAGGAGAAAGGGACGTGTTGAGTGTCTAGGTGCCTGTGGGATTTATACGTGGACTCGTTCAATGGCATAGGCAGTTAGAAATTTAAGTGAGGACTTTAGGGGATACAGTCATCCTTGCTGAAAACATAATATTTGGGGATTTGGGAATCATACTGTTTTAAAAACATGACTTGGAACCACACGGGAGTATTTTGGGTTATCAAAATGACTAGAAAGACTGCTACTGGCATTTAAAATCAAGGGTAGGGAAAGAAGTTTGCTGGACTATTCTATAAACCCAAAGATGAGGAACTGACTATCTATTTCCCATAGAATGGGAGAAAATACTTAAAAATCATATCTATAATAAAAATACAAATAACACAATTGAAATGGGGCAAAGGACCTGAATAGGCACGTCTTCAAAGAAGATAAGCAAACAGTCAACAAGCACATGAAAAGAGGCTCACCGTCATCAGCCCTCAAGTAGCAAATCAAAATCAAAATAGGAAAGTTCACCCCAGTAGGGCACCTAGAATCAAAAAGTCAGATCACAATAAATGTTGGTGAAGATATGGGGAAATCAGAGCTCTTGTCTATTGCTGGTAGAGATGTAAAATTGTGGAGTTACTTTGGAAGACAGTCTGGGAATTCCTCAAAAAGTGAAACATAGAGTTACGATTTGACTCAGTAATTCTACTCTTAGATATATAGGCAAGAGAATTAAAAACTTAGGTTCACATAAAAGCTAATACACAGATGTTCATGGCAACGTGACCTGCAATATCTAAAAGGTGGAAACAAACCAAATGCCCATCAGTTGATGGATGGGTAGATATAATGTGGCATATCCATATAATAGGATATTATTTGGTTATGAAAAGGAATGAAGTACAATACATGCTTCAGTGTGGATGAAACTTGAAAACATTATGCTGACGGAAAGAAGTCCGTCACAAAAGACCACATGCTATGTGATCCTATTTATATAAAATATCCAGAATAAGCAAATCTATAGAGACAGAAAGTGGATTAGTGGTTGCTTAGGGCTGAGAAGGATTGGGGCTTAGGGTGGGATTGGAATGGTAATAGCTAAAGCGTTTGGAGTTTGTTTCTGCAATGATGAAAATGTTCTAAAATTGATCATGGTGATGGGTACATGGCTCTGTGAAAAGACTAAAGGCCACTGAATTCTAATCTTTAAATAAATGAATTATTGTATACTATACAAATTATATGTCAATAAAGCTGCTACGAAACAAACAAAATCTCCCGAAGTGATTCAGAACCTCTAACCTATCAATTGTAACCTACTCTTGGAGGACAGAGTGTAGGGCAGAGTGGGCTGGAGGCAGGGAGAAACTTACTTCATAAGCATCTCTGAGCTATACCCTTGAGAAACCAGGTCCATTTGGGCACGGATTATCCTTGATTGAATTTCACAGTGGAGATAGAAGCTACGGTCCCCCCTGCCTTGCAGAAACATGGTAGCTTTGAAAGGTTGTTGTATGGAGCAGGAGAAGAAGTGTCACCTCAGATTTGGGGAGAAAACAGAGCCAAGCAGTAGTGGTTTCCTCACACCCTGGTGACTATACTGAATCACAAAAGGAGGATGGGTTGAGATAGGAACAGCCTGGACTATTTGCTAATAATCCACAATAGGCCATAATTCACATGTCAATTGAGATCGTGGCATGCCATTTCTACATATGGACAATGTCACTCAGAGAAGTGCACAGGGAGAAGAAAAGGACACCATGGACCAACCTGTTTGTTTAATTGAATTTAATAATGTCAACATGGTGCTAAATCAATGGACAAGTCCATCTGTTCAGTAAAAAGATAACCAGTCACAGAATTTTAAAGATGGATTATTCTTTGAGGAAGGTTGAATCCAACATATTTTCTGGACAACAAAAGGTCAGCCGACCACACCAACATTTAAAAATCTACTTCAGGGACTCCTTCCATTTTGAAGTGGTAACAGAAACATTACCTGGACACAAGCTCTATTGTCCCTGCCCTTATATAGGAAACATAGTGTCTGTCGTATGCACTATGGGCTTTGACTTCTCAACATGGGGCATCTGTATGCATTCTTCTTGGTACCTCAGAGCAAGGGTCCTGCACGTACTAGAAAATTCTTAGTGCAAGGACCAGGAGAATATGCAGTCATGGTTGTACTTTGCATAGATAATGAAGGTTGAGGGAATTGGCGAGGTCCAGAGCACCTGGAAGAGGTGTCACAGAAGTGACGTGAACTGAGCTGTGCCTTGAAGAAAGACTGCTTTCCTCAGGTGGAGAGGAGAGAGAAGGTACTGTAGTGGAGAAGGCAGCATGCACAAAGACACAGATCTGGGATCAGCAGGGAAGTGGGTGGGGTGACACAGACAAAGTAGCCTGACCGGAACAGAGTGCCTGCTGGGAAACAGGAAGAAACAGCTGCAGGGATATGGTGCCTTAGAAACTAGAGTGAAGAATTTTGACTTCATGCGATGCAACAGGAAATCATGTTCTTGAGCTGGGCGTTCATCTGGTGGAAACAGCATTCCTGAAGAAGTTGTCTGTTTGGTTAGTGTAATTCTTAGAGACAAACAACTGGTCGGAGCCTTAGTCTCCAACAGCTGCCTTATAATCAGTCACCAAAATGATCGTAATTGAATGTATTTCACTTAAACCGTATACAAAAAATTTGATTTCATTCTGCTCCTCGTGTGCTGAAGAAACAAAATCTCCAGACTTTATGTAAAGTTTCAGAAGTGGATCCCCATTTTTACGTATGGCAAACTGAGGCAATGGTTTCAGAATGTAATGTAACAATGTAACCTGGTATTCTTAAGAAGTGATGTAAGGATCATCATTTTTAATTCAGTTTCTATCTTCTTCTTTCAATCATATTGCCATGAGCCTTGAAATGTACTTGGACTCTGGAGATATTTCTCTTTTACTTACCTTTTATTCATGGCCTAACTTTGCAAGGAAAATGCTCTCTTAATAATTGAAAAACTTCAGTATGCTGCCAGTTAACATTTTACCAACATTGCGTCTCCCCAGTGCATGCTTAGGAACAGAGCCATTTCATTGTCACAGCAGAACAATTGCCCTTTTCCAATGCAGCCTCAGAGGGCAGAGGTGTAAAAATAATTTTACAATCAATAGTTGTCAGACCTTACATATGTAGGGTACATTCCTAGGACAAGTGTTAAGATACTTAAGCTCATTCCCAAGCCATTCCAAGGTTATCCCCAGCTATTAAAAAGAAACAAACGAGCCACAATATCAGCGCCAACGTTATAATTCCTTTAGAAAGAATAAGAAGCTGATGGCATCCCTGAGACGTTTGAATGTAAATTTGAGCATGAATATCCATACGATGTGCACAAACCTACAAGGCAGGTTCAAATGTTTTGATACTTCCCACAAATCACACTACACCCCTTTTTGGCATTGTTTATCTTCCGATCAATCCAGATGTAGACACATCCGTCAGAGACTTGGGAGAAAATTACATATCTAAAGTGACTGACATGGTTCCTTCTTTTTTTCCCCCTTATAAAAGGCTGATATCTGCGTTGCAAGAAACTCGATCCCAAGAAAGTCATCTTCCCCTTTAAACGGCAGTAAAAGATCTGTCTTCAAGATGACAGCAAGCGGGAGTTGAACTGGAGTGACGGTAGTGCTACAGAAACGAGGGGCTGAAGTACTGCTTCTCAAACTTAGTTGCATGCAAAAATTACCTGGAGAGTTTTCAAAGATAATAGTGCCTTGATCTCACCCCAGAGATTCTGATTTGATTAGTGTTGAGTGCAGCCTGGGTGTTGAGATTTCTGAAAGCTCCCTGGTGATTCTCTTGTGCACTCAAGGTTGAGCCACTGGGGTAATGGCCATGGGTTTAAGTTGAGCACTAGGTGGAGGGTGTTGGGTGAGTCATACAGACTCTAGAAGCCTCATTCTTCCTGTCTGTGAAAATTAGATAAATACCAGTATCTTACAGGGCTATTGTAAGGATCAAATAAAGTAATGGGTATGAAATTTCCTTGAAAACTATAAAGGGTCATACAAATGTGCACCATTAGAGATATATTTAGACCCTCTTGCTCCAAGGAAATAACTTAACGATATGATTTGTACAAAAGGTCATGCTCCAATCACTTCTACAGGAAACAAATGTCCTGCCAATTTTTAAGATCATTTTCACCACTCTAATAGATTCTAAAACCCAGTGACCATTCTGTATGATATGTAGATTTTATACGACAGAGGAATATTTCAATGCTGTTGCCAAAATGGATTCATGCATAATTTAGCAGTCCACCAAGTTTTGTTTTTTTTTTAAAACCAAGTCCCCCAAATGGAAAACTGAGGTAGGTATATTGGCCGTAGGATTTTATCTCTGCATAAATTAGATGTAACAACAAAAAAAAGGAAGTTACTGGTACGATGAAGAAGATGAAACCTATAAAGAATGTGCAGAAACCTGCAAAATACAGGAAATTGCTCAAATAAAAGGTAAGGAAACTAAGGGTCAGTGAAATTGATGGCATAAAGGGGAATTGAGATTCTTATGTGGATAATGCCCATAGGGTAATGGGAAATGACATTTGAGGAAAATGAGTTAAAAACAAAACAAGCATTTCTGAAAAGGGGAGTGGAGAAAAGGACACAAAATAGAAGGGAACTTTGGGGCCAAGAGAGAGTTTATTCATAGGTATTGGAGCTACAAGAATATACTTGAACACTAGTAGGATTGATTCCTGGAGGTAGGAATGCTCCGAGGAGAGAGAGCTGATTGAAAGAAGGGCTAATTGCAGCAGTGAGGTCCTTCGAAGGGGTTATGAGAAGCTAGCTGAAAGGAATAGTGTCCGGGTAAGAAAAGAGGTGGTACATTTCAGAATGGAAAGACTGTTTCAATATTATCAATACAGTGAGAAGTAAGATCGACAACTAGGAGTGTTGGGGGAGGGATTCTTGTGGTCAGTGAAGGTATATAATATTGTCCTGGAAAGCATACTTAGAAAACAAGGTAGGATTGCTGATCTGTGTTCCATGTCCGTTTGTTGTTGGCAGTCGTGAATGCTGTATGAGGTCAGTCGGTACTTTGGTCTACACTTGGGAATAGGTGTGGGAAGGTGAGTGTTGAGGTTAAACAGCATGGTGGTTTTACCCGGGGAGGACAATGGACGAGGTTGTCATACTAGTTTAGTTTCATGAGACATTTAATGAACACTCAACCAGGGAGTTGTGGGAAAGGCAGGATGCACAGAATGCCATGGTAGGATCTCCTCCTCAAGTGTCTCTTTCTTAAATCAGTGCAAGATTTGCCCAGCCAAGAGGCAGACTTGGGATGGGGCCAACTGAGAAGATTCAGAAAGGCAGTGCGCTCTCTGTGGGGCTCAAAATCATTGAAATACATCAGAAATACAGGGCCAGCTAACTCACTTTTCCACATCTTCTCCTTACACAGCTGGCATGGTGTGTTGAGTGGGACCCACCAAGGCATGTCCACTGGGAACCTGTCAATGTGATCTTGTTTGGAAAAAGGATATTTACAGATGTAATTAAGGATCTCTTGACGACGACAACATGGCTAAAAGTGGACCATAAATTCACTGACCGGTGCCTTTATAAAACAAGAGTAAGGAAGGAAGAGCACACGACGAAGGCCATGTGAAGACAGAGCAGAGATTAGAGGGTTGGAACCATAAGCCAAACAATGCCTGGAGCCACTGGAACTGAAAGAAGCGAGGAAGCATTCTTCCCCAGAGCCTTCAGAGGGAGCACGCCCCCGCGGGCACGTTGATTTTTGGACTTCTGGCCTCAAGAACTGTGAGAGAATAAATTTTGGTTGTTTTAAGCCACCGAGTTTGTGGTAGTTTGTTATGGCAGCCCAAGAAACTGATAGAACTGGCGAAATGTAAATAGTTCCCGTTCCCAGTAAAATAAACAGTGCCTTCAAGTAAATGGTACAAATAATAAAAATAATAAATCTTGCCAGTGCTGACCTGGGTCTATTGAGGATATTTGTGACACGCCTGTGGCAACTTAGAGGGCGTGACATTGGGCCAGACACTAATCCTTGACCAGTGGGTTGCCAGTTGCCTGAAGACCTCAACAGAGCCATCCAAAATCCTGAAATGGAATCGTGCATGGCCTGGAGCCGTTTTCCAAAAAGAAGTGACTCATTCTCATCTAAAATTAAAAAGGACTAATATCCCATCTGAGGACGCTTCTTCCGAAAACCGAGAAAGAAAACTCAAGAGAGAAAAATTACAAAAGAGAAAAGAATGTTCTGTCGTTCTTTTTCCCCCCTCAGTGGAGGTCAATTAGTGATTTTGTGCCTGTTTCTCCGGCTTTGGGTCAACGTTCCTTGTATGGGATCTGACTCCTGTCTCGGTTCTGAGTCGAAATTAGGATAACCTTTGATTTTCTGCTGTTTCAGATAATTAACATCAAGACACAATAACTGAAATCGATTGCGTTAGAGTAGTGTTGTGTTGTTGTTGTTGTTGTTGTTTCCACTCAAATGGCAGGTCGTGTGGTCAACTGGCATTTCCCTGCTGCTGACCTTAATGGCAAGGATTCTGCTTGGTGCCTGGGATTGAGCAAACTGATCATATCGTGTCATGAGAGCATGAGTCCCAGTTAATGATGACTTTCTGTCTGTGGCTGGCAATAGGTAGAGAAGAAACACGACCCAGCAAATGGTTGGGTGCTTGTGGGGGACGGGAGGGGTATCAAAATATCGGTTTTGCTGTTGCCAATCCTTGACTGAAAGATATGGCTTGAACCTGAGAGAAAATGGGGCATTTTACTCCTGCCTCTGAATTTGATGTAATTGGTCCCCACTGCAGAACAGAGGGCTGAGTTGAATTATCTGCCCGGAGGCTGACACAGAAGAATCACAGATCTGGCTGGAACAGTCTATATAGTGAAAACCACGTCTGCACACCCCGGGAGGTCTATGGGTATGGAGGACTAATCACCGAACATGAGAGAACCAGAGAAAGGGAGCTTGCATTGTTTTTCTCAACAGGGTAGCAGAGAACGCTCCCGAGACTCATGCCTGCCCCCACCCCACCTACAATCCCGCTCATTGAACTGGTGATGGGGGAGGTAAAGGTGGGGGGAAAAGTCATGTTATTTTCAAGGTTCCAGTAATGGCTGCTTCCCTGAATTGATACATTATAGGAATTGCTAATGGGAATTCTGTTTATAAATTTATCTTGTAGTTAATAAAGTTAAAATTACTCAACTGCACTTACAATCATCAATGTCAAATAAGCACCTGAATTCTCTGTGGGAATTTGTTGGATGTTTTCTGCTATAAAAGTGAACCATGTCAGAAAAACAAACCAAAACGAAACGAAGGAAAACATTTTTCTTCCCAGCACGAAAGGGAAAACGAAACGAACAAAACAAAAACCTCCAACAAAACCAATAAAATGGATTTATTATATCCTCAGTTGAGTGACTGATGCTATCTAGTTATGTGACACACTGTAAAATGATAAGCAATTTCAAATAAGTTACAGTGTTAAATTCAGTGCCAGTCATAAATCCCTTAGTTGGAACTCAGTGAAACACACATACACTTCCATTAATCATTTCAATCAGTGTGTGGACACTGCAGCTCCTGGCCTGGCCCCGCCTGTTGTCATGTGAGTCTGGGCCACGTCAGGGTCTGCAACCCAAGGAAATAGACTGGAAAAGGTAAGTGACAACGGCGACTCAGTGTTTATTATTCCGTGATACTAGGTAGTTCCTGTATGCCACCTCCCCAGTTCCTTCTGCACTTTAGGGGATCGAAATGGTGATGAAGAGGTTCATTATCAGTGGGCATATGAGGTAACTCTTCCCCAGCTCACTTGCTGGGGAAGGAGACTTCCCTGGTATTTATTACTTTCTTTTGAGAGGTATTCATGTCTAGATATATTATTAAGACGTGTCGATATCAAAGGACCAGGTTTCTATAAACTTTGAGGTAGTAATGTACTGAATTTCATAGCTCACACCCTTGAAAACATTAAACCTCTGTGCACGTTAAGACGAGACCACACACAGCAGATCCGCAAGAACAGACGGAAATCAGAGGTGGGAGGGAATCGCTTTGGTCGTGTTGCCAGGAAACTGACGGCTCTACGTCGTGTTCTTTAGATTCCTATTAGCCCTTAGGTAGCACACTTTACCTACTTTCCTAGTTCCTTCAAGAGAGCAAAGACGGACCTGTTCTCCACTACCCTCACTAAAAAGGTGGCATCCCTTGCTATGAGGACCATCGCTTACTGCTTATGGACACCAGCCTTAAGTGCCTGACATTCACTAATGTATTTAAGCCCCACCATAAACCATAAAGATAGTTACAGTTTTTATGTCATCTTGTGGATGATAAAATGGTTGCCACTCAGATAGTCTGACTCAACCCACACTCTTTTCTTTCTTTTTTTTTTTTTTAATTTAAATTTTAGGTAGTTTGACATACAGTGCAGTACTGGTTTCAGGAGTAGAATTCGGTGATTCATCGCAGCCATACAACACCCACTGCTCATCACTCTTAATCGATATGCCACTCTGCCACCCTCTCTTACCTTTTCAATGGCCATTTTGTTCGTGAGGATTCCTGAACTGTGTCTTCCCTGAGTCTTCCTCCTGTAAAGGTTTCTGATAATTCGCAAAGAGATTAAATGACTTGCTAAAATGTGTACAGTGAGCAAGTGGTGGAACTGCACTTAAATCCAGGCCTTCTGATTCTAAATCCTATTATCTCCAATGACATCACACTACTGGATATAGCTGAAGTTTTCAATTTAGGAAGAACTGGCTCTGAAACAAAATAGCTGGCACTATTTCGCTTCTTTCAGAAATAAATTCCAGATGGATTCAAGAATTAAATCTTGCAAATGAAACCATAAAAGTCCTGGAAGAAAATTTTGGTGAATATTTATGTAATCTTGGGGTGGCAAAGGCCATTCTAAAAATGGCCTTAAAGGAGGAAAGATGGACACAGTAGATTTCACAAAAAAAAAAAAAAAAAAAAAAAAAAAAAGTCCGCATGTGAAAACACTACAAATCACAAAGAAAAGGCAAACAACTCAGTTTGGGGAAAGCAGTTCTCTCTTTTAGTGATTATTTTATTCATTCCAAGCATATTGACACTGGGGTCAAATGGAGATTAGCAACAGATAATGCCCCTGCCTTCAGGAAGTTTATAATTGAGAGAAGGGGTCAGATACTGATTGATGAATGTGCAATCACATGAAACAAAAGGAACATGGTGCTATGATGCCAGGTAGCAGATGAGCCTAATGAAATGATGTCCGCACGATGACAGGAAAGACTTCCTGCAGAGGAATGTTTGAGTGGAGATCGGAAGAGGAGTCTACATCGAAGGGAAGGCAGCAAGGGGGAACGTTCCAGATAGAACAGCATACCCTTATGGGGAAGAGAGCATGACCCATTTGAAGACAAAGAGAAGGCCATTATGACCCAAAGCCAGAGAGTAAGAATGCATATGGGAGGAAGTGGAGAGAGAGATGCCAATCACCAATAAAAGGACTACAGAAGATGAGCAGGTTTACACAGGATGGAAGATCAAAAAGTCAAATTTGGACATGTTTGAGATATTCTAGAATGGTCCAAATAAGTGGTTGGATATAAGGATCCAATGTATGGAGGATAGGACTGATCAAAAGATATAAATTGAAAGTCATTTAATAGATGATAGATAGATAGATAGATGATATAGATATAGATATAGATATAGATATATAACAATGGCTTCATTAAGCCATGGTCACGAATGCAAACATGCAGGGAGGGAGGACAGAGTAAAAAGAGAAGGGTCCTAGGGCTGAATCTTGAGGAATACCAATATTTGATGATCAAGGAGGGGATGAGCCTACAAATGTAACTGAGAAGATTGAGCCAGTAGGAAAGCCCAGGAGAGTGTGATGTCATGAAAGCAAGGAAAGCCAGAGTTTCAAAACGGAGAGCCAAAAACAGTGCCAAATGCTGTTTAAAGATCAAATACAATGAAATGAAATAAGCTGGAAAGTACCCACTGCATGTAGGAGCCTACAAGTCACCAAGAACTTTAATAAATATTTTCCTGGTAGATAACAGGAACAGAAACCATACTGGAGTTGGTTGAAGGGTGAGTGTGTAGGGAGGGAGGAAATTGCAGTAGCTAATAAAGAATATGTTTAACAAATTTGTGAACAGAAGTGAATGAGTGATAGCAGAGAGAGATGTGGGATTTAGGAAAGGATTTTTTGGTGATTTATTAATTTACTTTAGATAAGAGAGACTTATGAATATAGCTGTATGAATCTGAGTTTACAAATTTAGTGTGTGCAGCATGGACATCTTTTCTGAATTTTTCTAAAACTGGACATAAGATATAATGTCTTATGTCACCAGATTGGTAGAAATTTAAACTCCATTAATTCGTAACGTTATTCTTTCCTCAGTATAGTATCTAAGTTCAGGGTAAGTCCACCCAGGTGTCAGCTGTGCTCCCATGATCTTTCACCAGGAATGCCCCATCTGCCTGTGACACACTCCTCAGACTCTACTCCTCTGGATCTGGCTGTTTCCTGGGATCTCCCAAGAGCACAGGACTCCTTGCTCTGGAACCCAAGGAACTCTCCCTCTTATGCTCTCCCTTCACTGTCTTCCCTTACGTAGCAGCATCTTTTTCCTAGTCTGAGTGGTGGGGGCAGGAGCGGAAACCTTACTCCCTCCCCTGGTTCTCTAATACTCCTTTTGGTTCCGCTGTGATCTGGTGGGACCCAAACGAAGAAGACTTAGTGGCATTCTGTTTTCTATCCTGCTTATGCCTTCACTGCAACTAAAATTTATCTGGGTGGTAGTTTTGTTCTCTGCCTTCCAACTAGTCTTACCAAATAGAGAACAAATAGTATAATGTATACTATCTTGTACATTGTTATGTCTCCAATGCTTATAATAGGGAACAATAAGCTTTCAATGACTGTCTGCTTATACAGAAGAAGAAGAAGAAGAAGAAGAAGAAGAAGAAGAAGAAAAAGAAGAAAAGAAGAAGAAGAAGAAGAAGAAGAAGAAGAAGAAAAGAAGAAGAAGAAGAAAAGAAGAAGAAGAAGGAGGAGGAGGAGATGAAGAAGAGGAAGAAGAAAAAGGAAGAGGAGGGGGGAGGGGAAGAGGAGGGCAAGAGGAGAGGAGGGAGAAGAAGGGTGGAAGGAGGGAAGGAAAGATGAAAATATATGAGGAAGGAAGGAAAAAAGGAAGACAAAGATGGGGGGGGAGGGAAAGAGACAGAATGGGTTGATGGGTAATAACAGTGTATATTTCACTTCGCGTTCCTCACTGTCAAATGTAAGCTGGGAGCTAGCCTCTTACTAGAATCTCCACTCTGTGATCCTTGATTGACAGATGCATTACCTAGAGACGTAAGCCTTACATTTTCCCCACCTACTGCCCCAGGAGACCCAGAAGATCCTTTCCATATAGTCTCTGGCTGGGCTTTTCCCTCTTCATACGGTGACCCTCACATGAATTGGCCTTCCTTTCAATCCAGCTTCTTATTTCTTGCAGAATTCTGTTAATAGTTCTGGCGCTTCACTTGAATGCGACACTTCTGTAGTTTCTAATGGCAATGTAAATTTTTACCTGTGCTGCATTCTCAGGTCATCCCCGTCGGGAATCTAGAGGAAGGAGTAAGTAAATACGTAATTTTCATCTTGAATCAGAGCCCGTGTATGTTTTAGCAAACGTTCACTCGGCAGCAGCCCTGGAAAGAGAAGCTACAGACTGTCCAGTATAGTCAGTGGACTCTTTGAGAAGGTTGGGGTCCTTTTGCTGTAACTGCAAGTAATTTCATTAGAGCCAGAGCCAACTTGGCCAAAAGAAAGACTGCAGTGTTTCCACTCATGGATGTCTAGGCCTTTTTTCCTTCTCTGCCAGAAAGTGCCCTGAGGCCAAAGGGAAGGGAAAAAGAGACCACTTGTCAGCAGGGAGAGGGTTTCCCTTGCTCTAACCATGCCCAGGACAACCTGGCCATCAGGAGTGCCTGAGCAGAGAAACGTGTTCTTGCACGTGAAGGACGTGTGGCTGGGGGGCCTCTCTAGGTCATCGCTGCTGTCGCTGTCCCACTCGTCTAAGAGAAAAAGGTTTTACAGAATTGGGTGGAGGAGTGCTTGGAATCTTCTCTCATTCTTTTCCTGCTTCAATCTCGCTTGACATCAGGCACTCTCTCTAGCCTTTTATGGAAGTAAAACACAGCCGAAACAGTGGTCCTCAGGAGGGCGGCTCCCCGACACCGTGCCCCCAGGAGACACTGGCAATGTCTGGAGACATTTTTGATTATCATGACTGTGGGGGGAATGTTGCTCCTGGCATCGGTGGATAGAGGCCAAGGATGCTGCTAAACATTCTACAAAGCACAGGACAGCATCCCACAAGAAATTATCGGTCCAAATGTCAACAGCGCTGAGGTTGAGAAATCTGGATGTCGGTGTAAGTGTTCCTTCAAACAATCTCTCAGTGCAAAACCAAAACAAAACAGAAAGGCGTGGTGTTGAGCTGGCTTTTGGGGTTTTTTTCTGGGAAATGTAGAGAAGGAGAGCTGCGACCTTATTTCTCATCTATTTTACATACAATTCACAATTCTCATATATTTCACAAATGAAGGGGGGATTTATAGCCATGGGGTGTGGAGTCCAGCTTTCACCATGACATGTGGTCAGACTCTCTTTTCCATAATCTCCGCTTCAAAACCAAATTCAAACCTTCCTTGGGCATCCTTGGTGAAAAGACATATCCACAGGAATGTATTGTTTGGGTACTTCCTTTTTTTAACCTTACAACCTTAAATATTTTCCTACCACTTTTTGACTTTATAGCTGATTTTCATGGGCGGCTTATACCTGTTCTTTCTTTTTTTTTAATTTTTAAAAATTTATTTTTGATAGAGAGAGACAGAGCACAAATGGAGGAGGGGCAGAGAGAGAAGGAGACACAGAATCCAAAGCAGGCTCCAGGCTCCGAGCTGTCAGCACAGTGCCGGAAGCGGGGCTCAAACTCACAAACTACGAGATCATGACCTGAGCCGAAGACGGACGCTCAACCGACTGAACCATCCAGGTGCCCCAACCTGTTTCTTCTTCTAAAGCTTTTGTGAAGCTTTGTCCAAAAGTAAAAATATATTGATTTAATGTAAGAGTGTTTTTTACTCTCATCTCTAAATTATGCAATGTGTGCACTTTTAATTTTCATAGTGGACTGATTTTACTTGTTTCTGAGAATAAGTTTATATTGCTTGACTTAATTTCACAAAAATGCTTATAAAAATTTCCTGTTCTTTTGTAAAGTTCACTTGGAAACATGAGCACGTCCGTGCTTTATACACAGTCACAACGTCTTCATTAAGAGCACCCAGATGGCTAGGAAGTTACTCAAATTGGGATTTCAAAAAGAACAGTGAATAAATGTTTAACTTCTTTAGAACTGATACCTCAAAGGCAATTTTTAGGACATCTGATCTTTTATATGCTAAATGTGGCTTATCACTAGGAATTGCATTTGGTTGTAACTGACAGGAATGAATACTGGCTTGAACAGGACAGAATTTTATTTTTTCACTCTTAAAATAGGTCTGGAGACAGGCAGTCTGGGACTGATACAGTATGGTTGGCTCCATACTGTCATCTCCGACTGAAGCTCCTCATTCTGAGTTCCTTTATCTTCAAAGCATGGCTTCTATCCTCAATGTCCCCCAGAGTTCAAGTTGAGGGCTGGAATCCCAACCATCACCTGCACATCCCAGGCCACCGCTGAGAAGGGCGGACAAAAGGGTAACCTTACCTTTCAAGAAGTCTTCCCAGAAATCTCATGTAATACCTCTTTTGTCATCTCATTGGCCAGAGTTTCTTCTCTATGAGGGAGATTGGGAAATGTAGTCTTTTGAGCCGGGTACTTAACCATCACAAATAAGATCAGAACTCTGTTACTAATGAGAAAAGGCTTTTAGAAGTTAATTTTTTTTAACTCTTGTTTGGGAGTTCACTCATTTTCATTGATTTCCCCTGACACTCCTTTCCCACCCCTCACCCCTCCCATGGTTTTGGATTTCCATAGAATCCTGAGGATTCCATAGGTTTGAAAATTATTAGCTAAGATCATTTCTAAGGTACATGCAAATTTTAAAATTCCGATTCTTTAATTTTGTTTATTTCTAAGATAGCTGATGTCTAAAGGATCACATTTCTCTATTGATGTGCTTTTGAAAATTGTGGTTGCCAAATATAAGTGTAAAGGATCAAACTTTGAATTAATTTTCCTCTAGCCGAGCATTCCATATTCATGAAACATTAGCTCCTCTTTCCCTCTAGTCTCTACCAAGTTCTGAAAATGGATAAAGATGAATTAGATTTTGCCCCAATACACTGTTGAAGAAATCTTTTTCTTTCTTTCTTTCTTTCTTTCTTTCTTTCTTTCTTTCTTTCTTTCTTTTCTGTTTCCTCTTAGCATGTGTAAACAAATTGGTGGAGACAGAGTGGCTGGAGTGGCTGGCGAAAGAGTTATTTGCCCTGAAATTAGCTAGGTTGCATTTAATCGAATCCTGTGTTTTCTGGATTATTCGTAAGGTACACTTTGTTCCCCTTATAGCTCCAAAAGAATTTTGATTCCGAATCAGAATTAGTAAATTCTGATCACTAACATACGAAGGTATAGGAAGGACATGAGTATTGAGAACACACTCCCTTATACGCCAGTATTGTTTCTGCCACTTAATAGTTGTAAGATGATAAACAAATGAATTATCCTTAAGGTTTCTTCATTGATAAAATTAACGATAATGCCTATCTTGTTGATTTTTAGAGTTAAATGAAATAATGCCTTCTTGGTGCTTTATAAATGTTAGTTTCCTTTTAGAGAGTAAAAGTTACTTACATGACTAAGTAAGACTTAGGCTCCTTCTTTGGATGTGAAGAACCAGGGCGGGATGGGTGTATAGAAGAAATCAGAACTATTGAGATGGCTTGGTCTGGGAATTCACGGCAAGGAATCAAGGAGGCAACCACTGTAGGACACCGGTTTGCATATTTAGTTTCACTCTCACATATAGCACTAGTCTTGTGCACGCACACGCACACATACTAAGTAAATATGAACCATGAAGCATCACAGACACGTGACAGAAGACAAGAATCTATATTTTCTAGAATAATACTCTGGTCATGGTTCTAACATTTCTTGGCTTCAAAAAGTGGCATTTGTCTGATCTAGGTTTATCCTTGGCTCTTTCATGAACACAGCCGTCCCGGCCAAAGGCTAAATTATGAATCTTCAAGTCTGACTTTGGCAAGCACCTTCCTTTCAGCACCTTCCTGACTGCCAGAATGGGGTGGGGGAAAAGGATGAGGAGGTATTGACCAAAAAAATAGAAAAGCCTGCACTTGGACATCACTACCAGCTTCAAGGATATGAGGGGAGGCTTCTGAACACATCAACCTGGGATACAGAGTTCCTATTTTGAGGAGCACTGCCTTAAGAGAAAGCTTCTAAACATGTTCACTTTCCTCATGAGATGATAGCTGATCAAAATACCTCCTCCAGACCCAGCGTAGAGGGAGATCTATTACTACTCCTGTAAAAATAATAAACTTTTGTTATGAACACATCTGTTGAGAGAATCACAACATATACTTTCCGCAGCAGCTTTTTATTTTTTATCTCTCTTCATGCATCCCCTTCCTTCACTTACCGACCTTTCTATTTTCAACCCATTTCATAAGTCCTGTCTGCATAACACCTGCAATCTCCATCTCCAACTTTGCTGACTATGAGCATTTAATCCCCTGAAAAGCTCAGCTGGCCCCAGGGTCTGCACCAGTCTGAGAGACCCGAAGTGGTTTTGCCCCCTTGTTCCTACTATTTGATGCCTGGTTTGATTTACTTACGTGCTTGGGTGCCTGCCTTGGTTTCCTGATTGGCAGTCCAGCTCCTCTTAAGTCTTTAGTAAGTTCAGTGAATTAAACTTCAGCAAGTTGTACTAGAGCCTTGTCACTGCAGACCAAGACTAGATGTCTTTCACCAGGGACTATCACATCCTTACCCACACCAGGCTTTCTGGCTGAAGTTTACCCCAAATACTTCCTCTCACTGGAGGCTTGTGAATTTCTATTGTCTGAACTGTCACTTGGACCACGTTGTCTTCCCTATTACTGTTGCTCGAATCTGAAACAGGTCTGCTGAGCCTCTTTGGATGGTTGGTCATGCCCTTTGGGGACCAATTTCACAGAGGAGTTAGACTTTCTAACATCAGCCAAACCTGTCTGTGTGGCCAAGGCCAGCATATCCTGGTCATACCCCATGACCTTGAAGAACAATGCTCATTATAGAATGGTTGCATTTGAACAGTACAATAGTGTGATGAAAGATTAGCATGGACATTAGACTCCAAAAGAATACCAGATGAAGCTTATTTTGAATGCTCCCTTCATAGCTGTGTTAAATTTTAATATATTTTTAGGTTGGCTTCTGGGCTCTGTTTTTTATTCTCTTGGGTTTTTAGTCTATTGGTGTATCTTTACCATGCTATTATAATTATTACAACCTTAAAAACATGTTTTAGTGTATTGCAGAAAACCTTTCTACTATTACTTTATGCCAAAAACTTTTTGGTTATGTTGATTTACTTGAGCTTAATTATTTTGGAACATGCTTTCCTTTTTTGGTCATTTTCGTATTTTGGCATTTTCTTCTGAACACTAAGAAAAATTTCTCAAACTTCTAATACCACTATACGTGTATACTGGTATCGAACAATTATGTGAATGGATGGCATATGGTGGAAGCCAAATTTGCCTGATGGATATTATAGATACGCAGAAAAAGGATGCTAGAATGATCTATGTGGTAATGGACTAGGTTAGGGGCATCAGTATAAACTCATGTTTGGCTTAAAACAGATACATAAAGCATGTGGAAATATACATGTGGAACAGATACATGTGGAAATATTTATAGATATGTGTATATATTTGGATCAGTAGACACATGTATATTATTGCTCTGTCAGCTAAGAAGGCCTAGAAGAAATGACACCCCAATGGCAATAAACATTCCTAGGGCCCAGATCTTGGTTTCTAATACATTTCTCATAAAAGAAACCAGGGCTTCCAGAAGAAATACTTAGCTCTTGGACTGGAGAAGGAAACATATGAGATGACTCTGGAACAACTTGTAGTGTTAAAAAGTAAGGAAATGATAGAGGCTGCAATGATGGAAGTATGCAAAAGGGACACAGGAGTCAACTTAAAGAGGTTCCGATGGCCAAAGCCAGAATATTTGAGCAACAAAATAAAAAATAAGTAAAGTAGTATTGGATTATAATCCAAGTATAAAGGAACTATCTATGACACCACAATGATTTAAATAGATGATTGAATAAATAAATCAATAAATATGGAAGACCAAACAAATTACTCATGCAGAAAAATTCCAAATAATTTACGTAGAAACTCTGCCTTCAAGGGGATGGAACAGAAATCCCCATTTCTTGAGTGTGGACTGCACATTGTGACTTCCTTCCAAAGAGTGTAGTATGGATGGGGGGAAAAAGAACTTCCCAGTGGAAAAGTCTGTACCGACAACTTCAGCCAGGTGAACAAAGTCAGTATCAGCAGTCATAAATCATGTTAGTTTGTTTTCATGATGTGATAGTTTGAAAGTGGCACTTTATCTCTGTGATCTTCCTCTCCAAAACAAATAACCCTAGTCTAACCAGTAGGAAAAAAATCAGCTAAATTCCAGTTGAGGTACATTCTATAAAATGCCTGACCAGTAGCTCTCAAAACTGTCAAAGTCATCAAAAAGAAGAAAGTCTTAGAAGCTGTCATAGGCAAAAGGAGTCCAAGGACACATGAACGAAAATTATTATAGTATCCTGAGTGGGATCCTAGAACATAAATTGGTCCAAGGAATTGGTAAACCTAAGGAAATTCAAATAAATTATGGATGTGAGTTAAAAATGTTCTATCAGTACTGTTACATCAATTATGACAAATGCACCATATAATGGTAAGTGTTAATAATAGGAAAAACTCAGTGTGGGGTATATGGGAATTCCTTGTACTATCTTTGCAATTTTTCTGTAACCCAATATTGTTTTTAAAAACAATGTTTATTTTTATAAAGTTACCATGGCATTTTTTCTCTGCATTTTTTAAAACGTTGTCAGTTCTCTTATCATCTCAGCTGCATCTTTCTCTATTTTTACATACCGTTTTGTTTTATTTGATTTCCTTGTGAAAGATACCAGATGATATTTAGAATTTCAACCCATTTCCTGTAAGTTTTAAAACTTCCATTTCTAACCAAAATGAAATAATAGGGACTAGATTTATTCTCCAACTTGAAACAAACAAAAGGCAAAAACAGACTTTACACAAGACAATATTTAAGACACTAGACATCAACAGTGAGGAACAAGGATCCCTAAGAGGTGGAAAACAAATCAAATGAACACTATAATTGTCCAAGCTCACTGCCTTGAGAGAGCATTTAACTATCAGAACAAGAAAATGAAGCCAGGTGAAGCATGGTAGGCTCCTTGAATTGAGGGCACAGAGCTGAAAGTCCAGATAGAATAAGACAGTTAGAGGGGTGCCCGGGTGGCTCAGTTGGTTAAGTGTGCAGCTGTTGATTCAGGCTCAGGTCATGATCTTGCAGTTTGGAATCAAGTCCTGCATGGGGATCCATGCTGAGAGTGTGGAGAGTCTGCCCCTCCCCCCTCTGTCTATCTCTCTCTTTCAAAATAAATCAATAAACTTAAAACAGTAAGACAACGAGAGTTTGTAGGACTGAGTACTGGAGAAGAGAAAACTGCACTGACAGAGAACATTGGAGATCTCCACAGGTCCCTTGCATGGTCAGCAGAACATACAGCACCATGTGAAAAAGAAAATATTTGACCTTGGGGAAAGAAAATTCAAAAGAATGAGAGGAAACAGTACCTGCTACTCATAATGGGCTTGAAGAAGTGCCTGCTTCCAACGTCTAGACTAGAAAACTTTATGATTAATGGAGAGTTGGATAGAGTGCTAAGAAGGTTCTTGACTAGTAGTAGGAAATAATTATAACCAGATGAGATTCTGCTCTGGTCCTGTCTAGAAAATCATATTAGCAAAATCAAAAGGATCAAATTATTTCTGAATTATTTAATTGCATCCTAGAGCAAAGCTCAAGAATCTTCATAGGAATACAAAAATATCCAGTGTTCAATAATGCACAATTCACAATATCTGGCATCCAAACAAAGGTTGTCAGATATACAAAAAGGCAAGGAAATATGACCCATGGTGAAAAGAAAAATAGTCAATTGAAACCAAACCAAACTGAGACAGCTGCATAGAATTAGCTAAAAAAGACACTGAAACGGCAATAATTGAATTCTATGTGTTCAACATATGAAACAGAGACATGGACATGATTTTTTAAATTGAAAGAGAACCTCTAAAGATGAAAACTAAACTATGTAGGATGTTAAGCACATGGATGTGATTAACGGAAGACTAGACACTGCAGAAGAAAAGATGATCGAATTTGAAGACAAGCAATAGAAACTCTCACTATTAAATACACAAAGAAAAATTATCATGAAACAGCTGGTAGATGTAATTAACCCTCTGAAGGCAAAGAGAGACGGGGAACAGAAAAAGTGAAAGAAATTGGGGCTGAATGTTTCCCAAATGTGATGAAAATGATAAGTTCTTAGCTTCAAGAATATGAAAAAATCCATGAAGAAAAACTATGTCAAAGCCTGTCATAATTAATTGCTCAATACCAATGATAGAGAGTACTTAAAAGCAGGCAGAGAAAACCATATGTTATGTACAGAGGAACAAAGATGATGGATGCTTCTTAAAAACAGTTTAAGCAAGACACTGAAGCAGCATCTTGAAAATAGTGGAAGAGAAGGCTGTCAATCTAGAATTCTCTACCCAGAAAAAAACCATCTTTAAAAAATGAAGGAAAAATAAAGATTTTTCACATACAAGAGTGAGGGAAGAACTTACCATCAGCAGACCCACAATACAAGAAATGATAAAGGAATTCCATCAGGTGGAAAAAAAAAATTATACCAGATAAAAACCTACGTCTATGCAAAGGAATGAAGAGGAATGGAAATAAGGTTTTCCCTATTATACAAAAGTAGAGTGTTAATAAAACCTCTGCAAGTGAAAATGGCATAAAGTATCTCCTGGCTTTCCAAAAATTCACATTATGCCACTTCACTTTTAGGAACTCCCTTCCTGAGTACAGTGATGTTTGTTTTTGTTTTTGTTTCTGTTTTCGTCAAAGTGGAAACCCTTTTTGGGTTTAATGTAGTTAGCCAAAACAGGCCTTTCCTAAAAGCAAAGCGGTAGAAGGCAAACTTTTGGAAAGCGGGGATACACATCCTAACCACGCAGGTGATTATATATTATTTTTTAAACTGTTTAAGCAAAACTATAATGTTGTATTCTGCGGTAAACATGGTACGTCTTGATAAAATATATTACAAAAATAGCGCGAAGGCCAGGAGGGAGGAAATGGAAGTATACTATTGCAAAGTTATTTTACTCTATGTGAAGTGGAACAAAACTGCATGAAAGTAGCCTATAATAAGTTGAAAATGTATATTATAAAGCCTGAAGTAAACCCTAAAATAACAAAATAAACAAATACAGCTTATAAACCAATAAAGGAGTTGAAATGGAATCCTAAAAGTAGTCAGTTAATCCAAAAGAAGGCAAAAAACAAACACGGAAAAAGGAACAAAGAACAAATGGGAAGATAACAGACTTAAATGTAGCCTAACCAAGGGTTAAGTGTAAATGGTCCCAACACTCCAATTAAAGGACACTCTCAGGTTGGATTAAAATATACTGCTAATAAGAAGCAAACATTGAATATAAAAACACAAAGAGTTTGCAGCCACTCTGGAAAACAGTGTGGAGGTTCCTCAGAAAATTAAAAATAGACCTACCCTATGACCCAGCAATAGCACTACTAGGAATTTACCCAAGGGATACAGTAATTCTGATGCATAGAGGCACTTGTACCCCAATGTTTATAGCAGCACTCTCAACAATAGCCAAATTATGGAAAGAGCCTAAATGTCCATCCACTGATGAATGGATAAAGAAATGGTGGTTTATATACACAATGGAGTACTACATGGCAATGAGAAAGAATGAAATATGGCCCTTTGTAGCAACATGGATGGAACTGGAGAGTGTGATGCTAAGTGAAATAAGCCATACAGAGAAAGACAGATACCATATGGTTTCACTCTTATGTGGATCCTGAGAAACTTAACAGAAACCCATGGGGGAGGGAAAGGAAAAAAAAAAGAGGTTAGAGTGGGAGAGAGCCAAAGCATAAGAGACTGTTAAAAACTGAGAACAAACTGAGGGTTGATGGGGGGTGGGTGATGGGTATTGAGGAGGGCACCTTTTGGGATGAGCACTGGGTGTTGTATGGAAACCAATTTGACAATAAATTTCATATATTGGAAAAATAAATAAATAAAATAAAATAAGAAAATAAAATGCCAAAAAAGAAAAAAACCACAAAGAGGTTGAAAATGAACAGATGGAAAAGATATACCATGGTAATAATAAGAAGAAAAAAGTTGAAGTGGCTTGGGTAGAATCACATGAAGCAGATTTCAAGGCAAACTTTATCAACTATAAAAAAGATCATTTCATATTGATAAAGGGTTCAATTTATTTTATGAAGAAGATATAATAATCCTAAACATTTGTGCACCTAATAATAATAGAGCTTCAAAATATAGGAAGCAAAATTTGATAGAAGTGCAAGGAACAATAGACAAATTCACAATTAGAGCTGGAGATTTCTATACCTTTTGCTCAATAATGTAGGGAACAAGTATATAGAAAATCGGTAAGGATATAGAAGACTATCAACCAACTTAACCTAATTGACATTTACAGGATACACCACACAGCAACAGAAAACATATTAGCTTCAAGCGCATGTAGGTCCTTTATCAAGACAGAATATATTCACGGCCACACAACAAGACTCAATAAATTTAAAAGCATTAAAGCGGTAGAGGCATCAAAGATGGGGTGGAGTAGGAGGAACCTAGGCTTGTTTTGTCCCACAAACACCACGACATAACCATCAGATCACCCTAAATACCTCAGAAATGGTCCTGAAGACTGACAGAACAAATTCCACTGCTAAAGGGGGAGAAGAGGCCACACTGAAGAAGGCAGGAAGTGTGGAGACATGGTTTAGGAAGAAACAGATTGCAGGTGCTCCAGAGGAGAGGGAGCCATGGTCATGGAGAAGGGCAAGAGAGAGACAGAGAGAGGAACACAGAGGAGAATACACAAGGAGAACATTTCCCTAAAGCCATTGGCTTGGAAAATGAGAAGGGCTGAATAAAGTGGTTCTTGCAATCAGCAGGGCTTAAAGCCTGGAAATTTATTTATTTATTTATTTATTTATTTATTTATTTATTTAAAGCATGTGCAAGCGGTGGCGAGGGGGAGAGGGAGAGAATCGTAAGCAGGCTCCACACTCAGTGCATACCATGTGAGGCTTGAGCCCACAACCCTGGGATCGTGACCTGAGCCAAATCAAGAGTCAGAGGCTCAACTGACTGAGCCACCCAGGCGCCCCTATAATAGAAAGATATTTTTAACAATTTTGAATTCTTTGGAACATAAATAACACTTCTAAATAACTCAGCAATTGGGGGAAAATCAAAAGAAAAAATATATTTTTAACTGAAGAAATGAAAACACAGCATGTTGAAATATGTAGAATGTCACTGAAGTCGTGTTTAGGGTAGAATTTGTCGTATAAACAAACTATATTATGGAAAAGCAAAGCTGTCATGTCAGTGATCTCTGTTCCAAACTCAAGAAACTAAAAACATGAGAACAAATAAAACCCAAAGTGAAAAGAAAAGGTAATAATAAAAATCAATACTTTAGAGTACAGATAAACATTATATAAAATCACTAAAACCAAAACCTGGGTCGTTAAAAAAAAAAGTAATAAAATTAGTTTACCCTAGACTAGAAAAGAAGAACGTGAAAATTACCAATATTACAAATAAGGTAATATCACTACAAAATCCACAGATATTCAAGGATCATAATAGTATTATGAATGATCTTATGCCAATATGCCAATACTTGATCAATTTGTATCAATTGGATGTTTCATTGAAAGACACAACCACAAAACCTCATTTAAAAAGAGACAGATAGAAGAGAACTTTTGGAATTGTGTCCTGAGGACCATCATGGACCCGCTCACCAGCAAAACCAAACATAAGTGGGGAAAATTATAAAAGACATCCAACAACTTTAAGCCCCTGGAAATTGTCCTAAGGGAATATAGCAAGTGAAGAAAGATGTACTCAAGAAAATCTACTGACTCTTGCTAAGAATAGCAGGAGTCTGTGGTGCTTGAGACATGACTGGCTCCTTCCTCTTGTCCACTCTACCTCAGTTTGATAAAGTTTCACTCTATGCAGTTGTGGTCAATACGATAGAACTCCTTTCCCAAAGATCAAGGGCTATCCCTGGAGATCAAGGTATCTCCCTGGAAGAAGCAGTTTGCCAACTTTTCTCATCCCTCCCATTCCATGTTACAGAGGCAAGATTCCAGATGTGTGAAGCCGAGAAGCTGGAGGCTGCCTTCCTTCACCCAGCCTCCACTCATAGGGTAGAGACTCTACTCCAGGCATGGAAGGTTGAAATTGTTCCATGTATGCTTGAGAAGGGTGTGTATTCTGCTATTGTTGGATAGAACGTTCTGTATATGTCTGTTAGGTCCATTATTCACAGCCATTACTTCCTTATTGATTCTCTTTCTGGATGATCTATCCATTGCTGATAGTGAGGCATTGAAGTTTCCAACTATCATTGTATTACTGTTGATTTCTTCTTTTAGGTTCGTTAACTTATGCTTTACATATTCAGATGCTTCCAGGTTGGCCACGTAAATATTTTAAACTGCTGTATCTTTTTGATGTACTGACACCTTTATCGTCATATAATGACCTTCTTTGTCTATTTTTACCATTTTTGTTTAAAGTCTATTTTGTCTGATATACGTATTGCTACCCCTGCTTTTTTTGGGTTATCATTCACTTGCAATCTTTTTCCATCCCTTCACTCTCAGTCTATGTGTGTCTTTAAGGCTAAAGTTAGTCTCTTGTAGGCAGGATATTGTTGGCTCTTTTTATTTTATCCGTTTCAGCCATTTAATATCTTTTTTTTTTTCCAACGTTTATTTATTTTTGGGACAGAGAGAGACAGAGCATGAACAGGGGAGGGGCAGAGAGAGAGGGAAACACAGAATCAGAAACAGGTTCCAGGCTCTGAGCCATCAGCCCAGAGCCCGACGCGGGGCTCGAACCCACGGACCGCGAGATCGTGACCTGGCTGAAGTCGGACGCTTAACCGACTGCACCACCCAGGCGCCCCGCCATTTAATATCTTTTATTGGAGAATTTATTTCTTTTCTGTTTAAAGGAGTTATTGGTAGGTAAGAACTTACTATTACCATTTTGTTGGTCGTTTTTTGGTTGTTTGGTAGATCTGTTGCTCCTTTGCTGTCTTTGTTTTTGTGTTTGCATGGCATTTGATATCAAATGCTTTGACTTCCTTATTGTGTTCTTTTGTGTAATTATATAGAATTTTCCCTTGTGGTTACCATGAGACTTACATAAAATATCTTACATTTATAACACCCCATTTTATTTTTTTATTAAAATAATTTTTTAATGTTCATTTATTTTTGAGAGAGAGAGACAGACAGACAGAAAGCGAGCAAGGTAAGGGCAGAGAGAGGGAGACATAGAATCCAAAGCAGGCTCCAGGCTCTGAGCTGTCGGCACAGAGCCCGATGCGGGGCTCAAACTCACGGACCGTGAGATAATGACCTGAGCCGAAGTCGGACGCTCAACAAACTGAACCACCCAGGTGCCCTTATTTGAACACCCTATTTGAAACTGATAACAGCTTAACTTCAGTAGAATTTATCAACTTCACACTTTTCCTCCTCCTCCCCCTCATGTTTTAGGTTATTGCTGTTACAATTTACATGGTTTTTTTTTAAATTGTGTAACTAATAACAGATTATTATAGTTATGGTTGTTTTTGCTATGTTCTTTTTTTTAACTTTAAAAATAGAGCTGTAAGTGAATGATGCACCACTAATACCATGTTGCAGAATCTAACTGTGACTATGTGTTTACCATTACAAGTGAGATTTGCATTGCCTTTTTATGTTTTTATGATGTTAATTAGCATTTTATTTCTGCTCAAAGAACTCCCTTTAGCATTGTGTAAGGCCGGTCTAGTGGTAAGGAATGCTCTCAGCTTTTTTTGTTTGTTTGTTTGTTTGTTTGTTTGGGAAAGTCTTTATCCCCCTTTGTTTCTGAAGCATAGCTTCATCCAGTATGGGATTCTTGGTTGGCCATTATTTTCTTTCAATATTTTGAATGTGTCATTTCATTCTCTCCTGGCTTGAAATGTTTCTGTTGAGAATTCTGTCAATGATCTTACAGGGGATCCATCTCCTGTTACTTCTCTCCTTTCTCTTGCTGCTCTTAAAATTCTTTCTATATCTTTGACTTTTGACAGTCTAATTATAATGTGTCTTGATGTAGCCCTATATAGGTTCAACCTATCTGGGGTCCTCTGAACCCCATGTATTTGTAGGTCTATTTCTCTCTCCAGGTTCAAGAAGTTTTTAGTCACTTTTGCCTTAAATACATTTTCTGTCCCTTTCTCTTACTCTGAAATTCCTATAATGAAAATATGGATTTTTTTCATCATGTCCCATAATTCCCATGGGCTTCTTCCCCCTTCTTTATAGTTTTTCTCTTTTTGCTCTTCCGACTAGGTAATTTCCAATGTCCTATCCTCCAGATCACTGATTCTTATGTATGATCACGTCTCCTTTTCAAACTCTTTATTCAATTCTTCAGTTCAGGTATGGTATTTTTCAACTCTAGGATTTCTGTTTGTTTTTGATGGTAGCTATTTCCTTGTCAAACTTTTCGCTCATGCATTGTTTTTCTACCGTTGTTTAGCTACCTGTGTTTTCCTGTAGTTCACTAAACTTCCTCAAGAGGATTATCCTGAATTCTTTGTCTGACAGATTCATTTCTTTCAGAGATGTCACCGGAGCTTCATTAGTGTCCTTTAGTGGTGTCATATTTACCTAATTTTTTGTGATCCTTGATTGCTTATATTGGTACCTGAGCATCCGAGCAATGGGACTCCTCTTCCAGGCTTTACAGATTTGCTTCGCAGAGTCAGTTCTTTACCAGTCAGCTCGGTTTGGGTTTCTGGATGTGCTGGTTAATTAGCCGCTGGTTAATGTCTTTGGGCAAAGGGGGCTTGCTATTATAGTGCATTTGGGGGCAAGGCAACTGGTCAGGTTCTGAGAACAGGAATGGGAGTATCTGCCCGTGGCTGAGAACAGCTGGATAGGACTGCTGGCTTGGTTCCCTACCCAAGTGAGACTGCAGAGTAGGCTCTGTGTTTGCCTGGATTCTTTGGTCAGGATCCAAGTTGGCAGATCTCCATCTCACCTAATTCCCTGGTCAGAGTGCATCCCAACCTGGTTCCATAGATGAGCAAAGCTGCTGGTTGGTTTTACTGCTTGGACGCTGCAGGTATAAGTTTGGTCTGCCAACATCCTTATGCTGGTTATTGCAAGCCTCTCCCCCTTTCTCTCTCACAGTCAGATTTCTCTCTCACAGTCAGATTTCTCTCTCACAGTCAGATTCCCAGTAGTTGAACCCCCATGGTGTGAGATCAGAGCTGGGGCTTCTGTAAAGAGACTCTCATGCTGATGGGAGTTGGTGGCCCCCCATTTTTTCCAACTGGAAAAACTGTAGGCTCAAGGGAGACTTCTTTGCATGGTGCTGTGCTGGCCAGGGGAGGGGCCATGCAGTCAACATTGAGCTACCTCTCTTACCCTTCTAAGGCAATCT
This sequence comes from Prionailurus bengalensis, assembly GCF_016509475.1. Taxonomy (NCBI): domain Eukaryota; kingdom Metazoa; phylum Chordata; class Mammalia; order Carnivora; family Felidae; genus Prionailurus; species Prionailurus bengalensis. The sequence continues at coordinate 31,232,372 of NC_057344.1, read as the reverse complement.
ATCTTAGTCTTTGTGGTGCAAGGGGTGCTTCAGTTTCACTACTGTGTTCTAAGATTCTCTCAGTGGTGCCTTGTGCTTGAATAGTTGTTTCTTCTTCTTCTTCTTCTTTTCTTCTTCTTCTTCCTCTTCTTCTTCTTGGGAGCAAACTCAGCAACAGCTTATGTTGCCATCTTGGTGACAATAGTCAATCTAGGCCTCCACTTCTTTCCTTCATGTTAGCAGCTAGAAGAGGGCTTCTGCTGGTATTCACTTTAATTCTGCTACCTCTGGCTCTTCTCTCCATATGGAGATCTGCTAAATAGTTATCAACTCCATAGGCATAAAATCTAAAACCAATTCTTCAAAACTCGTGATGAGTAGGTGGCCCCTTTCTCTAGGATCCAGCCCTCGGGCAATTCCCCCTAATTGCTCCATGCCACTTGTCCAGCAGTGCTGGCAGGGAGGACTTGGAGGGAGGACCGTGCTGACTCCACAGTCTTCCCCAGAAGCACAACAGAATCTTGTTTTGTGGGAAATTATTAATTGCTTACCAAGTTGCCAGGCACTTATGTAGGCACTTTGAATGTCAGCCATTGAATCCCTAAAACAACTCTGGTACTGTTCTAGAACACACTGTTGAAAAAGGGACACAAGCAAATCCAAGCTGCCGTTTGTTTATTCCAAATGCAACTTTCTTTCCCTATGCTACTTGCCTTTTATATTTAACAATTATTTGAGCAAAATGAAAGATGTTTTTTTCCAGGCCTGAAAACTGGCTGATCTTTTTTATAATGGATGTCCAAATGTAAATATAACATATATATGTGTATATATATATATATATATACACACACACCTGAACATTGTTAAATATGTATGAGCATTATTGTGTGTATATGTGTGTGTGTGTATATATATTTATATACACACATACATATAGATATATACACATACATATATATGTGTATATATATATATAATTTTTTATGTTTATACTTTGGCTGAAAGCTTCACCTCTCTTTCTGACCACTAGAAATAAAGAATTATCACATATATCTTCTTCAAAATTAAAACGAAACACCAAACAAACCCCACAAAAGACAAAATCCTTTGTGTGTTATGGTATAGAGTCAGTTTAGTTGGGAGAATGTTGAACATAGTGAAGAATTCCTATATCTTCTGGGTGGTCTAGGCAAGGTACTTCACTTTCCTGAACTGGAGATCATCTGACAAGTCACAATATTCAGTTGGACAACTTCTAAATTCCTTCCTGTCTCTGATAGTCAATAATCCCAGTCACTTACAGATCTTCTGCAACATGTACAGTCATCACCCAAGTGCAGATGACCCCCCTCCTCCCATGCTCCGCTTGATGAGTGGCCAGTATTAGCTTGTGGCTTGGATTCTACTTGAAAGAACACTTGGAATGAAGATAGATCTAAACTTTTAGAGATCTGGATTGCTGAAGACGATGAAAGGGCTTTCTTGAGGTTCTTTCAATGTTATTAAGAAATGACAATGCTAATTAATTCATTGGCATGATTTGCTACCTAATGAGATGATTGCACTCTGATGCACTGAGCCTGTGAGACTTGCTAACCTCAGGGTTCTTATAATTTAGTTTTACCTCCTGCTGACTCACATTTTTCTAATGGCTTGAATCAGCTCTCATTTTAACTCCTTTGCATTTTCTCTAATTTTCCTGCTGCAACACTTCCTGCCTGCATCTTCAAGACAAAAGATGGGGGATTTTTAACTGGAGAAATGGAGAACTGCTGAATGAGTAGGCAATTAGTTGCTGAAGGATGTGCCAAGTGTCATTGAAAATAGAATTTTCCCCAGATTTGCAGGAAGGGATTTGGTTACACAGAGTGCTTCTCCACAGTGGTGATTTCGGCTATCATATTGCCAGGTCTGTAAATAGGCACCTGAACTTCATATTCTTGGATCAAAACCTAAAAGTCTGCATTTTATTGTATTAAGCATGTCTTTGAATTTAGTTTCAAGTTTTATTGATTTACTGCTTGATTAGGAATCCTGAAAAATGGCTACATCTCCTTTACTATTTTGTAAAAATCATGTTAGTGATCTCTGTAGACAGATAAATGGTCCCTAAATATTATTGCATTTTTGTATTTTGGAATCAGTGAGCATCTATCCTCTTGTGAGGACAGAAATAGTCAAAAAAGAAGACCAACGTTCCTTATCAACCTAAATAATTTTAGAGATAAAAAATAGCCTTGGAAATGGTAGCCATCTCACTTTATACATGAGGAAACCAGATGCTGAGACGTTGAATGTCATGTTCAAAGTCGCAGAGCTGGTTATTAAATAGAGCCACACCTAGGGTCTCTTCAGTCTAGTGCTCCTGTCCCCAAACCACATAGTCTATCCAATCAGGGTCACTGTCCTGGTGGACCAGAAAAGCAGGGGTGCCACTAGAGTAGGTAGGCCTAGAGGACAGAGTGCTGGACCAAACATTATTTTTGAGGCTTAAGATCTAATGGAACTTTCCTTGCTATTTTTCAGACTTGCTTGGATCCATGACTGCTTCCTTCTTTTCTATTTCTTCCTTGTAGAATGGGAATATCTATCTTATGGCTGTCTCCCCATTGTATTTTGGAAGCAGATAACTTGCCTTCTGATTCATAGGTTTACAGCCAAGAAGGAATTTTGCTTTAGGACGGATCAGACCTTGAGTCTCTCCTGTATCTGATTTGGATGATATTTAGTCAAGATTTTGGACTTCAAGTTGAAACTGGAATAGGTTCGCTTTGGGGCTGTTGTAATGGGGTAGATGTATTTTGCATATGAGAAAGATATGAACTTTGTGGACCAGAAGGTTGGATGTCATGGGTGGAATTGTGCCCTCCAAATTCTTATGTTGAATTTTCCTGTTACTCCTTACCTCCTGCACCCCCGTTCCTCATAATGTGACTATATTTGGAGAGGGGGCCTTTAAAGAAGTAATTAAGGTAAAATAAAGCCATATCAGTGAGCCCTTAATCTAATATGACTGGTGGCTTTATAGAGAGAAAAGGTTAGGAGACAGACAGGGAAGAGCAAGCTGGTGTGGGTCTTGCAAGGAGAAGACAGCCATGTACAAGCCAAGGAGAGAGGCCTCAGAAGAGATCACCCTTACTGACACCTTGACCTTGCACTTCTAGCCTCTAGCGCTGTGAGCAAATGAATTTGTTTGTTGAAGCCACCTAGCCTATGGTAAGTCGTTATGACAGCCCAAGCAAACTAACACACTACCCTTGATTCTATTGTCCGAAGCACAATCAGTATTTCTGGAGGATCATGTTTTTCTGCATCAATGTCCTTACAGCTGGGTGTTCCCAGGGTCCTTGTTACTCGTCCTTACCCATTAAGGATTTGGCTGCAATAGTGGAAGATATGGATGGAAGACTGCAAATAGAATAATAGCCTTGAACTCCGCATTTCCCCAGTATTTGTAAAACTGAAACTTTCCTTTTGATTTAAAGAAATGTGTTTAAATAAGGGAAGGAGTAAAAATCAAGAAGCTGTGCAGTGTTGCCTTTATGACAGGCAAGTGGACTGAGATGGTGATATTCATTCGTGAAAGACATAGCGATCTCACGCTGAGGATATATAGTATATCCACACAGAACTGAAAGAACCAAATCTTTCCCCCCATCATGCCTTAGTTTAGTTTACAGTTTATTTATTTATTTTTGAGAAAGAGAGCATGGGAGAAGGGTGGGGAAGGGGGGAGAGAATCCCAGGCAGGCTTTGCACTGTCAGGGCAGGGCTCAAACCCAAGCACCATGAGATCACGACCCGAGGTGGAATCAAGAGTCCGACCCTTAACGGACTCAGCCACCCAGGGGCCCCCATCGTGTCTTATTTTTAAAGCCTGCGTTAGAAGCCACACCTGTCTGTCTAATCACTCAGTGCTTCAGAGATGAGTTTGAATGTTTTAGAAAGAAAGAATAATTTGGACTCCTATTCTCAGCTCATCTACGACACTTTGTGATTTATTAAGTGTAATTTGAAACAGACCAAGATCGTTTTCTTCTCTACCGTTTATCGACCCGTCCATCCCACCCTATAACTCTTTTCATTGATTAAGCCATGCCCCCCCCCCCCCCCGAGGATCTAACAGGAAGAGAGACGGACCAGAGACTCCCAATGTTGGCCTCAGTTGGAAAATAACTGAGGATAAATTCCCCTGCAGAGCCCTGGAACAGACCTATGCACAGGGCTGCCCTCTGGGCACCTCTAAGCTGAAGAGCCCATATTAGTTTTAATGCCCATACTAGTGAGTCTTTTGCATTGGGCAGAAAGATCCTACCCAAATTAAAATGACGCTCGGGAAGGAAAACCAAGAATGAGCCAGTGGGTCAGAGGGCCGGTTCTGAAGTCAGTCTCTGGCCCGGCCTCCACACTCAATTCCTGCCCACTCTCTACCGCTTTTTTAGTTATTACAGGCAACAGAGGAAACCCAGAACAACTGTGGAAGAAGCAGTTTTTTCTTCTCCTCTAGCAGAGATACTCTGAGCCATTAAGTAACTCTCTTTGCTAGTATTTGGCTCTCTCCCAGCAGCGTGGGATTCTCCCCACTGGTGTTATCCAGACCTCCTTACCCCTGCACCATCAAAATACGGGCATGCGTTGGAAGAAAAAAGCTAACCTTTCAAAAGCAGGGTAGTCTGCCCTCTGAAGATCACAAGACACATCTGAGCACCTGCTACGACCTTGCATGTTCCATATCCTGGGAAGGTATCTAACTCTGCACCGGACACTGTGGGAAAATGATGCCTATATTGTTTTATTCAACCCTCACAACAACCGAAGAAGTAAATTTTACTATTGGCCTCATGTCACATGGGGGCTGTAGCACAGAGAGGCAAGTCACTTGCCCAGGGTCACACAGTACTGATCCCCAGAGTCATGATTTGTTTTTTTTTCATCTCTTTTACCCACATACTTTTTGGAATGGGAAAGGGAGGGATATTTCAAGTCAATCCAAATGAAGACATGATACCATTTCACCTACCTCTGAATGTATCTCTAACAGATAGGAACTTTAAAAGAAAACATAACGCAGTCCATATCATATTCTTTTTTTTTTTTAATTTTTTTTTTCAACGTTTATTTATTTTTGGGACAGAGAGAGACAGAGCATGAACGGGGGAGGGGCAGAGAGAGAGGGAGACACAGAATCGGAAACAGGCTCCAGGCTCTGAGCCATCAGCCCAGAGCCTGACACGGGGCTCGAACCCCGGGACCGCGAGATCGTGACCTGGCTGAAGTCGGACGCTTAACCGACTGCGCCACCCAGGCGCCCCTCCATATCATATTCTTAATAATATTAAGAATAGTTCAATGTCAACTAATGCCCAGTCCATAATTGTTTTTAATGGCCATATAAATCATGTAGATAAATCATGATTGGTTTTTGAATTCAAAGTTGATAGATATTTAGTTTGTTTCCAATTTAGGGTGACTATAATAAACAGCATTGTTATTGTCGTCTCTGTGACTAAATCTTGGCTATTTCCTTAGCATTTTTCTTACAACAAATTCTGAGAGGCAAAACTACTGTTGTAACAGTTACTCTTATTTTAAAGATTTGTATAATAGGTATAATTGTGAGACTCTTTTCCAGAAAGACCCAATTTGCCAAGCCATCCTCAGTGCTCGGCATCTTTACCAAGACTACCTGCCTTTATTAGCTATCTTTTGGGCCATTATAATAGGTGAAAATGAGGTTACAAGGAGCTTGCATTTCTACATTTTCCTGTTTATTGGCCACCTGCATTTTTTCTCTGGTGAATCGCTTGTCTCTACATTTTGTCTATTTTGAAAAGGCACACTTTTAAGTATAATTGACATACAATATTTTAGTTTCAGGTGTACATCATAGTGATGCAATATTTTTAAACTTTACAAAACGATCCCCCACAATAAGGCTAGTGAACATCACTTATCTTTTTCTTGAATTTTAAAGGCTCTTTTATAATTGCAATGCAAATCCTTTGTTTATAGTGTATGTTGCAAATACTTTCCTAGTTTATTTGTTTCTAAACATTGGAAGGTTTTTTTTGTTCTTTGAAGACATTCACAACTACCAATCTTTTCCATTTTGCTTGCTCTGGGATCACTTTTATAAAGACTTTTCCCAGCCCAGGACCCAAGTTTATAAATATTTCATTCTTGTATTTTGTTTAACATTATCATCTTAATTTACCTGGGACTTACTGATATAAAGTATTACTAACATGTAAAGAACATGTAACTAATGTGATATAAAATGTAACTAAAATATAAAAACATTTATTGTTTATATATTTTTAGCTAATTTTTCCAAGATTTTATATATATATATATATATATATATATATATATATATTCTATACCTACATGTAGATATAGATAGATTATATATATATCAAGATTACATATATTTTGTCTGATGTTTTCTATTGGGCATATGTTGGGTTTTTAAACATTTTTTTTTAATGTTTATCTTTGAGAGAGAGACAGAGTGTGAACAGGGGAGGGTCAGAAAGAGAAGGAGATAGAGTCCACAGCAAGATCCAGGCTCTGGGCTGTCAGCACAGATACTGATGCAGGGCTCGAACTCACAAACAGTGAGATCATGACCTGAGCCAAAGTCGGACGTTTAACTGACTAAGCCGCCCAGGCGCCCCAGCATATGTTGTTTTCATTTCCTTCTTTATTTCCCATCTAGTGAACAATAATTATTGAGCTCCTACTCTCTTCCACACAGTGTAATTAACAGGTGCTGGGAGTATCTTCGTGAACAAAACAGTAAAAGGCCCTTCCAGTTTTGGGATCATACTGTTGAAGAAGAAGGGGGAATATGAAGGAAACAAGCAAAAATGCAGTGGAATTTGAGTGCTCTGAAGAAAATAAAAGGAAGGCAAGGGAATAAGATAGTGCCAAAAGAATGAGCCCTTAGATTTATTCATCATCTCTACTGACTTTCTATTTTCTATTCCTTAATTTCTGTAGGTGTATTTCTTTATTCTTTTTTTTTAATTTTTTTTTTAACGTTTATTTATTTTTGAGACAGAGAGAGACAGAGCATGAACGGGGGAGGAGCAGAGAGAGAGGGAGACACAGAACCGGAAGCAGGCTCCAGGCTCTGAGCCATCAGCCCAGAGCCCGACGGGGGGGGGGGGGGGGGGGGGGGGGGGGGGGGGGGGGGGGGGGGGGGGGGGGGGGGGGGGGGGGGGGGGGGGGGGGGGGGGGGGGGGGGGGGGGGGGGGCTCAAACTCACGGACCGCGAGATCGTGACCTGAGCTGAAGTCGGATGCTTAACCGACCGAGCCACCCAGGCGCCCCTCTTTATTCTTATTTTATAGAGTCTAGAGAGGCTTTGGGGCATTCTGGACAGCACATATGAATGAGAGAGAGCTCAGGAACACCCCTTGGCTGGCCCTGCAGGGGTTGTTATTCCCTTACCTTAGGACACATTTTCCTGCAGGGCTCCAGGACAGAGCAAACTGAACAGTGGCCACAGTCGGCACTCGCTCCTTTAAAGGACTCTGCCCTCTGGCCACTAATGAAAAGATTTACAGATCATTATTTAAATGGTTAGTCTTTACTCTAGAATTTCCTTTCCCTGGAAAGAGGAGAAAAGATTTCTTTTCCCTGACAGCTTTGGGGGGATCCAGCAGTCCCAAGATTGCAAGGAAGAAAGGAACATTCTTTGCCCCGGAGGGTGGTTCTTTTATGTGGTTGGCACTCACTGAACCAAGCCTTTTGCAGCTTTAAAGCAGCCTGAAGTAGGAATCTATCTACAAGAAAGTGCTTTTTCATGCTAATTTTAAATCCAGGATTCATACTACAAAAATGAAACCGAGAAGAATAACTCACTGTGAAATAGCGTTCGTTGTATTTGAAGCTGGAAAATTCATTGAAGTTCTGGCTCCCAGACCAGGCTAGTCCATTTACCAATTTGTCTTTCATGCTCAGAGAAAACTCATTTGTCCATTTTACTATTCAGGAAGATTTGTAAATTGCATAGCACCTGTTCAAAAGCTGAGAAGAAGCACAGAGATTAGGTATTAGAGATGGGAAGTATCATACATCATAAAAACAACGATGGGGGCGCCTGGGTGGCTCAGTCGGTTAGGCGTCTGACTTCGGCCCAGGTCATGATCTAGTACTTGATGGGTTCAAGCCCAGAGTCGGGCTCTGTGTTCACAGCTCAGAGCCTGGAGCCTGCTTCAGATTCTGTGTCTCCCTCTCCCTCTGCCCCTCCCCTGTTTGCACTCTGTCTCTCTGTCTCCCCGAAAATAAATAAATATTAAAAAAAACCAACAATGATGGACAGAGCTAAAAACCACCCATCCGAGAGCCACCGTGAACCCAGATGTAGCCAAGTCTGAGGACCAGGAGCCCATGATTACTGTAGAAGTGGGCGTTGGGTTATTTTCATCAGTGAGTGGAGAGATTATTTCTTTGCACATGGATAAATAGTTTATTCATTTATGTTAGCATATGTATTCCCGGCTTAATTTGAGATGCAAACGAAAGGGTTTTTTTGTGTTTTTTTTTCAGTTCTTGTATTATACTTCTTTACTGATTCATGTACTGTTTTATGTCAAAGTCTCTTTGGGGCAGAGGAGAGCTTGCTGGTGAAGGAGTGGGTAGAGCACAGGCAGAGAGAGTAAGGTTCCCCCCCTCCCCTCGCTCCCCACAACCAGCCATATTGCCTCAGAAGCCAGCCTCCCTGCTCTTTGAAGAAGGTCCAGGCCCAACCTGGGACAGTTCTCCACAGGACTATTTCTATGTGTGGGCAGTGGTCTGAGTGCCTAGGATTCCCTGTCATCCTCGCCCCCCTCTCCGGGTGGTTGCTGTGAGGGAGGCAGAGGCCGGATGGAGTCTGACATGCTGGCTAAGGCTCCTTCTGGTCCCTAGAGCGGGCCCCTGCCCCGGTGAAGTCCAGAACCCAGTGGCAGGGAAGATGACCTAAGGCATAGAGTTATAACCACATATTTAGACGAGCTAGAAGCAGTTTTGAGAAAGATGGAATTGACTGGTTCTCATTCCCCCCAGCCCTCTATGCTGGGACTTAAAACAATATGTGTTTTGGAAGTACAAATCTACGGAGAGAAAAAAAGAAATTTTGAAGACGTAGTTTACTGTCATCTCTTTCTTAGACATTCACCATCTACATCTTCGTAAGAAAGACTAAAAATCCGACAGTAAAGAAACCTGTCTCATTTTATTTCACCTAGCATTTCCCATATAATCTGAAGAAATGGGGATTTCATGAAATATGCATTGGAAAACACTGTTCTCTGCCCATTTCATCTGGCTGAATGGAAAACTTTAATAATTTATGGTACATTCTGTGACAGTTGCCCCATTAAGCTGGGGTCACGAGCTTACCTTGATTCTTAAACTTTTAAATCATCATAGAAAATACTGCTGTTCTGATCAATTTGTCTGTTTTACACTCATCACCCAATGGTACTACTGTCACAATTTTTTTTTATCTTTATTTATTTTTGAGAGAAAGACAGAGCGTGAGCAGAGGAGGAGCAGAGAAAGAGGGAGACACAGAATCCCAAGCAGGCTTCAGGCCTGAGAGGTCGGCTCAGAGCCCTACGCGGAGCTCGAACTCATGAACCGTGAGGTCCTGACCTGAGCTGAAGTCGGACACTCAACCGACTGAGCCACTGAGGCACCCCAAACTGTCACAATTCTTAAAATCTTTCCATGCATCTGACACTTCTTCACCTACTTAATAGGTTATCGAATGCTGATTTTCTTGTTCTGAGACAAGAATGTTTTGGAATTCACAAAAATAAATTGGGGGCACAGTATGTGTATCAGTTCATAATATAAAATCTGGTTTGAGGAGATTATACAAATGCTTCAGATCTAGTTTAATGTCGTGCTTTGAATTGCTCTCTTCTAGGCGTGGTCTTACTGATCACAGGCTTGCAGACTTTCTGGGGCCAGTAGAGAACTCAAGGCCAATCAGTCCAAATGCTGGTGGAGGTGCTAAGGACCTTTCTGGCTCTCACATCACTCTGCAAAAACATGTTTTGCACCTGCAGGTTCAGCTTTGCTCCAAGTGGATCTCAACTCTGGCTGCACATTCAAATCACCTGAGAAACTAAAACCATTGGCCATTGGCCATTGACTCAATCTCCAGCCCGGTCTCCTCCCCAAAGGTCAGGAGCCTGAGCTAAAAGTTCCCTCCCTCTAATCACAAAGTTGATTCCTCTGATAACCAGCCTGTATCCTCAAGAGTGACTCATTAGCATAAACCCCTGAAAAGGGCTTATGAATAACAAAAGATATTCCTCTCTCACCCCTATCTCTCAGGAAATTCCAAGGGTTTTAGGAGCTCTGTGTTGGGAATCCTTGAAGAAGAGCAAAAATATGTATGATGAGTATTTATGTGTTTCTTAACCATCAAATTTATGTCAAAGTTTTTATTCACTTTCTAGCTTTTTAAAATGTGTCACTGATTTGTATTTGGGGTGGTACACCCCCAACTCCATTTTTTCCATAAAGATTTTGATCGCATGATTTTGCACAGCATGGTGATGTTTTGCAAGATAAATATCACATCACAGCAGAACTAACTCTATGTAGAACAGTGCCAGGTACCAAGAGCACACTTTACACACTGTATGTTAGCCAATTTGACAATAAGTTAAAATAAATTAAAAAGTATAAATTAAAAACAAGTCAAGAAAAAAAAAAAGAACAGCGCCAGGTACATGATAAAACAGTCAGTATGTCAGAGCTGTTATCCTGCTAAACAGCTAGAAGGCCCAAAGGGAAGAAATATCAGCACACACTTGGGGAGCTGAGGACAATTCCCTTGACTTTGTGAGAGACAGGCAGGGAGGAGCAAAGAAGAGTGAAAGGGAAGATAAGAGCAGATGAAGAAGCGCCTGGTGAAATCTACTCAGAAATTTGTAATTTATTCCAAAAGTGATGGGAGACCATGGAATGGTTTTGAGAAGAGGATTCAGGTGAGCAAATTTTCCCTTTAGAAAGATCACTATTTTTTTCCCATTAAATAGCAGTTTATTATAAATTTATAATTTTTTTAATATGAAATCTATTGTCAAATTGGTTTCCATACAACACCCAGTGCTCATCCTAACGGGTGCCCTCCCCTGTGCCCATCACCCACCTTCCCCTCCCTCCCACCCCCCATCAACCCTCAGTTTGTTCTCAGTTTTCAAGAGTCTCTTATGGTTTGCCTCCTTCCCTCTCTAACTTTTTTTTCCCCTTCCCCTCCCCCATGGTCTTCTGTTAAGTTTCTCAGGATCCACATAAGAGTGAAAACATACGGTATCGGTCTTTGTATGACTTATTTCACTTAGCATAATACCCTCCAGGTCCATCCACGTTGCTGCAAAGGGCCATATTTCATTCTTCCTCATTGCCACGTAGTACTCCATTGTGTATATAAACCACAATTTCTTTATCCATTCATCAGTTGATGGACATTTAGGCTCTTTCCATAATTTGGCTATTGTCGAAAGGAAAGATCACTATTTTTTTTTTTTAACGTTTTATTTATTTTTGAGACAGGGAGAGACAGAGCATGAACGGGGGAGGGGCCGAGAGATGGAGAGACACAGAATCTGAAACAGGCTCCAGGCTCTGAGCTGTCAGCACAGAGCCGACGCGGGGCTCGAACTCACAGACCGTGAGATCGTGACCTGAACCGAAGCCGGCTGCTTAACCAACTGAGCCACCCAGGAGCCCCAGAAAGATCACCATTTTTAAGTGAGCAAGGGATTGGGGAGAGACAAGTCTAGCGACAGACCAACTAGTTTTAGGAGGTCACTGCACAAATGTGGACAATAAACAATGCTGCATAGACTGGGGCAACGAAAGGCAAAGCCAATTCGAATGCTAGAAGGTGAATGTACCCGCTCTGGTGGCATGGTGGGAGGTGAAGGATGATTTCTGGGTTCTGGCTGGGGCTGCAGGAGCAGGTGGTACCATTTCCTGAGAATGAACTCAGAAGGGAAAACAGATTTGGGAAGGGAAGACGATGAGTTTTGAGTACATTGGATTTCAATCATGGAGTTATCATGGAACCAAGAGCCATGCAGGCTGGAAAGGCCTGCGCCCAGCAGCATCCCCGGGGCTCAGCTGGGACAAGGAGGCTCAGATGGAATGAAAACCCAGTGGATATTTTAATTCAGCTATACTTGGCTAAAGAGAATGTCATGCCTCCACGAAGAAAGTGCCTAGTAGAATCTGCAGAGAGATTCTGGAATCCGGTGTCTTTTATAAGCAAGAGTGTTTGGTTTTATTTTAGTCCGTGCAGGGTTAGGCGGTGAGAAGTTTGGATGGGATAAGTGCAAACGAATCTGAAGCCGAGGTAAATGTTTACAGTGACTTAAAAAGGAAAAGAAAGAGTGTTTAGCACAAAGTACATTCCGAATTTCTCTGAACCCAAGACATTTTAGGCAGGATGTGAAATGTGAAGAGACAGCCAGACTGAGGCCCGCTGATTATGACGGGGTACACGAATAGAAACCAAAAGACCTAACCCAAACTGTTTTTCCTTGAATGGCAATAAAAATCCAATGAAAATCCCTATTTTTTTTTTCCTTCCTACCTTCGTGGGCATCAAATTCCAAAGGGGTAAAAACTACAGCAGTTTCTTTCTTTTTTTTTTTTTTTAAAGCATCGTGTTGTTGTTGTAATTCTTACTTGTTGTCTAAGTGGGATAAATTTGTGGAGTAAGCTGGGTAGACTCTGGCTCCACTTAACTTCAGTTTTCAACTCAGCTTAGCAAATAAGGGAGTCAAGCACAGCACTGCTGTAATTACGGTCTCTAAATGTGTACGCTTCCAGCTTTACTATATCATTATACGGTATGTGCAAAGCTGAAATCAACACTGGGCTTTCCAAAAATAATGCTTACAAAACAACTAATTGTAATCTACCTTTGTTCCGTTGGTGGGGTTTGTCTTAGGATATGCCAAACCGATCTCTTATGTTATATAAAGATCCTTAAAAAAAAAAAAAAAAGAAAAGGTTTACTTTGTCACAGCTGAAAAACTACAAGAACCAAATAAAGGTGTATTTCAGCTAACTGCATTTAATTTGTTTTTATGAGAGTGGAGATTTGACTCTTTTGGTTAATGAATAATATCTACTGAGCTGATAGAAACCAGAGATCTACCAATACTAAATTTTTCTTTTCCTGTCCTTGGAACGCGTTCTTATTTGTGGATCTTACGTGGAGAAAAAAAAAATCTATTCTCAATTTGACTTTAAATCATTTGTGGGTGAAGGAAGCCACGGATGGCCAATTTCAGAAGCCTTTAGAAGGGCAGAGAAAACAGTGAGGAGCACTGGCAGCAAAGTGTAGGCAGAGGTGGGCTCCAGGGACCGCTTGTGCCCTCCAAGCAGCAGAGATGAGAAGTGGCCATATGCGAGACGGACACAGGAGGGCTGGGCCCTGAGGCCCTTTCCATATTTGAATGGTAGGCGGCCCAGCTGTTCACCAATGGTTAGACGTCCGGCCTAGGAATGAGGATTGTTCAACCGTGTCGCTCGTGTCTCATGATGGAGAGGGCTCAAACAAGCATCAGGTGTGGATGTGTGCATGGGGCTGGGGGATGTGGCGCCGTGAGAGCGAGTTATAAGAAATCACTAAATTCAAATGCACAGGATACGCGGTAGAAACAGAATATGAGAGGCAGTAAGGGAGGTGTTCTCTAGAACGTGAGTGACCAGTTGTGCCTTGACTGAAGAAGACCGGGGGAGTATACAGTGATTAAGAACTTGGGGTCTGTGGTCATACTTCCTGGGACACCATCCTGCCTCTGTTTTATGATCTTGGGTGAGTTACGCCAGCTCTGAAACCTCAGTGTCCTTACCTGTAAAATGGGTACCTCATAATGTAAAATGGGTACCTGTAAAATGGGTACCTACCTCATAAGACTGTACTGATCATTCCATGACAGTCTGGGAAAAGGATGGAGCACAGGGCTTGGTGTCTAGGAAATGCTTTGCAAACGTTGGTTACCAGAATGCCATTTTTCTCCCGCTTTTGTCATCATCAGTTTCTTCATCCTGCTGGCTTAGAATCACTTTGTGACTTTTTCTGGCTCCAGGAGCTACCTGTTTTATTTTGTCCTGAAAATGTTTCCTTGACCGAACGCATTTAAAGCTATCCATTTTTATTTTATTTTGTGGTTGTATCCAGAAGATACGATGCCACGATGGCCTTGTCCTCAAACGGTCTGTAACATCAGCTTTTATTGCCCTTTTGTATCTGTTGTGAAGGATAATTTGCGTCTATTTATTTATTTCGTGCATGTTTCTGTGTTCTACAGAATGCGGCTTGTACGAGTCCTGCTTTTTGGAATTTATTATGGTTGCGACTTAGTATATAATGATAAGAGTTAATACTTATTTGAAAAATTGCTATTTAGTATGGAAACCAATTTGTCCATAAATTATATTTTATTTTATTTTTTTTTAATTTTTTTTTCAAAGTTTATTTATTTTTTGGGGGACAGAGAGAGACAGAGCATGAACAGGGGAGGGGCAGAGAGAGAGGGAGACACAGAATCGGAAACAGTCTCCAGGCTCCGAGCCGTCAGCCCAGAGCCTGACTCGGGGCTCAAACTCACGGACCGCGAGATCATGACCTGGCTGAAGTCGGACGCTTAACCGACTGCGCCACCCAGGCGCCCCATAAATTATATTTTAAAAAAGAATAGAGGTTCTTTGGTTAGAAAGGCCTAACTTTGAATAAAGCTCTGATATTTCTGCAAAAAAAAAAAATAATAATTACCATTTAGAGATACTTTCAGAAGTTCTTTAGATGCAGGTTTTACTCCATTCTCGCAGCAAGCCTGTGATAGAGGTATGATTTTTATCCTAATTACACGTAAGAAGACACAGATGCTTACAGAGGGAGGCTGAACCCTTTACTCAAGATTCCACGCTGTCAGTCAGTTAGAAGTCCACGTTAGAGTCCAAATTAAGGATCATGACAATGGGCAACGGCCAAGGATACCACGTTATAAAGGGTGATGTGTAAGTTTGCTGTTGCAAAGTACCACGCACTGGGAGGCTTACATAAGAGACATTTATTGGCTCACAGTCCAGGAGGCCCGAAGTCTGAGATCAAGGTATCTTCAGGGTTGGTTCTTCTGAGAGATGTGAGAGGTGGGTCTGTTCTATGTGTCTCTCCTAGCTTCTGGTGACTTGTGGTCGATCTTTGGCGTTCCTTGGCTTGTAGAAGCATCACCCTAATCTCTGCCTTCCTCTTCGCATGGCCTTCTCCCTGTGTGCAGGTCTGCGTCCAGATTTGCCCTTTTTTTTTTCTTAGCTATTTATTTATTTTGAGAGAGAGAGAGTGTGTGTGTGTGTGTGCGTGCATGTGGCGGGGAGAGACAGAGAGAGAGGGAGAGAGAGTCCCAAGCAGGCCCCATGCCGTCAGCGCAGACCCAACACAAGGCTCTATCTCTCCAACCATGAGATCATGACTTGAGCCGAAATCAAGATGCTCAACCGAGTGAGTCACCCAGGTGCCCCCAAGATTTGCCCTTTTATATAAGGACACCTGTCATCCTGGATTAGGGCCCGCCCTAATGACCTGATCTTAACTAATGACACATGCAATGACTTTATTTCTAAATAAGGTCATATGTTGAGGTACTGGGGATTAGGACTTCCACGTATGAATTTGGGGGAGGGAGGATGATTTATCCCATAGCAGGTGATGAATCCCTATAAAAGTAAATTAAAAATAGATTTCCAGGTAACTCAGGTTTTTAAGCAGAGCTGCTTCAGCGACTGCTGGCCTGTAAACGGGCACTGCTCTGAGGGAGCAGACAGAGCTTCGAGAGGGCATCGAAAAGAAAAAGTGAAATTCCCCTCCGGCGTTGAACTGTCTACGGTTTTTCTTTGCGACAAACATAGACAGTGGATTGAATGCAGCCATGGGCGGTGCCACTTTCTCTGAGATTTGTTACAGGCTGGTACCTGATGTCAGCAGCGGTAGCAGCTACAATTTTGAAACTAAATGAGGTACGGTGATAATTATTAACAACAACTCATTTTTTCAATAAAAGAATTTCAGAAATTTCAGTGGTTTTCCCAAGAAACTAACCGGTTCTAATATCGTGTTTAAAAATGAAGCTATTTACATATTTCCGTAGTTTCCCCAAGAAACTATCTGGTTCTAGTATCATGTTTAAAAATGAAGGCAATCCATACCCTAAGAAATGCACATCTACGTGCCCCAAAAGGCATGCACTGAAAAGTTCTTGACACTCCAGCTGGCAACTGGAAACAATCTGAATCCTATCAGAAAAATGGATACACAATCCAGTGACTACTGCAAACATAATGACAGAGCAAAGAACCTCAGTACAAAAGAGCATACACTGTATGATCCCACTCATCTAAGAAACAAAACAGAAACAATTAGTTGTTGGATATCAGGAAGGTGGGGGGCGGTTATCCTTAGAGATGGTTGTGACTGGAAGGGGCTGTTCTAGGGTAGTGAGAGTGCCTTGGTTTTTGATCTGGTTGCTGATTACATGGTATGTTCAGTTTGTGAAGAACCACTGATCTACAATCTTATGATACGGACACTCTTTAAATATACTTCAGTAAGAAGTGAAAAATACGCAAGAATATTAAATCTCTACTTCTTAGTTTTCCTAAGAGTAGGGGCTCAGATTTTTATTCTTGAATATTAAACCTTTAAAAACTAGTAGGTCATTTGTCTCTACCCCCACCGTGCAGAAACCAAGCAAATATTCAGAGCGAAGAATCAAGCGTTTGTCCGGGCTCTGTAGAAACTGTCTGCCTGGATAGTACAAACAGTAGAAGAGGGAAAGCATCTCTTTGTAAAAGCGTTTTATTTAATAAATGAAAAAAAAATGATGAATTGAAAGATCATTGTTTTGCAACCACTAATGAATGAACGGATCCAGGTATTGAGTATCAACAGCTGCTCAGTCCACAAAGAGAGACAAGCAGACAGACACCTCCTGGTGAGAGTACAGCATTCCACACGGTCTTGCCAAAGGAGTTGAACCTGACTGAGTCTGATCAAGTCTGGCGATCAGCTGCCAACTTTCAAGAAGACAGAGGAACTGCACTATGAGTCCACAATAAGTAGAATTGAGAGTGTGAAATATTCTGCTGGGCAAATGTCCTCGATTCCTTAATAGATAAATGATAAGAAAAAGGAAGGGAAGGAGGAGAAATGTGTGGGCTGAAATTGACACGGAATCCGAACACTTTTAAAAAAGTAAGATTAAATTACAATCTCTAAGAATGGACATTTGTGTCATCTCTACAAAGGTGAGTATAATAGTTACTTGGGGTAAGAGTGTTATTGTGATTGAATCAGGCCACATGTCTTCACCTGGGTGGTAGTTCTAAAAAGGCCTCATAAAAACTCATCAGGCTGTGTATTTGTTCGGAAGAGCTTCCTGTATTTGTGGTTTGTTTTATAATAAAATAGTTTTAGGGGCGCCTGGCTGGCTCATTTGGTTAAGTGTTGGACTCTTGATTTCAGCTCAGGTGATGGTCTCACGGTTTGCGAGATCCAGTCCCATTTCTGACTCTGTGCCTACAGGGTGGAGCCTGCTTGGGATTCGTGCCCTCTCCCTCTCTCTCTGCCCCTCCCCGGCTTGCATGCGCGTTCTCTCTCTTTCTTTCTCTCTCTCAAAATAAATAAGTTTAAAAGATAAAGTAAAATAGGTTTAAAAGTCAATAATGTTACACAGTGAATTATTTACAGTTCCTTTATTGTAATTTGAAAATAAGAACTTTCGACTACTTGCCTAAATTTGTCCTTGTTTGGGCAAACTATTTACATATATAAAATTTACTTTTCCTGTTTTCACATGAACTTTTTGAACTATACTCTGCTTTATGAGAAACCTTCATGAGCAACATGCTGATTTTGTAGTTTAGTAGATCATAATTGACCTAAAATATCTTCCAGGTGTTAAATGCCACTTAATTCAGCAGTATTTGGAAGCTTTCTGTGTATTAATGATTATCATCAATCATATTTAAAACTTGCAAATATGAAATTATTCTGGCCATACAGGAAGGCAGCACTAATTAACAAAACAAAACAAATAGGGCCTTGAACAGTTCCTTTTATGATGGTTTGCACTTTATGCTCTGGAGCGACTGAAGGCAGTCCACATCTCTTAGATTGCTAGAGAATTCCCCAGAAATGTTATAATTTCTTGGAAGCGCTGATTTAAAATGTCTGACTAGACATTCTCAATTCTGAATCCATCTTTATATTTTTAAAGAATTATTTCTTGGGGCACCTGTGTGGCTCAGTCAGTTGGGCACCCGACTTCGGCTCAGGTCATGATCTCGCAGTTCGTGAGTCTGAGCCCCGCGTCGGGCTCTGTGCCGACAGCTCAGAGCCTGGAGCCTGCTTCTGATTCTGTGTCTCCCTCTCTCTCTGACCCTCCCCTGTTCATGCTCTGTCTCTCTCTGTCTCAAAAAAATAAATAAACGTTAAAAAAATTAAAAAAAAAAGAATTATTTCTTTTCTATTGATAACATAATTCCCATAGTACAAAATTCTCCCCTGAGAAGTGTAGACTTCAGTGGCTGCTAGTGTATTCACAAAGTTGTGAAGCCATCAGGACTAACTCCTACACGTTTTCATCATCACAGGAAAAAACCCTATACCCGCTCACTATTGTTCCCTCTCCTCAGCCTCTAGGAAATGCTAATATAGCTTCTGTCTCTACGGATTTGCTTATTCCGAACATTCCAAGAATGGAATCAGACACTATCAGACCATTTGTGTCTGGCATCTTTCACTTCCCATCATGTTTTCATGGTACATCCATGCTGTCGCATGTATTGGTATTTCGCTTCTTTTCGTGGCTGAATAATTTTTCATTTTATTTACCTGTTCATCCACTGATGGACACTCAGGTTTTTTGGTAGCTTTTGGATGTTGTGAATAATGAAGCTATGAACATGTGTGTGCATGTTTTTGTGTAGACATCAGTTTTAAATTCTCTTGGATATATACCTAGGAATGGAATACTTAGTCATATAGGAACACTGCTTAAGTATTTCCATAGCAGCTGCACTGTTCTACAGTCCTACCAGCAATGCACGAGGATTCCAATTTCTCCACACCTTTGGAATTCTTGTTATTGTCCATCTTTTTGACTATAGTTTTCATAGTAGGTGTGAAATGGTGCCTCATGGGACCTACCTCTGAAACTGCATTCTGAAATCAATAAGGAAACATCAGACTTCAACTACACACTAGACCAGAAGGACCTAACAGACACTTACAGAACATTCCGTCCAACAACAGCATAATACACATTCTTTCCAAGCTCGCACGGAACATTCTTCAGTATGGATCACATGTGAGGCCACAAAACAAATCCTCATACATTTGAGGAGACTGAAGTAACATCAAGCATCCTCCCAATCAAAATGCTGTGAAACCAAAAATAAGTTACAAGAAGAAAACTGGAAAGTGTACAGACAGGTGGAGACGACAAAAATAGTGAACTAATGAACTAATGAAGCACTGATGAATTCTACCAAAAATTTAAAGAAGAATTAATACAATCACTTCTCAAAATCTTGCAAACATAGGAGAGGAAGGAATACTGCTAAACTCATTTTACAAGGCCAGCATTACCCCCATAACGAACCAGGCAAGGGCACCACCAGAAACGAAAATTACAGACCAATATCCCTGGTATACACAGATGTAAAAATTCTCAACAAAATATTAGTAAACTGAGTTCAACAGTACATTCAAGTGGAATTTATTCCAGGGATGCAAGAATGGTTCAAATTCCATCAACTAAGCAATGTGATACACAACATTAAGAGAGTGAAGGGTACAAATCATCTGATAATCTCCATCGATGCAGAAAAGGAATTTCACAAAATTCAACATCCTCCATTATAAAAACTCCCAACAAATCGCACATAGGAGGAACATACAATTACATCAAAAAGGATTAAATACCTAGAAATAAATTTAACCAAGAAGGTGAAAGATCTGTTCACAGAAAACTACAAGACTGATGAAACAATTTGAAGGAGACACAAACAAACGGAAAGATGTTTTATGCTCATGGATTGGAAGAATTAATATTGTTAACATGTCTATACTACCCCAAATGATCTACAGATTGAATGTAATCCCTATAAAAATTCCAATGGTATTTTTTCAGAGAAATAGAAAAAAAATCCTAAAAGTTGTACAGAACCACAAAAGACTGAATAGCCAAAGCAACCTTAAGAAAGAACAAAGCTGGAGGCATCACACTTCCTGATTTCAAATTATATTGCGAAGCTATAGTAATCAAGACTGTATGGTATTGGCATAAAACTGACACATAAATCAATGGAACAGCATAGACAACCTGGAAGTAAACTCCAGCATTATCATCAACTAATTTATAACAAAGGAGCCAAGAATATACAATGGTAAAAGGACAGCATCTTCAATAAATGGTGTTGGAATACGACCGGAGAGCCACGGGCAAAAGAATGGAACTGAACACCTATCTTACACCATGAACAGAAAGCAACTCAAAATGGATTAAAGACTTGGCTGTAAGACCTGAAACTGTAAAACTCCTAGAAGAACACATAGCGGGTGGAAAGCATTTTGACATGGGTCTTGGTGATGATTAGATTAAAATGGAGCTACCATATGACCCAGCAATCCCATTTTGGGGTATATATCCGAAAGAAATGAAAACAGGATCTTAAAAAGATATCTAGATCCCCATGTTCTTTGCAGCATCATTCACAATAGCCAATAGATGGAAACAGCCTAAGTGTGTGTCAGCAGATAAGTGCATAAAGAAGTTGTGGTGTGTAGATACAATAGAGTATTCAGAACACGAGATAGGAGGGCATACTGACATTTGTGAGAACATGGATGGACCTTGCGGGTTTTAGGCCAAATGAGACAGGGCAAAGTCAAAAAAGACAAATACCGTATGATAGCACTTGCATGTGGAATCTAAACAAGCCATACAGCCATACACACCGAGATAAACACTTGAATGGTGGTCAGCAGGGACTGCGGAGTAGGGGGAAAGGGAAGATGTTGGTCAAACCGTACAAACCTCCAATTAGAACATGAATAAGTTCTGTGTATTTAATGTATAACGTGGTGATTATAGTTGGAAATATTGTATTATATACTTGAAAGCTGTTAAGAAAGTTGGTCTCAAGTGTTCTCACCACAAAAAAAGAAATGATAATTATGTGACATGATGCGGATGTCGGATAATGCTTTGGTGGTAATGAGTTTGTCAAGTATATCAAATAAACAGGTTGTATGCTGTATACTTAACACAATGTCATATGTCAATTATATCTTAATAAAGCTGGGGGAAAAAAACCAACTAAAAATATATTCTGAAAATTCTAGAACATGAAATCAACCTTCGTGATAATATGGTGTGTACCTATAAGATGGAAAGGGACAATCCTAGACAGTCAACATTCTCATGGGATGACTATTCCCGTGGCATAGCCATAAAACCCAAAATAAGCCCATCGATTCTACACAGTTTTCTGGGACAATCTGGAAAGAATACATTTTTGCATTGGTGTAATGGGTTGTTCACGTTTTTTGAGCTGCTAGAGACAGTCATGCTTGAAGTTACTTTTACTTCGGGATGTTTTATCACATGTGCCAGTAAATTCTCTTCTCTCTTTTTCTCTCAACTAGCTTGAATTTGGCTTCTCTCACTTGAATGAAGAGGGCTGAGCAATATAGCTTTCTGACCAAGACAGTATTCTTCAAAAGTTTGAAACATTAAATTTCTCATACATTTTGAAAAATGGTTTCTGACACCTTATACATTGTTTGTAAACTGAATACTATTCTCTTTCAAAAGAAC
Source organism: Prionailurus bengalensis (assembly GCF_016509475.1). Lineage (NCBI taxonomy): Eukaryota > Metazoa > Chordata > Mammalia > Carnivora > Felidae > Prionailurus > Prionailurus bengalensis. Next base: position 31,210,488 of record NC_057344.1, on the reverse strand, counting down.
ATGTAAACGGGTCACTAATCACAAACACTGTGGATTTCTTCTCCTAATTAGCATCCACCCGGGAATCTGCCAAACTCTTCGACAAATCACTCAAGAGGAAACACAAAAGACGAAAATGTACCCTCTTACTAAAACAAAGTTCACAGATAACTGTCAAGCTATGGGGAAATTTTCATACAAATTAGAAGGTAATTGGGGAAAAAAATGTCTAAGGCTAATAGCACACTTCTATGTTCCCTTAATAAAATAACCCATATGTAGAAATTGTACATATTCTGCACATCTGCAATAGTCTGAATCTCAGAGCTTTAGTGGAAGCTTTAGTTGAAGCTCTGAGCCCCCTGCCATTACAGGTGTAAGCTGCTTTCTTTTCTACTCCATGAGTTGTGCTACAAGGCAGGCAAAATAAATGCCTCCATACTTTATTTGTAAAATCACTGAAAGAAGCCATCTGTAGAGACACACAAGGAAGCTTCTAGGCAGATAAAGTAGATGATTTACAACAGGCAAAAATCTTTCTCAAGTTTCGCCTTACATAACATGAAATCTCAGGAGGCAATGAAACAATTGCCCAAGATTGTCTTTCACTGTACAGGATTTTAAGGAACAAAGGTAGATCCAAAAATTTTATAGCAATATTAGTTCTTTCATAAATGAAAGTCCCAAATAATTATTTTCAGTAATGTGAGAACTTAGAAAATAGAGCCAGAAAAACCAACTCTTAGAATTGTTTTCAGAAAGTTTTGAAGCTCTTAGATTTGTTTTTTTGATTTTTTTTTAACGTTTATTTATTTTTGAGACAGAGAGAGACACAGCATGAACGGGGGAGGGGCAGAGAGAGAGGGAGACACAGAATCGGAAGCAGGCTCCAGGCTCTGAGCCATCAGCCCAGAGCCCGACGCGGGGCTCGAACTCCCGGACCGCGAGATCGTGACCTGAGCTGAAGTCGGACGCTTAACCGACTGAGCCACCCAGGCGTCCCATTGAAGCTCTTAGATTTGTATCTTTACTTCCTGCAATTTGGTAAAATTGAGATCTCTCAATGGGGAAAACTATTGCATATCAGGAGCAATAGCCAGTTCGAATAGGAAGAAGCCCAAATATTATTGTCAATCTGGTTATATTATTCAATGCAAAAATATTTTCCGTGAAAATAAAATATAATTAGATGAGAACAATGATATAGACCCATGACTTCCTGAAATCATATTCTACAGTATAGACACACTGATTTTTCTTCTTGCCTGTCTTTGCTGTGCCAGAGTGAACTCCATGAGGGTGGGTCCTGTGGTCTGCCTCGTTCGCTGAGGTAGTCGGCACTTGGACTCGCTTGGGGCACATAGCGTAGCCTGAATAAATAATAAATACCAGTATGTAGGGATTTTTGAGAGAACATTTTCAAAGTGTATGAAATTACGTGTCACAAATGAAAGGGTCTGAAATGTGTATTTTTAACTCTGGTAATTAGAAAAAATAGTGAAGGAACGTTTTTGAAAAAATTAGTCACCAAGGGACATAAAAATAGGACATGATTTTCAAAATGCTGAAGAAGATAAAAATAAGACATCGTATTTCATTGTAAAAAAATGAAAACAGTAAGGGGCACCTGGCTGGCTCAGTCCGTTGAGCCTTGGACTTGGGCTGAGGTCATAATCTCACTGTTCAGGAGTTCTAGTCCCACATGAATCTCACTGCTGTCAGCGTGGAGCCCAATTCCCATCGTCTGCCTTCCATTCTCTGACCCTCCCCCACTCAACGAGCTCTCTCAAAACTAAAGAAATATTTTTTTTAAAAAGTAAATAAAAAATCAAAACTTGAAACAGTGAGAAAACATAAATATTTTAAAAACCATGGAACACAGTGACTGATACAAGATGAAATACGACTGTTAAGTAATAATTAAAGATGTTAAAGTAGTTCATTAAAAATATAATCAAATTGGGCCTAGACTAAATTCAAATACATGCAGACTTACCTAAAACAAACTGATGCAAAAAAATTAAAAGTAAAAAGATAGAGACAAGCAAACGCAAATAAAAAGCAAGCACAGCAGGGAGCTTGGGTAGCTGGGTCAGTCAATTGCCAGACTTGGGTTCAGGTCATGATCTCACAGTTCATGAGTTCGAGCCCCGCGTCGGGCTCTGTGCTGACAGCTGGGAGCCTGGACCCTGCTTCAAATTCTGTGTCTCCCTCCCTGTGTCTGCCCTTCCCCTGATTGTGCTCTCTCTTTCTCTCTCTCTCAAATACAAACATATAAGCATTCAAAAAAAAAAAAAAAAAGCAAGCAAAGGTTGTAAAATTGATAGTAACAAGAATAGAGCTCAGGCGATAAGCATGAAAAAGGCCCTTGGCTCTGTTATACCTAGGGGATGAATCACTGGAATCCACTCCTGAAGTCGTTATTTCGCTGTAGGCTAATTTGGATGTAAATTTTCAAAAAATAATAAAAATAAATAATAAAACTTTTAAATAAATAAATAAATAAATAAATGGTTTATTACAAAACAAAACAAGGGCCCTTGGCTCTCGCAGGTGCTGTTGGACTTGAACGACTTGTGGGCCAACGTCTAGCGGACCTCCTGCAGGGCACCCCCAGGCAGTTCCCAGGGAGGGGGCGGTGGTGGTGACCAGGCGCTGGCCGAGCGCCTGGGGTTCCTCACCCGCAACAGTACAGAGACCTGCTGCTGGACCTAGTGGACGAAGTGGCCAGTGTGTATGAGGTCCCAGGCTTTTCCCCAGACTCGGAGCCGATCCCTGCAGCCTCGGAAGCCGTGCGGAGGTGGACGACATGCAGGACACCGAGGTCCCCGTGTGCACCGGCCCTCCGCTGAAGTGTGAACACTGCGAGCGAGAATTAGCGCGGGCTGAGTGGGTGGAGAGCCACCTGGAGCGCCAGTTCATGGACTGCACTATCCTGATGAGGGACAAGACGGTGGGCTTGGGGGACCTGCTCGTGGATGACAAGGACACCATCTGAGGCCAAGAGGAGACGCCAAGCTGGGAGCACATCTTGTTTACTTGCTGCCACAACCAGCACCCGGCCCTGCCCCCTTTAGGAGACAGCTGCTCTCCTGGAGGGACACCTGGAGGGACACCTGGAGGGACACCTGGAGGGAGATCATAGACAGCAAGTGAAGGGGGTGGGGACGGCGGGACCAAGGGGACCTGGGGCTGCTGCAGGAATAAGCAAGGGACCAGGATAGTGGACAGTAGCTGAAGGAAGGCTGGCAGGGAACCCCAGCAGAGCTGAATGACAGGGCAGTGCGATGACAGTGACCACCCAGCACCCTGAAGCAGAAAGACACAGTAACGTCAGTTCTCAAGGGCCAGCCACCTGGAACGTCGCAAGATGGCTGGCCGGGAAGCATGGTGGGAAAATCACTCAGGAACCTTTTTAAGAAAACACTTTGGCTCACGGAGAAAAAAGAAAAAAAGGAACTTGCAAGAATCAGGAAATATTTTTACAGATTAGAGTTCACACTGAAGACTTAACTGCCAGGACATCTCATGCCTGGAATAATATTGCAACAAAAATTCTATTGCGAGCAACAGTCTGTAGAAAATCAACACAACCAGAATATCAGTGGAAGACTTTAACATACCACTCCACCTCTTTTCCTTCTTCATAGGTCAAGTAGACAAGTGGGGGAAAGCTATTATTAAAAGGAATTTAAAAATATGTAAGATATAAGGTCAAGTGTGTGTGTGTGTGAGAGAGAGAGAGAGAGACAGGGAGAAAGAGAAAGAGAGACCTTGGCCTCTATAAGCAAGAAATGCATTTATTTTTCGTTACTACATACAAAACCTGTAATTTAGGCCACAAGAATATTTTAACAAATTTCCTAAAAGAGAAACTGAAGTTGTATCATCAACAACTTCTTAAAAACAATGCCGTAGAATTAGAACTTAACAATCAAATGTTAACTTAAATCCCATAAAGGCCTACAAAGCACAAAAACTGTCTTCCAGAGCCCGTCTCCCCCCCAGGCAGAAGGAGCAGGAGGCGGGAAGAGATGCAGGGCAGGCTGGGGTGTGCGGGTCCATCTGGGAGCAGCTGTTCTAAATCAGCTGAAAAGAAAGAAGTAAACCCCAAATCCCCGCAGTTCAAAGTGTCCTCACGGACTAGCAGAATTAAACACATCTAGAGTATGTTAGATATGAAGACTCTCCCGTCCCACCCCAGACTCCATGAAGGCAGGTGTGTATTTTAGCGGGAAGCCCCAGGTCCTTGTCTGCACATCCATCACAGCAGGTGAAATACTGGTCTAAATAACCATATGGAAAACGTACGCCCTCCACCATGAGTCACGTATTTCTGCTCACCTCAATTACAACCACCAAATTTGCTAAGAGACTAGGTCTTAACTCTTCAAGCCACTAAAAAGAAATGATAATTATGTGGCCAGGCAGAGATGCTAATTATCATTACAATGGCAATCATATTACAATATATAAATGTATCAAATCAACATGTTGTACACTTTAAATTTATCAGGGTTATATATCAAATATATTTCAGTGTTTTAAATTCCACTAAAAATGGGGGTGGGGAGACTTGTTTCACTAAGGATAAAAACCAGTGAGAAAGGGTTCTAAATTAACATATCGAAATAAAAGTGGGCACTCAGCAGTTCACATCTCCCTCCTCCCTAAAATAGCCTCCATTAAAATGAGAAATTATGAGGAAAAAAAGAGAAAGAAATGGGTGATGAGTCTTTTCTTAGTCTTTTCAGCCTGCTGTAATAAAAACACCATAGCCTGGCTGGCTTATAAACAGCAGAAATTTATTTCTAATAGTTCTGGAGTCTGGAAAGTTCAAGGTCAAAGCACTGGTAGATTTGACATCTGGTGAGAGCCTACCTTCTGGTTCATAGACACCTGTCTTTTCACTGTGTCCTCACATGGCGGAAAGGCCACGGAGTGCTCTGGGGCTTCTCTTATAAGGACACTAATTCCATGTATGAAGGCCCTGCCCCATGACCTAATCATCTCCCAAAGACCCTACCCCCTAATACCATCACCTTGGGCATAGGTTTTAACATACGAGTATTGAGGAAACACAAACATACAATCTATGGTAGCTCCTATGCATATAAACTATTATTTAAAAAGAAAGCATGAAAGAAAATCAGAAGGCAAATAAGTAACACAAAGCAGAAAACAAATTTGGCCTCAAAATAGGAGAAAGGTTTTTTAAAGCATCCATGACTTGAGAGGAATTAAAGAAAGACGGCTTCTTTGAAACAAGAGTTAGAGGGAGAGAGAGAGAGAAAGCAAGATGACAACCCTCCAAAAGGCAACAAAAGAGTGAGCTGGCAGAGTTCAGGAATGAAATGGACTAGAAAAATAAAATAACTTATGTAAATTAAAACCACATTTTAAGAAGCGATATTAGAATAAGAATGTGAAGTTCAAAAAACAGTAAGGTTGGAAAGATTGAAGATTGCCTAAACTAAAATTTACTCAAATCTCAATCCTGAAAGGGAGCATGATGTTTTAGGAAAAATGGTAACAGAATGATACAGACCTGATCAATATCCTGGTCTCATTTCTGAACTTCAAGGGTAAAGGGAGAATCTTCTAAATAGCCAGTGTAAGGGGTAATTCATGTTGAAGAAGTGGAAATATCAAATTGACCTCAGATGATGTCACAGAATGTACTCAATACTAGAAGACACTTCAAAAACTAAAACATTATGGGGCGTCTCGGTGGCTCAGTTGGTTAATTGTCTGAGTCAATTTTGGCTCAGGTCATGATCTCCTGGTTGTAAAATCAAGCCTCCGTTGGGCTCCACACTGCGCGTGGAACCTGCTTGGGATTATCTCTCCCCTTCTCTCTTGGACTCTCTGCCTAGCTAATGATCTCTCTCTAAAAAAACAAACAAACAAAAAATTAGGAAGGAGAGAAACTGGGACTCAAGAATTTTATACCGAGCTAAGCTGTCCAACAGACTGGCCTTATTCAGGCATGCAAGAATTTAAGGAATAGAATACACATCAACCCTTTTAAGACAAAATCTAAACAAACCAATAAATGAGTCAAAACTATGAACCCAGAAATGTGAAGGCTGTGGGAAGAAGGGATGGTTATGTGAATTTTATGCATTAAAGGAAGAATTAAAGCTGAACTTCTTGTGGTAATTATGATTGCCAGACAGAGTCATAAATGGTGTGTACCTTGACATCATGGAAACAGATCACGTGTTCGGACATATGTTCAGATAATGTAAAGAGGAGGTGGGAGGAGCAGATTTAACAGGGCATCTCCTCTGCTTGCCTCTTCTAAAGCAGTGCCCTCCGCCAGTTGCTATCTGTCCCAATGCCAGGTTTTATCGTCTTCATTATATTGAAGTTACACTTTATGTGTTTATTACCTCACTTCCTCCACTAAATGGTAAGTTCCAGGACCCAGAAGACCTCATCTGCCATTTGCAGCACTGTTTTCTCAGAGTTCAGAATAGAGCCTGGTACATTACAACAGGTGCTCAATGAAGACTGTGGAGTTAATCGATAAATGCGGTCAAAATACAGGCAAAGGACATGAACACGCAATTCATTTAGAAAAAGGGAAATGCAAGTAGCTTTAGAAAATATGTAAAGATGTTCAATCGAAATCATAACTAAAGAAATGCAGACTTTACCATTTCTATACCATTCTTCACTTGTCAGATTGGCAAAAACGGAGAACTTTGAGAAGTTTGACAGATACAATGCTGCCCAGAATATGGGGAAATGACCCCTCTCATGAACTCTTGGTGGTGGCACAGTAATTATCTCTTCTGACAGCAATTAAAATATACACATTTTTGATTCAGCAACTTCATCTCTAGGACTATTTCATATAGAACCTTACACAGTTCTATATTTTGCATGGAACATTTACGAATGCAAGACCACTCATGTGCAAGGATGTTTACTGCAGCATTACTCTAAACAACAGAAGACCAGAAACAAAATTAATATTGTACATATAAAGTTAAAGTCATAATAACCAATGTTGAAAAGAGTGTCCAGAAAACACTCTCAATTAGTGCTAATACAAATATAAATTGATAAACTATTTAGAAAGCAGGAGCTATTAAGTTGTACCTACTTTTCAACTCAGCAATTCCACTTTAAAAAATTTATTTGATAAAATATTTGCATAAAAATATGTATAAGCATGTTCATTATAGCAGTGTAATGGAGAAAAAATTGGAAGCAAACTAAATCTTATTTGTTATACTCACAGTGTTCTTGTATAGCAGTTTTTAATTTTCATGTAATCAAATCTATTAATCTTTTCTGTTATAATTTGCTTTTAATGCCTTGCTTAAGGAATCCTTAACAGTAGAAGTTTCCTTCTAAGAAAACTCTTCTAAGAGCTTTAAAGTTTTGCTTTAAAATTTTAGGTCCTGGGGCGCCTGGGTGGCTTAGTCGGTTGAGTGTCCAACTCTTTTTTAAAATTTTTTATGCTTATTTAATTTTGAGTGAGAGACAGAGCATGAGCCGGGGAGGGGCAGAGAGAGAGAGGGAGACACAGAATCCGAAGCAGCCTCCAGGCTCGGAGCTGTCGGCACAGAGCTTGACACGGAGCTCGAACTCACAAACTATGAGATCATGACCTGAACCAATGTGGGATGCTTAACCGACTGTGCCACCCAGGTGCCCTTAAGTGTCCAGCTCTTCATTTCGGCTCAGGTCATGATCTCACAGTCCCTGAGTTCCAGCCCCAAGTCAGACTCCTGCACTAACAGCATGGAACCTGCTTGGGAGTCTCTCCCTCTCTCTGCTCCTCCCCTGTTTATGTGCTCTCTCTCTCTCTCTCTCTCTCAATCTCAAAATAAAGAAATAAAACTTTAAAAAATTAAAATTTTAAGTCTTTAAGCCACTTGGAGTCAATTTGAGGGCATGAAATGAAGTAAGGTCTAGTCCCATTCTTTTCCACATGAAGAACAAAGTCCAAGCCCAAAGTACGAAGTAAATCCATTTTTTCTTCACTGACTTGTAATTCTCTCTCTCAGGCACACAAAATGCTTATAAATGTATATTTCTGTTTCTTGGCTTTCTATTCACATGTCCATCTGTCTGTCCCTGTACCAATATCTTTAGTTTTAATGGCACCTAAATTATAAAAGATTGTTAAAATAATTATTTCCAGGTTGACATGTATTTTCCCTCAATACTTAAAAAAAATTTTTTTTAACATTTATTCATTTTTTGAGAGACAGAAAGAGACAGAGCATTAGAGGGGGAGGGGCAGAGAGAGAGGGAGACACAGAATCTGCAGCAGGCTCCAGGCTCTGAACTGTCAGCATGAAGCCCAACTCAGGGCTCAACCCCATGAACCTTGAGATCATGACCTGAGCTGAAGCCAGACACCCAACCAACTGAGCCCCCAGGCACCCATTCCCTCAATACTTTTAAGATAACTTTTAAGATAACTATTGTTCTATTGTAGTCTGTTGTATTCTGGCATCTATTGTTGCTGAACCTGCCCAATGAGGTTCATTGTTATTGTCCTGCAAAATCAGCCTTTTTTCTCTGGTAATTTCTAGAATTTTCTCCTTTAGCTTCACTACTCATTGTGCAGGTATGGATCGATTTTTAAAAATCCTTCTTAATATTGAGCATACTGCTTTGCTTTGACACTATTCTTTCTTGAATTCAGCAAAATCATGAGCTATTTTCTCTTCATATATTGCTTTTCTGCTAATTTTTCTCCATTCTTCTGATGCATTCATCAGACATATGTTGGAGCCTTTAAGTTTATCTTCCGTGTCTTTTATCTGTTGTTTCACATTTTAAATATCTGCTTCTCTGTTCTGCTTTCTGGATGAATTCTTTAGTAATATGTTTCCTTTCTTATATTCTATCTTTGATTTTACCCAGCATAGAGTTTACCCCATTCACTGATTTCTTTTTTCTTTTTCTTTTTCTCTTTTTTTTGAGAGAGAAAGAGCAGGGGAGAGGAGCAGAGGAGAGAGAGAGAGAGAGAGAGAGAGAGAGAGAGAGAGAATCTTTTTTTTTTTTTTTTAAATTTTTTTTTTTTTAACGTTTATTTATTTTTGGGACAGAGAGAGACAGAGCATGAACAGGCAAGGGGCAGAGAGAGAGGGAGACACAGAATCGGAAACAGGCTCCAGGCTCTGAGCCATCAGCCCAGAGCCTGACGCGGGGCTCGAACTCACAGACCTGCGAGATCGTGACCTGGCTGAAGTCGGACGCTTAACCGACTGCGCCACCCAGGCGCCCCTAGAGAGAGAGAATCTTAAGTAGGGTCCATACTCAGTGAGCAGCCCGATGCAAGGGCTTATTCCCGTGAGCTGAACCAAAGGCGAGAGTCACGGGCTCAACTGACTGAGCCACCAAGGCACCCCTATTCACTAATTTTTAAAATTTAATGACAATATTTTAGTTTCAAGATTTCTAATTGGTTCGGTTTCATATCCATGGACTCCTATTTCATTCTGCCTCTCTTGTTTTTATACTGTCTTATTCTTTCTCATGGATGTTATTCTTACATTTTTTAAAGCTAAATGTACTTATTTCAAGCCATTCTTCAGCCTGTTACATTATTTATATTTATCTAAAATGATTTAATCTTCTGCATTTTAAATTTTATTGGCAATTTTTCTTATTTTTATATTTATTCTTCTAGTTTGAAAGCTCATTTTGAGTAAAATTTTCTATCTCTCCCTCACTATGTTCCTTCCTTCCTTCCTTCCTTCCTTCCTTCCTTCCTTCTTTCCTTCCTTCCTTCCTTTTCTTTCTTTCCTCTTTCTTCCTTTCTTTCTTCCTTCCTTTTCTTTCTTTCTTTTCTTTCTTTCTTTCTTTCTTTCTTTCTTTCTTTCTTTCTTTCTTTCTTTCTTTCTCTCCTTCTCCATGTGTTTGCTTTCTCTGCCCAACATCTCAGGAACTCCATCAAAAACTATCAGATCTTAAATTGGAGAGTGGTTTGGATCCCCTCCCCAGAGTAGTATACGGGATGCTGTAGATGTCGTCACCAACTCTGGCCAGTCCTGATTGGGAGCTGCATCTGTGTCCTCTTGCTTCCCCGGGCAAGTGGTCTCCCTCACACTCTTGGCAGGCAGAAACTTTTGCAACCATCTTTCATGAGTACAGGAGGCTATTGAGGCCCTGGTTTCATTCAGAGGCTGGTTATGCGTTCCTGCCCCTTGTGGAGTGCATTTATGATTTGGGCACTGTAAAAGAGGAATTCTGGGCCACGTCTGGTTTCCCTGGGACTCCTAGGCTGTGAGACCCATGGATTCCTCACTGACTAGACCGTTCTAGAGACATAAGCAGTTCATCTCCGTGTTTGGGTTTGTCCTTTAACTTTCTGTTTCCAGTATCCTTCAATGCTATATGCTTGGAGCGTGTTTACAATGGAAGTGTCCCTGATAAAGATTTTAATGCCGTGGATATTAAGAGATGTAATTTCTACCATTCCTTTAAATTCAAATAATGGAATTGAAGCTGACTTTGACAGACTGAAACTTGTTCCATCAGACAGGAAAGCTCACAAGATTTTCCTTCATCGTGTAATTGTTATGCATTTCAATTCTAAGAACAATTATCTTTCTACTAGATCAAAGGGTTTTCATGGCTTGAAAAGTGCTTTGAATTTATCAATACCGAGGCTCTTAGGAAATCTTTGTTCATCGTATAATTTTTATGTGATAAGTGGTACTCCATAAAAATATGAGTAGCTCTAAAATAAAGTTAATGAACTGTGCTGGTTTAGCAATGCCATGGAAAGTTAGGTACTTTTTGTTCTACCCAGCTACTGCATCATTATCACATTAGTCTTCTTTTAAATATTGAATAAAAGAGATCTGCAGGAACATGGCGGAAAATATTAGAGAAAAGAAATACAGCTCCTTCCCGTGAGTTGTGGTTGTATGTCCTTTGGTCCATTAATGTAGGAAGGTGTCCCATTAGTGGACAGGTCTTCCTTACACAGAAATCCTACCGCAGATCCGTTTCCAATATCATCCTCACTTTCCAGAACTACATGCTTTATTAGTGCTTTAGTCACAGACGAGCTAAACTCTACAATATAAGAAGTGTTTATATTGGGAGAAGTTGGTATCATTTCCAAATCATCGAGAGACATTACAATTCCAGGAGTTGGAACAATTTCTAATTTTGTCCAAATTTTAAAACCATATTCCTTTTTCTATTTTTAAAAATGTAAAAATTTTTGAACTTTCTTTATTAAAGTATAATTAGGGGCGCCTGGGTGGCTCAGTCGGTTGGGCGTCCAACTTCAGCTCAGGTCATGATCTCGTGGTCCGTGAGTTCAAGCCCCGCATCGGGCTCTGTGCTGTCAGTTCAGAGCCTGGAGCCCGCTTCACGTTCTGTGTCTTCCTCTCTCTCTGCCCCTCCCCCACTCACTCTCTGTCAAAAAATGAATAAACATTAAAAAAATTTTTTTTAAGTATAATTAACACACAGTGCTATATTAGTTTCAGGTGTACAACATAATCATTCAACAATTCTATACATTACCTGGTGCTCACCACCATAAGTGTAATCACCATCTGGTCAACCCAACATTATTACAATCGTTTTGACTCTATTCCCTATGCTGTACTTTTCATCCCCAGGACTTACTTATTTTATAACTGGAAGTTTGTACCTCTTCATCCCCTTCACCTATTTTGCCCATCCTCCCCACCTCCCCTCTAGCAACCACCGGTTTTTTCTCTGTATTTAAGAGTCTTACTTCTCTCTTTGTCTTGTTTTTCAGATCCTACATATGCGTGAAATTAATTGTTATTTGTCTTTCTCAGTCTGACTTATTTTACCTAGCATAATGCCTTCTAGGTCCATCCACGTTGTTGCCAATGTCAAGATCTCACTCTCTTTTCATGACTGAGAAATGTCTCATTGTATATATATGCCATATCATCTTTATCCATTCATCTGCTGACAGACACTTAGGTTGCTTGTGTACCTTGGCTATTGTAAACAGTGCTGCAATAAACACGGGGTGCAAATATCTTTTTAAGTTAGTGTTTTCATTTTCTTGGGATAAATACCCGGTAGTGGAATTACTGGATCATATGGTATTTCTATTTTTAAAGTTTTGAGGAACCGCCATACTGTTTTCCAATTTACAGTCCCAATTTATGTTTCCACCAACACTGCATGCGAGTTCCTTTCTCTCCACACCCTCATCAACACTTGTTATTTCTTTTCTTTTCTATTCTAAGTGTTCTGACAGGTACGAAGTAATATCTCTTTGTGGTTTTGATTTGCATTACCCTGATAATGAGTGCTGTTGAGCATCTTTTCATGTGTCTGTTAGCCATCTGGATGTCTTCTTTGGAAAAATATGTATTCAGGTCCTCTTCCCGTTTTTTAATCAGATTATTGGTGTTGTTTGTTTGTTTTGGTGTTGAGTTGCATAAGTTCTTTATATATTTTGGATATTAACCCCTTATTGGCTCTATCATTCACAAATATTTGCTTCCATGTGGTTGTCTGACTTTTTGTTTTGTTGATAGTTTCCTTCACTGTGCAAAAGCTTTTTATTTGGATGTAGTCCCAATAATTTAGTTTTGCTTTGCTTTTCCCTTGCCTAAGGAGACATACCTGGGAATATATTGCTATGGCCAATGTCAAAGAAATTATTTTCTGTGTTCTCTTCTACGAATTTTATAGTTTCGGTCTCCTATTTAGGTCTTTAATCCATTTTGAATTTATTTTTGTGTGTGGTGTCAGGGAGTAGTACTTTTTCGTTCTTTTGCATGTAGCTGTCTGGTTTCACCAGCGCCATTTGTTGAAGAGACTATCTTTTCCCCCTTCTATAATCTTACCTCCTTTACTGTAGATTAATTGACCATATAAGCTTAAGTTTATTTCTGTTCCATTGATACGCATCTGTGTTTGTGCCAGCACCATTTTGTCTTGTTTCCTGCAGCTCTGTGGTATATCTTGAAATCTGGGATTACGACACGTCCAACTTTGTCCACCTTTCTTAAGATTGCTGGGGCGCCTGGGTGGCGCAGTCGGTTAAGCGTCCGACTTCAGCCAGGTCACGATCTCGCGGTCCGTGAGTTCGAGCCCCGCATCAGGCTCTGGGCTGATGGCTCAGAGCCTGGAGCCTGTTTCCGATTCTGTGTCTCCCTCTCTCTCTGCCCCTCCCCCGTTCATGCTCTGTCTCTCTCTGTCCCAAAAATAAATAAACGTTGAAAAAAAAGATTGCTTTGGCTATTCAGGGCCTTTTGTGGTGCCACACAAATTTTAGTGTTATTTGTTCTAGTTCAGCGAAACCACATTCTTGAAGTGAGAGTGTAGTAGTTAAAAAAAGATGCAGCATTTTAATGACTTAAAATAATTAACAGGAATAACCCTCAGTGCCTATTCCTCCCAACTTCTCACCCTAACCCTTCCTTCACACGTTATCACATTCTCCTTCCTCAGATCTCCCTTTCCACCCCATCTGCCCAGTATCTGTTCATCAGTGACAACATCATTAGAAGTCCTTCATTTTGTAATCCAGTTTTACATTGCTAATTCTCAGATCATAATTTTTTCTCTCTCTCTCAAAACTCTGAGGACCTTGCTTCACTGTCCTGGAATAAAGCACTGTAGACAAGTTATTCAACCATGATGTAGGTACACATGGTCCCCAATTTTTTTTTTAATTTAACTAATTTATTGATTGAAGTAGAAATTTATCTTTCTTGATTCTTTCCACGGCCAATTACCAACTCTATGGTCTCATCCACAAGAAGTTTGTTTTTCTTTTTCCCCCAAATGCATGATTTCACCAGCCTGGAAAAAAGAAATTAAATGTTGCACTTGAAAAGAAAACACATGCTTATTATACTGACTGTGATAGATGATGATATGACTGATATAAATTATTACTTCTGTTCATGGGCATGGCCAAAGGGATTGATGTGTGACTGATGGTTCTTTTGAAACTGTCATGAAAACACACACAAACACATCCCAGCTGTAGTCATTCTTTATAGACGGGTGTAGGATGGCAAGATATATATGAATCCACAATGTGAAGCTGTTATCTGAAAAATGAACATTATAATATGACAACACTGTCACAGTTTGATAGAAAAAAGCTCAGAGTAATTTGTTTTACTACGCTCACCACTGGTTAGCTGTATACCTAAGAAAAAAAAATCATACCTTTCCTTCCGTTAGGGAGACTGAAGGAAGGCATTTATTCCTCTCACCCTCTCTTGGCAGCTCGAGCATAGCCACATGACCTAAAAGTGACAAACAGATATTCCTGAGGGAACAACACAAAAGCAGAGGGTCAATAAAAGTTTGTGATGGCTACGGCTGAGTCAAGAGCCTAGTGGCATTGACCCTGCCCCTGGCCACTCCCGTGACAGGAATTTGGCTGGTCCCCTCCGTTGACTTGTCCAAGCCTGGTTTACTAGCCTTTATAATGGTCAATCCCTTCAAATAAATTCCCTTGTTAATAAAGTTTCAGCTTCCGTTTCAGTTGTTTGTAACCAAGGAATCGGGATCAGTTCTGATGAAATTTATAACTTTACGGCTGTCCACCAAACTTCTTTGGGGGATATTGGAAGAGTCCTGTTTTGCCTGTTTATGATGAAGATGTGGAGAGCTTCCTTTTTCCCTAAAGCAGCAAAACGAGACGTCTTACAAAGCATGACAAGAGCTCCATCTGTGCTACGTACGAAGCTATTACTTTCCGAGAGAGTGGTGTGGCAAAAATAACAAAAAAACAAAAAAACCCACAAACTTTTTACCATTTCCAAACATTGGTGATCTTCGTCATTTCAAAAGCAGTTCATGAAGTCAGATTTTTTTTCTTTGATGGCATTGGCATGTAAATAGTGAGTATGAGAAAGGAGGTGATTGCTTAAAAAGATGTCTGAAGTTTTCTCCAGTTGCACGCTGAAAGGGAATAAGGAGACTGTCAATTACTTGATGATCTGCTTCAAAATGTTAACAGCAATATTAACTCTTCCAGAACACATCATTAGACAAGAAAACCACTTGTAGTTTTGCCCCTGTTCTATTTTACAAACCAGTCTTGGCTAACTGGAACGCATGGCTTTACTTAAGCCTTTCCAACAGAGTAGGGCTTCTTGTGTTTGACAACTTTCATAGAATGCCTCAAGAAAAGGTTTTTGGGAAACGGTACATTCAAGGTTTAGGGAGGTCCCAGTTCGTTTGAGTTGAACTTCCATCGTGCAACCTCTTCACCCAAAATATCTTGTTTAGGTCCATTTTGGCATGAGCAGAAGCGAAATCCTTTCTTGGTTCGCTGGATATATGCTTCCGTTGACAAGACCTTTGACCCAGAAAACATAATGGCTTTTGTATTCCATCCTAACATCACATCGACAATGCAGGTGAAAACATGTTTACAGGAATCATTATCTTTCCTTTTCTTTGACGTCTCAACTTAAATTGAGTCTGTAAAAATAAATATATACGTCAAAAATAATATTGATTCAATTGACATTTTGCAACTTGATTTTTTGTATTTCCAATTTGTTTAATGTGTTTAGCAGCAGGTAATTTTAATGTTAAATAGGTAGAATATAGGATATTCAAGAAATTTATATAAGAAGTCAATAAGATATAGATACTATAGTTTATGTAAAAGTTTAATTCATTTAATGAATTTTAATTTTTTTTATTTTTTTAATGCTTATTTATTATTGAGAGACAGAAAGACACAGAGCGTGAGCAGGGGAGGGCCAGAGAGAGGGGGGAGGCATAGAATCTGAAGCAGGCTCCAGGCTCTGAGCTGTCAGCACAGAGCCCGATGCGGGGTTCGAACTCACAAACCGTGAGATCATGACCTGAGCCAAAGTCGGTCACTTAACCGACTAAGCCACCCAGGCACCCCTCATTTAATGACCTTAATCCTTATGTTGGCATGTAGATTAAAACACTAGTTCAGAATCTGGGTCGGTGAAATTCAGCTCCTGTCAAGTGGAGTTGCTTGTTTTTGTGTTTTGTTTTTTGCCTTCATAAAGTACATGTCACACTTTTCTCAGACATATTTCTTTAATGTATGGTATTTTCATGGAATAATAGCGTATGAATATCACTGGGTCATACATTGAATACATATGCCAGTACTTTATATCTCAGAGAGTAAACTAAAAAGAAATACGAAGAAAAAGCCAATTTTAAAAGACTTTTTAGCATTCTTACAGCATGCTACCTGCCTATACCACGGAGCAATCTGTTATCAATCATGAATTTTTTTTACTTCACATATTTTAACGTTCACAAGTCTAATATTTTTTTCAGCTTTATCAAGGTACAATTAACATATAAAATTGTAACATTTAAAGTGTACCTTATGATGATTTGCTATATGTCTACACTGTGGAAGAATTCCCCCTCTAGTTAACCAAAACATCTATCATCTCATATATTTATCTTTCTCTTTTAATTTGGTGAGAACATTTAAGTTTTTCTCTCTTAGCAAATTTCAATTATACAATACACTTTTATCAACTATACTTACCAAGTTTTACAAGAGATTCTCAGACCTTATTCATCTTAGAGCTGCAAATTTTTATTTTTTTTTTACCAACCTCACCTTAGGCCCCACCCCCCAACCCCCAACCACCTCTGGCTACCACTTTCCTACTCTCTGTATATATGTTTTACTTTTTTGTAATGATCTACACATAAGTGATACCATGCAGTATTTGTCTTTCTCTGTCTGATTTATCTCATTTAGCACAATGCCCTTAAGGTCGATTCATGTTGTCACAAATGGCAGGGTTTCCTTCTTTGTCATAGCTAAATAACAGTGATATCTCTATGTTTACATAGACATAGATCTCATATCTTCTTTATCTACTCATTCCTTACACACAGGTTGTTTCCCTATCTTGGCTATTGTGAAAATGCTGCAAAAAAAAAATGGAGATACAGATATCTCATCGAGATCCTGTTTTCATTTCCTTTGGATATAACCCACATGTGACATTACTGGATCACATGGTCATTCTATTTTTAATTCTTTTTTGAGTTTTAAATTTTTTGAGAAACCTCTACATTGTTTTCTATAGTGGCTGCACCAATTTGCATTCCCTCCGATAGTCTGTCTTTTCTCCTACATCCTCACCAATAATTATTTTTTGTCCTTTTGATGACAGACATTTTAACAAGTGTAAGGCAATAGCTCATCACCATTTGGGTTTGCATTTTCCTTATGATTAGTGGTGTTGAGCACCTTTTCTATTTTCCTGTTCGCCATCATGTCTTCTTTGGAAAAATGGCTCTTCAGGTCCTCTGCTCATTTTTTAATCAGATTGTCTGGTTTTTTGCTTTTGAGTTGTATGAGTTCTTTATGGACTTTGGATATTAATCCCTTTTCAGATATATCAATTTGCAAGTATTTTGTCCCATTCCATAGGTTGCCTTTTCATTTAATTGATGGATTCCTTTGTATGCAGAAACATTTTAGTTTGATGTATTTCCATTGTTTATTTGTGTTTTTGTTGTCTTTGTTTTTGGTGTCAAATCCAAGAAATTGTCAAGATTGATATCAAGGAGCTTACCGCCTATGTTTTCTCTTAGGAATTTTATCGTTTCAGGTCCTTTACAAGTTTTTAATCCATTTTGAGTTGATTTTTGTGTACAGTGTAGGATAGAGATCCAGTTTTATTCTTTTGCCTGTGGCTGTCTGGTTTTTCCGGCACCATTTAATGAAAAGACTGTCCTTTCCCCGTTGTATATTTTTGGCTTCTTTTGTGTTTTGTTTTGTTTTGTTTTTGTGCATTTATTTTGAGAGAGAGAGAGAGAGAGAAAGAGAAAGAGAGAGAGAGATTGGAAGAGGGGCGGAGAGAGAGAGAGAGGGAGACAGAAAATCCCAAGCAGGCTCCACGCTGTCAGTGCAAAGCCTGACATGGGGCTCAAACTCACAAACTGTGAGAGCAGGACCCCAGCCCAAATCAATAGTTGGACTCTTAACTGACTGAGACAGCCAGGCACCCCTCTTGATTCCTTTGTAGTAAATTAATTGATTATATATTTGTGGACTTATTTCTGGTCTTTCTTCTGTTCCACTGACCTGTGTGTCTGTTTTAATATCAATAGCATACTGTTTTAATTACTATAGCTTTGTAATATAGTTCAAAATCAGCAAATGTGGTGTCTCAAGCTTTGTTCTTCTTTTT